>NW_022631034.1:13146978-13365082 GCF_010015895.1 Lontra canadensis | reverse complement strand
AGTGATATGGAGCACTTTTTCATGTGTCTGTTGGCCATCTGGATGTCTTCTTTGCAGAAATGTCTATTCATGTCTTCTGCCCATTTCTTGATTGGATTATTTGTTCTTTGGGTGTTGAGTTTGCTAAGTTCTTTATAGATAAGCACAAGTATTTTTAACAGCACTAATACTCTTTCCCATTATACTGTAATAACTCCATGTTCTTTCTATTTCTCTATTTTTCAGCCTACTGACCAAAAAAAACATGAAAATTTTCTAATTCCTATATGGAACATTTTGTGGACACTAATAAAAGTGATGGGGAAGATGACTTTTTAAAAAGGAATAAAAAGGCATTTTTCTTCTTCACCTCCACATACCTACCCATCTATTCATTCTTCTTTTTAAGTTATTTTTATTAACATATAATGTATTATTTGCCCCAAGAGTTCAGGTCTGTGAATCATCAGTCTTACACAGTTCACAGCACTCACCATATCACATACCCTCCCCAATGTCCACAACCCAAACACCTTCTTCCTACCCCCCAATCTCCCAGCAACCCTCAGTTTGTTTTGTGAGATTAAGAGCCTCTTATGGTTTGTCTCCCTCCTGATATTAATACCAACATTGAGCCTCCAATATGTCTTGGGCATTCACTAGGTCACTCATCATTCTCATGTCATAAATCAGTAGTGATAACAATTTATTGTACCACCTAAGTACAAAAGAAGAAATAAAAACTGCAATCTGATCCCTGATGAAACAAGTGGCAAAGAACCAAACAACAACAAAACCCAAAACAGGCAAACAAAAAGCACTTATGCTTAGCCAACTCAAATGATGTGAAGTGAGAAAAAAATTAAAAAGTGCTCACTGTTGTCTAACCTGTTCAGCATCTGAAAATAATGCATCCTTGTCAGGCTTCCTGATAATTAAACAGTTTGGAAGTGGAATCTTGCTTAAAACTCTGCAGCTGAGAGCTAATTAGTGTGTTGGCAAAGCTGTCAGGTAAAACTATATACACACACACACACACACACACACACACATATATATATGGTTGTATTTTAGAGATATATGAATATAATTTGGTGTCACAGATACTTATATAAATATTCTTTATCTCACATCTTTGAGAAACTAATAAAAGTTGTTACTCTGGTTTGCCATTTATACTTGATAAGTGGAGATAAAATGTGCTCATATAAAATTATCCATTATTTTATTTAAATATATAATATATGCCTAGTTAAAGCAACTAGTATAAATATATACATAAAATATGAATACTATTCAGTACACACGGCTGTGCTTGATTACCCTACCTATAAGAGCTTAAATATGAGATTTAAATGACTTGATTGGCAAAGGTGTTGAACATGAGGAAGAAAAGATGAAGCACATGCAGCTAAGAGAAATAGTACAGATTTTCCTCTTGCTAGCTAAATGTTTTGGGTTCCAGCGCACAATTACTAACAAATGCAAGAAGACCCTAAGGATGCAACTGGGACCCCTCTCTACTGACTTTCTAATCACAAATACTTATTCAGTGATTACTGTTAGCCTTTCACTTTATATGTATTTTTAATCATTCCAAAAACTCTATGAAATATTAATATCCCAGGTGTAAGGAGAAAAAACTGCACTCAGAGAAGTTAAGCAACTCATTCAAGGTCTGAAGTGAGTGGTAATTTGAATTCGAGTTCTCATACATGCTTTAATCATGCTAGACTTTGTTTAGTTTCAGGGATATTCTCAGCCCTTTGCTCCCTCAGAGTTCAGAATTTTTATAGATGTAGCACCCTCCTTCTTTCTGGGGACCTGGCAAACTCATTTTCTTTTTTCAATTTTCGACTAAGCCATAGCCCTAATTATGTCCATGGATCCCTTGATGGCAGTTAAAAAAAAAAAAATAATGTAATAGAATAATGGCCCTCCCAAAGACAAACACATCCTATTCCTCAGAAACTATGGACATGTTACCTTACACGGCTAAAAGGATTTAGCAGATGTGATTTGGTTAAGGATCACCTGATGGAAGATTGCTATCTTGGTGGGTCCAATGTATCCTTAAAATAGGAAGGAGGGAAGGCTAGAGAAAGGGGGATGTGGAAATAGAAGCAGACTTTGGAATGAGAAGCTTTGATGATGGGTGAAGGGATCATGAGTCAAGCATTTCAGGTGACTCCTGAAGCTGGGAACAGACTCTTCTAAAGCCAGCAGAAAGAATTCAGCTCTGCTGCCAACTTGATTTTAACCCATAAAAGGTACTTGGGCTCTGACTTCAAGAACTATGAGATAATACATTTGTGTTGTTTTAAGCCTCTAGGCTTGTGGTAATTTGCTATTTCAACAATAGGAAACTAACACACATAGCTCCTCAAAATCTCAGCTGATCCCTTAAGACTCAACTTAAGGTCCTCCATCCTCAAAATGTCCTCATAAGTAAAATTGAGTACAATAATATGAGATCAAATTTTAGAACTGTGATGTTATGCAGTAAGAAAAAGTCCTCATAAATATAATATGTACTTTTACTTGAACCTGTCTTATCTATTTTCTAATGCCTTTCCTTCCACCTCCAAATATCTATATGCCATGAGGAAAAAAAAAGCTGCTTGATACAACAAAAAGAAAATTGTAGCTTTGAGTTCCAATTCTCTGTGGGAACCCTCTAGGAAAAGTTAAACACTGAAGAAGTTTTTTGTTTGTTTGTTTTTTGTTTTTTTAATATCATCTAGAGATTGCATCAACAGGGAGAGTAAAGAATCTCCTAAAAGATGACAAAGATTGCCTAGGGGACACTGGAGACATCTGTCAAAACAACCACCACCCAGGTCACATTTGTACATCAGTACAGAGTTTAATGATCCTAACTTTTAACAGTTTTCAGTACAATTATATATATATTTTTTTAACTTCATTTTAACAAATAACCTTTACAGTGTTATAACAGATATTATTTGAATCAGGGCACTTCGTGATCCAAGGACATGTGTAAGCTCACATGTCTCCCAGATGGTGAAGATGAGATTTAAATTTACGACTCATTGATTCCAACCACCAATGGGAAAAGAACTTAGACATTTGACTATGTAGAAAATCTTTTCTGTGTTTGACAGCAAAAATGCCCAGGGTTGTCTTGTACTACCACAAAATAACAGCTCAAAGTGGGAAACCCACTTTGGGGCAAAGGAGGCAAAGGAGGGGTTCAGACCAAAGCTTCTTAAAATCTTTCTTGAGAAGAATCAGTTTTTTTCTTTCTTTGTTTTAATTTCTTTTGTTGTTCCAATCTGTTGTAAGACCAATGCTTTGTAAAATACTGTTAAAATAAGTTTTAAATTTGGGACCTTCATCATTGTTTACTGGTTTAAAGAGAAAATGACTGACACTAGTTTGTTCACCACTCTTTACATAGCAGTGTTTTAGACAGCACAATGATCCACATAATACATTTTCTAAGTGTATCAAAATAACAGGCATCTCATATGGCTGAATCAATGTCTGATTATATTCAAATGAATAGCACTTTGATGCTCAAACACTTGCTGAATATTACAGATATCTACATATTCCTGGGAAGAGGGGCAAAGACTCAGAACTCCACATAGGAAGTTTTCTAAAATTTCTATTCAGACTTTTGTCCTAATCTTCAATTATTCCAACTTATACCAGTAGCTAAAATAGCTTCTTCTATTTATGTATGCCACACTCCCTTTATAAATAACCATTACATCACCCTGCACCACTTCTCTGATCATAGTGAGCTAATCTTGTATAACTGAAGAATTTGGTGATTCTGTGGGTCCCATTCTGATCTCATTTTTCTCTTTTCCTCAGTCTTCCCATCTGAGAAAAATAATTGATAGATACATACGTACATAAAATAATGGCTGTTATTTCCAGTCATTATTATGTTAATTATGTTAATTATTATGCTAATTACACATATGGATATGTACTGTATTTGGCATAGGACAAATGCAATGTGTCAGGTAGTATTATTATTTATCAGATAATAAAGAGAAGTCCAGGTGATTGCCTGAGAAGTAGAATTTTTGTATTTAAATGGGTTTTAAAAAAAACCTTGCTTTTTTATTTGAATCTTAAAATCTCTGTCTTTTCATTGAGGGTGTTTAGATTATTTACCTTTAATATAATTGTTGATATGTTTGAGTTTAAATCTACGGCTCTTTGTTTTCTTTTTTCTTTTTTCTTTTTTCTGCCACTGCTTTATGAACTAATTCTCTTCGTTTTCTAATTATCTCAATTATTTGTTTTATTTTTCTTCTTTTTATGTCTCCTTTGGATGAATTTGGTATTTTTTCTGATTCCCTTTTATATTCTGTGTAGGGTTATAAGCTAAAACTCTGTTGTGATAATTCAATGGTTTCTTTGGGTTTATAGTATACATTTTAAACCTGTTTGTTAGAGGATATCTTCATTGCTATTTTTTTTTTCTTCTGAACATATTCTGTTTATTTTCTTGGTACATTTAGGCAGAAGGGTAGATCTGATCTATATTGTTCCATCTTGGCTGGAGCAAAAGTTCTGTTGAATATAATTTATCTTACTATTCTTCTCTTGGAATTTTCTTATATAGATGATATTCCATTGCATTACATTATATAAAGGAAAAAATTTAAAAAATATTGAAATTTCTATCCTCACTCATATATTTGAAAAAAATATATAAAATCTATCTAAATAATCAGACATTAACAATTAAGGAACAAGTTTATTACTCTTAGAAGTTCATCAATAACATCAGGCTATTGTTTATGGTTTTGTGATTGTGCCATAGTGACCAAAGCCTTAAGCAAAGGCTAAAAAATAGCTTAAGTAGAAATGAAATGATGGTCTTGCTTATTTTTTTTAAAAAGAGTACATATATATATATGTGTGTGTGTGTGTGTGTGTGTGTGTGTATATACACACATTCCCTATGTAGTAATGCCCACACAGCAAAATTCTGATATCAGAATACATTTTTTAAAATATTGGCAACTTGTTATCAGTAAGCTATGAACCCTACCAAAATTGATGAAGATGATCAACCGAAATTTGCCACACTATCCAATACCATAGTCTCTAGTCACATGTAGCTATTGAGCACATGAAACGAGTCCAATGTGACTAGGGAACTGGATTTTAAAATTTACTGAATTTCTATTTAAATTTAAATTGTAAAACTGTAAGGTTTCAAGTGTGATTGGGACCACTTGAGTTTGTGAATCTAACTTTTCAAACTCTAAATTTTATGAGGTCTATATACACATTAATATTTCTGATGAAAATTTAACCAAATTGAGACATACTGCAAGAGTGAAATAGACACCATATATTAAAGACATTATAAGGGAAAAAAGAAACCTAACTTCTTCCCTTATATTTTTTCATATTGATTACATGTTTAAATGATAACATCTGTTGATATATTGAGTTAAATAAAATATAATTTTTTCATATTTTACTTTTTACTTCTTTTTGGTATAGTTACTAGAAAATTTAAAATCACATGGAGCCTGTTATTATATTTCTATTGGATTAGTGTTGATATTAGTAATTATGTTTTGATGTATATATCAAATATTCAATTTATTAAGAAATGGTTTGAAAAATCAGTGTATTCTGTGAATGGCCATAAGTTAATAGGATCAAAAATATCATAGACTTTCCAAAGTAAGAGAAATCCTACATCCTAAGAATTTTACTGGAAATGCAGATCTGAAACCTGTCACTGATTTTTGTTTTTAGGCATGCATTTTTATTTTATTTTTATTTTTTAATTTGTTTTTAAATTTATTTATTTATTTATTTATTTATTTATTTATTTATGTATTTGAGAGAGAGAGAGAGAGAGTGCAAGAGAGAGCATGAGAGCCTGGTGAGGGGCAGAGGGAGAAACAGACTCCCCACTGAGCAGAGAATCCCAAGATCCCAGGACTCTGGAGATCATGACCTGAGCTACAGGCAAATACTTAACCACCTGAACCACCCACGTGCCTCAGGAATGCATTTTTAAATGATGCATTAATCACCATAGATCAAAGAATTGAAAAATAAGACAACAAGTTTGTCTTTTGGGAAATAGAGAGGGAGAAGGGCCAAAGTGTCATCAAGGCTCTAGACATTGCTAACCAGCAGTTTAATGTTTGACAGTTTATTCAGACCCTGAGTCCTTAGAGAATTTAACTAGGTGATAAACTCCTTTCTACATTAATTTCATAACTATGAAAATAAATAAATCTACTAACATCACTATGTGAAACACGTATTTTTTAACGTATGGTTAGGGAACTAAGATTTAAACAAAACAATTTGTGAACAAGAGCATTAGATATGATAGAAATTCCTTGAGACATAATGAAATAGCCCTGAATTTGACTTTTGAGAAATGTGCTAAGGTAAAGGCTAAGTTACTTTAACAAAGTAAACGAAATAGAAGCTTATCTCCTTTTCAGGTTTTGTCTAGTCTACCCAGGCTTTCAGGGCAAGTGCTACTAAACACTGTTATTTAGTGACCTAGGCTAATTCTATATATGTGTACGATCCCTTAGAGTGTTGACATTGTCTATATGATTAAATCTGGATTCCTGCAGTATCTTTATGCTGATTTATGAGAAGGGAAAGTAAATCCAGGGCAATTTACTTTTAAGCAAGTCACATGGAAGTTTTACATATTACTTCTGCTTATATACCATGAATAAGAATTTAGTGACATGGCCTCAAAAGTTATAAGGGAGTTTGGAAAATATATTCCCAAGTGGGAAGTTATGTTTCCACCTAAAATGATTTTAATTTACAACAGTGGGAATGATGAGGCCTTGCTAAAGATAAAGAAACCTTGTTCTGATTGATTACCTAAAAGCATGGACTTAGGCTCTAGCACATGTGCCCAGTTGCACAATGATATATGTGTAAATAGCACGGCACAATTTTAATAGTAAATGTGGATTTGCTTGGTGTGTAGTCTTTGCTTGAAATGCTCAAGATTTAAATGATTATAAGGAAGGTAATCTTAAGGGGAATTGCAGAATTGTGATAAATTCTGATCCTTTTCAATGTGCTTGTATCATCGTTTGTCATTACATTGCATCTACAGAGATCTTTGGGAAAAGGGGAGAAAAGATCTTTGGTGAACAATTTACAAATTTTATTTCTGCCTTCATCATTTCATTGTTGTTTGACTTTCTGTGAATGTCTTAATCTCACAGTTTCACTTTTCTTATATGTAAAAGTGAAAGAAGAGAACATATTTCCAATGATTTTTGTGGAGGTCTAATGAGAAAATGTAGGTGAAATTACCTAAAATATGGTTAACATTCAATATTTGTCATGTGCATAAACACATCAAGGCCAAAATGACAATTTTTAGTAGGGTTTATGTTATGTACTATAATGACCACTAGTATATTTTGCAACAACTGTTTGCAACTATTGTTGAAAGAACAGACAGATCAGTGTAAATGAATAGAAAGCTCAGATTAAGATTCATGTAAATATAGTCAATAGATCTTTGACTAAGGAGCAAAATAATGCAATGCAGCAAAGATAGGCATCTTACTAAATAACTCTGGAACAACTGGATATCCACATGTAAAAGGAATAAAGGAAGAAAGAAAAAGAGAAAAAAAAATCTAGACATAGACTTCCCACCATTTGCAATAATTAACTCAAAAATCATATATCTAAATGCAAAATGCAAAACTTTAACATTTCTTGGAGCAAGCCTAGATGACCTTGACTATGGTGATGACATTTTAGATACACAACTGAAGGCAAATCTATAAAAGAAAAAGAAACTGATAAGCTAGATTTCATTAAAATTAAAAACTTGATTCTGAAAAAGACAACATCAAAAGAATGAGAAGACAAGCCACAGACTGGGAGAAAATTTTTGCAAATGTCACATCTGATAAAGAACTGTTAGCCAAAAATACAAAGATCTTAATAATAGAGAAATAACCCAATTAAGAAATGGCCTAATGACCTTAACAAACACCTCACCAAGGAAAATATTCAGATAGCAAATAAGCATATGAAAGGATGTTCAACATCATACATTATCAGGGAGTACAAATTAAAACAACACTAAGATACTATTACACACCTATTAGAATGGCCAAAATCTGGAACACTGACAACATCAAGTGTTTATGAAAATGTAGAACAAGAACTATCCTACATTGCTGGAAGAAATACAAAATGGTACAGACACTTTAGAAGACTGTTTGGCAAATTGCTTACAAAACTAAACCTACTATTACCATATAATCCAGTAATTCCACTTCTGATATTTATCCAAAGGAGTTGAAAACTTATGTCAACACAAACCTTTACATGGGTGTTTATAGCAACTTTATTTATAATGACTTATACTTGGAAGGAACCAAGATACCCTTTGGTAGGTGAATAGAAAACAAACTGGGGTATACCCAGACATTGCAAAGTTATTCAATACTCAAATTACCTATTGAGCCATGGAAAAACATAGAACAAACTTAAGTGCATGTTATTAAGTGAAAGAAGGCACACTGAGAAGGCTATATACTGTATGATTCCAATAATATAGTATCCTAGAAAAGGCAAAACTGAGGAGACAGAAAAAGATCAGTGATTGCCAGAGGGTGTGGGTGGAGGGATAGGGAAGAATGGATAGTAGGAGCACAGAAGACTGGGGGGTAGTGAAAATACTCTGTGTGATACTATAATGGGAGATATATGTCATTATACATTTGTCCATACCCATAGAATGTGCAATACCAAGAGTGAACCCTAATGTAAACTATGGAGTCTATTGATAGGTTCAGCATATATAGGGAATATAGGGAATGAACTGCTCCAGTGAAGAAGGTTGAGGTGGGGAGGCTATCCATGTATAGGGTCAGGAGGTATATGGGGAGTCTCTGTACCTTCCTGTCAATTTTACTATAAATATAACAATATATATAATTTACTATAAGTATAAAACTATAAATATAAAACTATTTTAAGACAAAAATTATCTAAAAAATAATGTGTGCCATACAATTCCATTTATAGAAAGTGTGAAACTATTCATATGGCATTATAAAATGATATTGCTTACCTTTTGTGAAGAGGACTGGAACAGTGAGTGCTTGGGAAGGGTCACAGGGGATCTTCTAGGGTACAAATTATGCTGTATTTCTTGACCTTGCCTGTAGTTTCCCGAGTTTGTTCATTTTGTGAGGATTCATGGGCTTTACCTTTAGTATATTTGCACTTCAATTAAAAACAAAAACGCAAGAAAGAAAAATATCTAACCCAGAGTCCCTCTTCTTATTTTATTCTCTTCACGTGCAAACTATTGTTTAACTCCTAAGAATTCATGGTTAAATTTAGAGCGTGGCTAAGAGATCCATGCTGAAATCAAGGTCACAGGATATGAAAGAAATATAAATGAACGAAATCATTGTTATCTTGGGCCAAAAAATCAATGAACACATAGGAAAATACACTTATTTTAATTTCTAGGGAATCTGGAAAATGTGGCATCACAAGCAATTTAAGGTATACAGGATATTACTTACCACAGTCACATTCCCACTACAACAATTTTTACTGGGGGACATGAGTTTATATACATTCTTTTGGAGAAAGAGTTTGATTGTAATGAGAGAAAATAGTGTTAGTATTCATTTAGATGTGTGAACATTTAATATTGACCATACGGAATTTTCAGTGGGGATTTAAAATGTGATATATGAGGGAATTTTAAGTGCAATAAATTTAATAAACTGAAAGTTCTCTGTTTTACTAGCAAAAGCTAAGTCTTCCTCATTTACACAGAAGACTTTGCAGTGTTAATATTCTTTCCCTATGCCTACAAATAATCTTCAGGAAAACTGGATAAAATGCCTCATCATATACACTCTAATGCTGAAACTTATGTAGTTAAATATGGCTGTGTGCCTTTTAATGACTCATTTCATGGGAAAATAATCATTCTCCGAAGCTTCCTGGAGAAAGTACAAAATCTCTTCTGTTGCAGGGAGAGAGAATGTATGCAAGGCCTTTTATATTAAAGCAGGGAGGGGGGATAAAAGGACCCTTGACGATTTTCACCTCTGAAGAAGATGTCTATTTATTGTTTGACATTTTCTTGACAGTAAGTTATTGAGCTATAATGTGGAAACTTGGCAAATGATGCATAGACTTCATATATATATATATATATATATATATATATATATATATAATTATTTTTTTCCTAATTGAACTTCACACTTTGTGTCAAACAGCTGAAGGATGGAAGAAGGATATGCAGCCTTAACACAGACTGGCTTTGATGTGATCTTCACTGGCAGGCTCTATCCAATAGCAAAATAATGAATTATTATAGACAAAGGAGGAGAATAATGATTATTAAAAGAAGGAAATTCCTTTTCTCTAGTCTATAATTGCTTTAATTTTAAAAGCATTTTACCATGTATAGCAAGAAGTCCTATGGACACTCAAATCGCAGAAGCTGGTCATAACCTATAATTCTAAGATATACCTATAGTGTCAAGTAAAAATGGATATTCTAAATATTTAAGAAATTTTCATTTTTCCCTTAGTTGTCCCCTTGTTTAGAATATGTCTAGGATGCCCTTAAAGCTTCCATTGGGGGTTTCTAGCAATCAGCCACTGTGTTCAACTGTAGCCCATTATGTATATAACCTATGAAGTGGCAAACCACCCGAAGTTGCCCTCCCAACATTTGCCATCAATTTAATTTTCCAGCTTCATTTACTGTCATGATTCCAACCAAATACAATATCATTTTGTAGTTGTCTTTTTAAACAATAGACTGTAAAACTTATGCCAGGTGGATTTTAACTTGTAGGTAAGGAAATGGAAGATCATATTTTATGTATTTGGATTGTAAGTGACACAGTTAGAAAAAACATGATTTGATGCTAGGTTTATCTTATTCCAGAGTTAATGTTTATTTGCTACTTGACTCCTATGCCCTTCTCCTTTAGGAAAACTAACACAAACAAACAAAAATCAAACCTTTTACCAACTGCTAGTAGCACACATCATTTATGTTCCTTTTGTTAAAGAGTCATTCATCTGTGACATGTTTAATCTTACAAGTACAATCTGACTTGAGGAATAGGTTAAACTAAGTGCTTTTGGTGGTCACAAACTCATTATTAAATTCATATGTTACATGTAGATGTCCAGCCTTTGAGGACAGAGACTTGCAAATGGCAGCCCTTGTGGACTTGGGAGCAAAAGTCCCTTGTGTTGGAAGAATACAAAAAAGACCAAAAAAAAAAAAAAAAAAAAAGAGTAGGGGAGGGCTAGGTTAGCCTGGCATATAGAAGATGACAGACAACACTTACAAGATGGAGAGACAATCCAATTGGGCATCTGTTAGAAGGTCGAGGAGGGACTGTAAAGTATCCCCCAAATTGAGAAGGCACTTTGAGATGGGGAAACGAAGGAGGCTTCTTCATATTGTTTTTTTTTTTTTTTAAGATTTTATTTATTTATTTGACAGTCAGAAATCACAAGTAGGCGGAGAGGCAGACAGAGAGAGAGGAGGAAGGAGTATCCCCGCTGAGCAGAGAGCCTGATGCAGGGCTCGATCCCAGGACCCTAGGATTATGACCTTGAGCTGAAGGCAGAGACTTTAACCCACTGAGCCACCCAGGTGCCCCTGTTCCATATCTTTTACGAACAATTTTATTCAGGGTAACTTACTGACAGAGAAATCTGGAAAATGAAGATCCAGGTGTTACTCAGCTATTTTCCACCAAGTCTAGACCTTAATCCACAGATTTTATAGAGCAAGGGAAGGTGCAGAGGTTGTGGTAGTGAGGTCAAAAGGTTTAACATTTAACAGAGGCCATGGTGTCATCTGTGCACCAGAGGGGAGGGAGGGGTAGAAACTATGTTATCTCTACTGGTTGTCTAAGCAACTTTAGGGAAGATCAGAAAAAGCCTTCCCATTCTGGTGAGGGTATACATTAACCTCCAAGAGTCCTGGAACACCTGGCCTCAAGGGAGGTTATTGCATAGGCATCAACAAGATGGAGGGCCAAAGATGGAGTCCATATTGTCAGCACACCTCTAGCCTCCAGGAAAAAAATTTATGAAAACCTAATGTATAGCCTTAAATAGAATGTGGGCCTCAATACTCAGAAGCAACTCTATTTCCCCTTTAAGATGTGTAACAACAATTAATATGGATGGAGTTAATAATTCTAATGTGGAAACTCAAGAGCCATATTGGGGCTTGTAAAATGGCAGAATTCATATAGTATCAACATTGTCCTAAACAGCTGCAGCACCCAATAATGGTGAAAGAAAAAATGAAATTCTCAGCCACATGAAGAACAACTAGTGAAAAGTAAAAAACACAGGCCCACCCCTCTCCCTCCATTTGATTTAAGTAGTCTCCATTGTCCACATTAGTAAATCTTCTAGGTATGTCTTATTGACCTGAAAGCACTAGAAAGAAGACTCCCATTCAACACAGTTTGTCTGAAGATACTCTCAATATACTAATATTTTGTTTGTTTGAAAAGTATAAATTGTGATATGTAACAAACAACCCTGTCAAGTGTAACTACCATCCACTTTGAATTTCTAGGATCAAGAAAAAAGATTTATATTGATTTCCATCATAATCTGTGGGGCAGATCTAACTCAAGTATGAAAAGACATCACACAATTATGCTTATGATATGGCTGAGGTCTCTGCTTTCTCTCCCATCACTTCTCCCTGCCTTTCTTCTTGCAACAGCCCTCCAGCTTGGGATGGCTCCTTAGAAGAGAATGTTTCAGGTCTCAACCTAGGGGACTACTATTGGGTTTATAGGGGTGCTTTTTTGTACCTCTGGTTTCTTGGTTGTTGTTGTTTTGTTTTTGTTTTGTTTTAAATCTTATACTAGCCCCACCTTCCAAACCATTGTCCTTTCCCTACTACTGCTGTTTACTGAAGCATTAATTTTGACCCCTTCCCTTCTAAAATTGGCCCCCTGTAAGGAATTCAGGACATTTCCCATATCTTCTCTCTTATACCTTTATCAAGGAGTGCTGCTTTTTCTTTTCTCTCTGTCAGGTTCCTTTTTGCACTGTCACCACTAACATTTTCTGTGACACTTTCTCACTTTGACCGGAGGCCATCAGGTGGAAGTTGGAAAGAGTTTCTGACCATGCTCATTTGTTTTTGCTTTTAAAAATTGAAGTTTAAGGTTTTTGAGTTTTAGGTTTTTAAGAAGTTTTAAACAGGGTACTTGGGTGGCTCAGTTACTTAAGCATTTGACTCTTGATTTCAGTCAGGTCAGGTCTGGATCTCAGGGTCGGAGGTCAGGAGATTTTTCCACTTTTCTGGTAAGGACCATTAATGCTGAAAATGTGGATGCATAGTGAAATAAAAGCAATTCATTGTGTTCTAACACACACACACACACACACACACACACACACACTGGTATAATAAGAAAGACACATTTGGTCTTTGTTGTCTGTTACTGGCACATAGCTTTAAAGTCCTTGGAATGTCCTGATTGTTAAGGGTGAAAAGATTGTCTTTTGTTCTAATGAGGTGACTCTTAGGCAGATCCTGAGAGATCTTCGGGATGGGGGATGGTCACCAAAATAAGCCTTGATTACCAGCTTGTAATTTTTCAGCCCCACCCACCAACCTCCGGGGAGGAGAGAAGGAGGAGAGATTGAGAGACTGAAATGATCACCAGGGGCCAATGACATAATCAATTATACCTATGTAATGGAACCTCCATAAAAATCTTTGAATGATGGGGTTTGGAGTGCTTCCAGATTGGCTGATATCCATGTGCTGGGAAGATGGCACATCTGAAGTTCATGGAAACAGGAAATTCTGCTCTGGGGATGCTTCTGGACTTTGCCCTATTTGATTCTTCAATTTGGCTCTTCATTTGTATCCTTTATGATCAACTGTTAAACAAAGTAAAGTGTCTTCCTGACTTCTGTGAACCATTCTAGCAAGTTTTCTAAGTGTGTCCTGGGAACCTCAATTTATAGGTGGCCTATCAGAAGTGCAGGTGACCTGATACTTGCATTGTATCTAAAGTGAAGGTAGTTTCAGGGATTGAGCCATAAACGGTGGAGTGTGACACTAATTCTAAGTAGTTAGCATTAGAATCAAGTTGAATTGTAAGACACCGAAATTGTATCAGCGAATTGGAGTTGGAGAAGTGATATTCAAAAAGATACCACATGTTTGGTATCAGGAGGGGGAACGAAACCCCAAAAACAAATAATCATTCCAGGCACACAGAAGAAATATTTATTCAAAATCTTAATCTCCATGTGTCTATTTACCGAAAGGTGCTTTCCATCCTTAAGCTTTGATTTTTAATACTAAATCTGACATAATGCTAAATCTTACATAAGACTTAACATGCATATAACAATAAAGGAATGAATTTATCTTAAGATACCATGACTATTAACAATTTAGTAAGTCCTGATTATTTGCTTGGGTTTACAAAAAAATTCATCATCCTGTCCTTGCAGTGATAATTTTATTGTATAAGCTAAATCCCATCAAACAATTCTAATATTGCAAATATAATGGCGAAGAAACTGCAAAGTGAAATGGGAACATGTGGTTTAGGCAACTTAATTCTAACGGATGAGATAAGCACTTAATCATAGACAAAATGAATACAGCTTATTTACAATGTTAGAGGGTGATGTGTGGAAGAAAAGATAAAGAATATGCAAGAGTGCTATTTTAAATATTTTGTTCATAAATAAGATATTATATGAACGAAGACCTGAAAGGTACAAGAGTTAGTCAAGAAATTCTGCTAATGGAGAGGATTCCAAGAAGACGTAACACCACAGTAAATGCCTGAGAGCCAAAGCATACAGAGGGTTTTGGAAGAACTGCAAAGAGGCCAGTGTGCCTGCATCAGGGTGAGCAGGGATGAGGACAGTGAAGATGAAGTCAAAGAAGTTATGGAAAGACAGATCATAGCCCACTATGGAGTTTGGCTTTCTCTCTGCATTTCTTGCAGGGCACTGAGCAAAGGAATGCTTTCTGGTAGCAATGTTGGAAATGTAGAGCAGAAGAGGGTGAAAACAAGAAGGCTCATGAGAGATTTGGGAAGTAAGTAACTTTGGGGGCAAGGAATGGTGGTGATTTTCACTGTAGTTCCAGTAGCGGAGGTAGGGAGACGTGAGTGAATTCTGGATATATTTTAAAATGTGAGAGAACGTCTTGTTATTGCACGTTGGTGATCTAGGTAACCAAGTTGTTTTCCTTATCTTTACTATTTTAGCACATTGATCATTGATGGCAACCAAAGAACTACAGCTCCACCCCCCACTCTATTTCAAAAGGGGGCTATATAGGAATGGAGAAAGTGGCCATTGTTTGATGGAAGAAGTTGTTAGGGGGCCATCTCCTGGGGACTTTCAGCAATAGATTGAGAGACAGTCTGAAAAATGAGGGTGCTACAGTAGTAAATAAGAGGGGGAATGTGTTACTTTCGCATCTCTGTTCCCTAGGAAGTTTTATTTAACATGTATTACATAAAGGAGTGAATGAATCCATCAGAACAACTTTTAAACCAATATGCTAATGGTTTAAAACTAACTCACTTTTAACATGTAAACTGAAACTAACAAGATGGATACTTTACGTTTTATACATATTTGTATACCTAGATAGGGCAAAGTAGTCGTTTTACATAATTTTCAGTTACAGCATTAATTTGACAATTTTTCAATTTGTATTTTTAATTTGAAAAGTTATATGTGAGGATAATGTCTTCTTGAAACCCATACAATTTATATAATTTATGGGCATGAACAGAACATTTGGTTGTTTATCTTAATATAGTGTTGTGGCAATCATGAATTTTTAATATCTAAGATATATCAGAACATGCAATAGCTAAGTTTTGCATAAGTGATTAATGAATATATGATTCATAGCCACCACCAGATCAAGACCTGAGCTGAAGGCAGCTGCTTAATCGACTGAGCCACCCAGGTGCCCCAGAAGTAGGATATTTAAATAGGACATATAAGCCATACAAGTTTTATGTCAGGTGTACAATTTCCATAAATCTTCTGTGTCTCTCCTCTAATCTCAGTATTTCACTCCAGCATGCCTGGGACCAGATAATGTGGGGAGTTTTCCTACACCAGGCAATTCTCCCACACACCATTTGGGTGTCCTACAACTCGGTTCAGTTCTGACACTATCCGGAATTGGCAGTGATGGCCTGTGTTAAAGGCTCAGTCGCACAAAGCCACCACACCCCCAACACCTCAGATGCTAGTTCTAAGCCCAGGTGGTTACTTGTGCTTCTGACCTACTGACTCTGAATCACAGGTTCCTGAAACACTTCTTCAAATTGAATTATTTTGCTAGAGCTTCTCCTAGAACTCAGGTGCCGCTTCCAGTCAGCGAACAGGAGAAGAATTAGGCACAAACAAGTCAGCTGCAAGAGATTGGGAGCAAGGGACAGCAGTCAAAAAGACTGCTGCCCCGAGCAACTCCACAGTCTCACTTTTATTAGATAGAAACAAAAGCCAGCAGAGGAACTGATGAAGGTCAAACATTAGTCACGTCTTGTGGACAAACAAGAAAGAGGATAAAGTTTATAGTTAACCAAGCACATTCAAAGGACTCATCTAACTAATAACGGGCGCTTCTGGGAAGAGAAAGGAGCGATAACGGAAAAGGGAAGCAGGCGGTATTTCATTCAGCCCTGAGCAGGCTGGGTGTTCCGCCCTGAGCAAGCCGGGCATCCTCAGCTGCCCAGCTTCACAGTCGTATATCGTCCTTCTCCCCCAAGACCTGTTGCCAGTATATGTTTTTCTTAAGGCCATATCTAAATGTGCTTGGTAACTAGCAAAATCCTCCAGGGGTTATAGTTTAAGTGACACATTGTTCCGAGGGGCAGTTGCACTCAGGAAAATAGTTTGCTTATTAGATTTTGGAATTCTTTTCTTTTCTTTCTTTTTTTAAAGATTCTATTTATTTCTTTGACAGAGAGAAAGAGAGATCACAAGTAGGCAGAGAGGCAGGCAGAGAGAGAGGAGGAAGCAGGCTCCCTGCTGAGCAGAGAGCCCGATGCGGGGCTCGATCCCAGGACCCTGAGATCATGACCTGAGCCCAAGACAAAGGTGTAACCCACTGAGCCACCCATGCACCCCTAGATTTTGGAATTCTTAGAAAAGGATAATTCCATCAGGAATAGGCAGATGGAAGAGATGCCAACCAAGGTTAAAATGTGGGCTCTCCAGAGTGCATGACTCTCAGCACATCTACATAGTCACCCACCTGGAAGCCCTGGGAGCCCTGTCCTGTGGTTTTTATGGAGGCTTCATTAAAAAACCAATATTGTGTAAGTCATTAGTCACTGATGATTAAGTCAATCACCAGTTCCTCTCTCCTCCCTGGAGGTGGGAGGAAGGGGGTTAAACTGAAAGTCCCAACTGTCTAATCACCTGTCAGTCGGCCCCCACCCTCAGGGGTTTTCCAAAAGTCACCGCATTAATATAAACTCAGGTGTGTTTGAGAAATACTTTCTTTTTTTTGTTGTTGTTGTTGTTGTTTTAAAGATTTTATTTATTTATTTGACAGAGATTACAAATAGGCAGAGAGAGGAAGGGAAGCAGGCTCCCTGTTGAGCAGAGAGCCCAATGCAGGGCTCCATCCCAGAACCCTGGGATCATGACTGCAGCTGAAGGCAGAGGCTTTAACCCACTGAGCCACCCAGGTGCCCCTAAACTCAGGTGTGTTGGAAAGGGGCTTGTTATGAATAACATAAAGACACCTTTATTGCTTTTATCACTTAAAAAATTCCAAAGGTTTTAGGAGCTCTGTTCCAGGACCTGGGATGAGGACTAAAATATGTTTCTTATTGTAAATCACCATATCACAACCATACAAATTTTATGCTAGGCTCAGAATCTCTATCAGTCATTTATGATCATAACCTTAACATCAGAAATCCTCTGCTTAGTGTTTTATTTTATGAATTCTTAAAAACAATTTTTTCACATAGTTTAATTTGGAACTTCTAGAATTACAGAAGCACTGGTTAAGTGATTTGAAATGCAGGAATTGTTTCTTTTTCTTTTGTATTTGGCATTCTAAATACACCAAAATAAAATAACCTGTTAATTTGTCACTAAAGAGGATTAAACTGTACTAAAAAGCCTAAAGGAAACTTGCACCCATCGATACATATTGAAAGTGTTTTAAAAATGTGGTACTCCACTGACAGCTTTCATATGAGATGGTCTTCAGAATGCCTAATATGATTGGCAAGTCAAGTTTTTCCAGGAGAGCTTATGAGAGAAATAGGATTCTGTGGTTATTTCTTGAAATGTTTTCTACTACCTTTTAAATACACCAAGGAAAGCTGTCTGTTCATTTTACTTGCAGAGAGCAAGCAGATTTTTCAGTGGTTCAGGTGTGCTAATGTCAGATAATTCAGTTTTTACTTTGAGGTGCTATAGAAAGGAAGTAAACTAAAGCACAAACGTGGTCAAGGACATTTTGAGGGTTCAAATTGGTCGGAGAGTCTGCGTTAAGTGTTGACTGTAGGGAAGAAGTGAAAACAACCATTAAGATCTACCTTTTGGTAGCTGGCAAAATCATAGAAAATTATGCAAAATATACTGTTGTCCCAGTCATAGATGAATAACTATAGCATGGATAATCAAAACATATATTTTTAAAGATTTTATTTGTTTATTTGACACAGAGAGAGAGATCACAAGGCAGAGAGGCAGGCGGGGGCGGGGGAGACAGGCTCCTTGCTGAGCAGAGAGCCCGATTCGGGGCTTGATCCCAGGACCCTGAAATCATGACCTGAGCACCCTGGTGCCCCCAAATATATTATTAATGTTTATATTTGCATAAGCTTTTACTTATTTGGGACTAAAATACTGTATTTGGCAATGAAAATTATGGTCATTTAGGGAGAAATATGAATTGATAGCAGAAGTAATCAAGTTTATAAAAAGAATGAATTACAGTGTCTTCAAACAAATCAACAAAGATTCAACTGATCATCCAAACTCAATATTTAATGTTTCTGGAATTTCTCTGGAAATTCTGACACTTTAAAACAAAAACAAAATTTAAGTCTTGTGCACAACTAAGATGCAAGAAAATTATAGGTTTGGTGGTAGTGTTTCAAAGGTTCCTGAAGTTGTGGAAAACAGAAACAAAACGTGTTGTGGGACTATGCCAGACAAGCTATAAATAAGTAATTGTATTTTTCACTTTTGATCTACAAAAGTTTTGTCGTCCATTTTCTCAGCCAGAGCACACTTTACAGCTTATTGTATTTTATACTGACTTTGAGTGGTTTGTTCTGGTGAATTTATGCTTTAAAAAATACATATGCTTTATACTGGTTTTTCCAGACCAATTAATCAAGAAAATTCAAGTCAGAGAGGGGCTATTGGTCATCTAAATAAGGAGATAAATTTTAACTTTGAAGAAATGTTACGTGCCTGAAGGAATTCTCCTTCAGAACAACTATCATTTCACAAATCCATTCAGATAGACATTTAAGGGTAGTGACAATCAGTCCTTCATGTAGCTGACTGTTTGTAGGGCTTTCCTTTCTTGTCAGAACCAATCAATGGCCTTGAGAACAAAAACTCAGTCGTAGTGAAGCTGGGAGAAAGGAAAAGGGGCATTTTGTGGTCCAGAATGCATTTCAGTAAGCTTAAACTCTAAGTGACAGATGAGGAATTTAAGCTGCTCAGTATAATTCTACAAATGAGGTGTGTGAGAGAAGTTTTCATTAAAATGAGTCTCCCTTCACACAGGCTTATGATTCTTCCCGATGTGTTCTCAGACTCTCATTAAAGGACTTGCAAAGTGTAAAACTATTCCAACACAGTTTTTCACACTCACTCCCTGTATGTTTATGTATGTGTGATATATGAATTTCAGCAGGAAAACATCTTGAAAGAGTATTTGAACTGAAAAGTATATTCATAACATGAATTAAACAAGAGTTCTGTTTGATCTTTCCTTGAGAGAAGTGCATTTACATTTTCAAATGTGATCATTTATTAAAGTGCCATAGTTTGTGCGAGACATCACAGAAAAGATCATGCTTGCATGCCAGGGCACTGGCTTTAGCAACAAGTGAACAGATTCACAAATGAAGTCTTAGGGTACATTTTTATTATTCAATTAATCTTTTAATTCCTCGTAAATGTTATAGTTACCAGAAACATGTTTTTGATGACTATCTCTGGGGCTCATACTAAAATGAGTGAAAATCAGTACTTAGAAAGTCTAGGTTTAATGTATCATCATATTACTTAAATTTTTTAAATGGAATACCCAAGATCAGATTCCTCACGTGGCTTCTTTTATTCTTATTATTTTCAACACATTTGTGTTGCCCTTTGTAGACCACGTGTGTGCACAAGCTATTTTTACAACCAAAAAAAAAAAAGTTCAGTGTCTGGGTATTTACAGTTCAAGAAAAATAAGACTTATTAAAAGAAAGGTGAAATCTAAAGACTTAATAGTATTATTACAAAATTGTTTTTATTGTGATAAATTAATAGAGTATGTTGTTTTCTATTTGCATAATGAAATAATTAATCTTGTATAGCTATTTTTATGTAAATGAACTCTACATGCCTTTTTAAAAATTCAGTTTATATAATAGAAAACTAAATGACACTGAGATTGCCATGACTTACCTTGGTGACTTTTACAAGCTGAAAGTTTTAGACTTGTGATTTATGTTTAATAATTTAACACATTAATAATATTTTAGATGTGGATTGTTGAACACAAGCATGCAGATAATTTAAATGAATATTTAATTTTTATTCACCTTGCCAGAAGACAGAACATGCATTTAATTGCCCGATATGAAAAGTGGAAAAAAGATCAGTAAAAATGGTAATGTAAAAAAAGTTTAAAATAAAATATGACTCTCTCACTTTTTGGGCCACAAAATAAATAATAACTTGCTTGGCATTTGATATTATGTAATAAGAAATTATAGTACAATTTCACCTTACTTTTTAACTGGAAACCATTGGGTCTGCATGAAGCACATGCTCAGACTGTACCTTTTAATTTGGATCTACTTTTTTTATTCTGAATATCTTAAATAACATGAATATTTTACATAATGAGTCTAATGCTGTGCATAGAATGGACATCTGATGAATAATACTTCTTTTGAATTTTTCTTCTGTGTTGATTGCCAAAAAAATCACTCTGGAGAAACACTTTTATGGCAGGATTGGGCACTGACCAACCCCAATGGACAGAATGTTGCTGTGAGTAGTACTCTAAATATCATGAAAATAAGTTTCAGTACTAATATTTTAGTAATAAAAGGTGACATTTATGGTGGAACTAAAGCCTAAAGTACACAATTCACATCTCTATATACTGGATATTTTCCTTTCTTCTCTGTAGTAAATTGATAATCTAAAAAACAACGTATTACACACACTGGACAGGCATGCACACATATACAGAACTTTGCTATAACCATATTCTAGAAACTCATACAGTGTGACTTATAATTATTTACTCTTGCAGATGAAAATTCTTTGACTTTGGCTCATGTGCTGAATTCTGTTCCATGGTAAATGCTGTTTAAGGACCATCCAGTGCCCCTGGCCCTGCTCTTGAAGGCATGTGCACACATTCTTTCTCTAATAAATAAAATCATTAAAACCTAAAATTGTGGGTAAAGGCATAGTCAAGACTAAAGAATATTATTGCCATGGCAGGTACTTCCTCTCTTTGCCTGGTCTACACCTCCCACACCAGCCTTGTCCTGTCTCCATTTCCAACCACCATTCTTTTGTACATATGACTTGATGTAAGTTGTTCCAATCCTGAAGACACTCTATAAATAAATAAAATATCCTTCTACTGTAGGCTGTAATTTAAATCAAGGGAAGACCACTCAAACTTTTTTTTGGATGTACAGAAATCGTGATAGATTCCTTCAAATTACTGGGCTGAAATTATCCCTGTAACCTCATCTACATTTTTCTCTGATTGGGGAGAATTATTTCTATATCATTTCATTCAGCTATAGGTGAATTTAGTTTCAAGAACTGAAATTTGAGAACATTGGAATGTTGCACAAGCTAACCTCTGCCTTTTGCTGTATTATGAATAAACATATATTTAATGAAAGGGAAAAGAATTGTGCTCATAAAAAGAATAAATGGCTATCTTTACCTAGTTTAATTAACTCATTCTAGGCATTCAGGTTGTTGTTGTTTTGAAAAATGCACTATTTTTTAATACTTCCATTTAAAAATAAAAGCTCTGATTTCTTTTTGCTCATTAGTCTCTTTCTTCCCTCCCTTCTTCCTTCCTTCCTTCTTTCCTTCCTTCTCTCTTTTTCTTTCCTTTCCTTTGCTCCTTCCTCTCTCTCTCCTTTTTCCCTCTCTCACTCTCTTCTCTCTCTCTAGCATACACATCTCCATGGAAGAGAATATAAAAAACTCCACATAAAATGTTTATAACTAGATGGACAAAGAGTTTTTCCCAAGTCCAATCCAAGCCTCAGACTCCCTTGAAATTTTCACATCTATATGCAACATATCATCTGAGTTAGCTCTTTGAGGCACTTACTGCCTGGAAACTTTTCCACTTAGGATTTACAAGCACACCAGACTAGTTCTCAGTTTTAGGATCTTTGTGAAAATAAGACATACAGGTATTTCTCAGTTACTGTTTGTTGTGTTTTGTTGTTGTTGTTTTGTTTTGTTTTTCTTAAAGAGAGAACTCAGATATGTTGAGTTTTACAGTCAGATCATTGGTAATATTTTTACTTTAAACAAATATGCAAGCTGTAGGTTGGTGAGCCAGGAGCTTCTGAGTTCTGATCCCAGAGCTGACATTAGTTTTCTCTGCTGTAATGGATATGTCTTCTGAGCGCTGTCTGCCTCCATTCTCTTATCAGTAATACCAGAATGAGACTGTGGTACTTACTGACCTCAGAGGGGTAAAATAACAAGTATTTTAATGTAAGAAAAATACATTTTAAATGTCTGGGAAAATTGCCTAGCCTTTTTTATATGTATACTTGAGAAATGTGTTGGGTATATTCATCATTAAAAAATATATATATAAAACATGTATGTTACTTACCATAAAATACAAAGCATATATTTTGAGGTTAAAGAAAAAAACCAAAACATTTGTCTTTGTGCTTCTTAGCTTCTAAAACAAAGACTTTAGAATGCAACCTGAGTCTCACATTATTAGATGATTCCTAATATTCATGAAGTTTTAATTCCATAAAGTAAATTGTTACTATCATTCTCTAATGATTCCCTAAAATAGTAAGATTTTGTGCTTGTATTGAAGTGTGGAAGCTATAGTGTTAAAAAAATAATGTTTAAATACAAAGCAAGTAAATAATTTTAACAAAGCTAATATAACCAATAAGAAAGACTTCAGAAGACATCACTTGAAACCATTAATTTCATAAGGGGCCTCAAAATTCATTAGTCTATACTGCTTTCTCTTACTAAATGGTATTGGCCCTTTAGAAATGTATCTTATTCAATATCTGCTACCATAACTCCTCTTAGGGATTATGAGAATTCAAGTCTTTCCTCCTGTGACATTCACTCTTTTATAGCTTAGAGCCAAAGTGAATTAATTCTTCCCACACAAAGAAAATATCAAATTTCAAGGAACACAAGTTTGGGGTTTATATATAGTCATATAAAACACTCTTTGAGTTAAAGATATTTGCTGTGTTTAAGTAATCTCTTGCTCAAATCAAACATTTAACCCTTTGTCATACCTAAAACCTTAGATCAGGTTTGGTACAGGAATATTTTATTAGATTTTGTTCTCAATGTAACTCATGTAGTTATGGATGAATCAAATGTCCTTGCAACTTGAATTGGTCTCCTAACTATATGAAATCAGACTTGAAAGTCCCTTTGTATATAAAGGAGAATAAATATAGCATATTGCTTAAGTTGAATAAGGTTTTAAAGATTATCTGAATTTTCTGAGGTTGTATAGAATCATTACTTTTATGAAATGGTATTAAATGTATATGAAAGTATACATATTTTATTAATATTTACATAAAGTGTGAATTAATGACAGAAATTATTGAAGGTAGGGACTTTGGCTTATTGACTCTTTTTAACCTAAACACAAGCTATTTTATGGCATTATTAATTATCTATAATACTTCCCTTGAATGAATGAATTATTCATTTTGGATTATGTGTATCAGTTAATATTGGAGGGTTTAAACTACATATGAATACAATATGGGTTCCATAAAACAGAGGAAGAGCCACATTGATAATTCAAAAGCCTAAAATATATTAAAAAATTCATATTCAGGAATAATTTCTACCTCCATAAAAATTAAACTTCATCCAGAGTGGAAGGCAATTGCTTTTTAATAGGACAAAGCAAACTGTGAAACAGATAGGGTCAGAAACTTTTAAATCCCGATCTCTATTTTGTTATTTCCATTTAGTGTGTGGCCTCGGGCAAGGCATTGAACCTCTCATTTTATTCAGTTGTGGGATAAGAACACTACCTACTTTATACGGTTATTGTGTATGGTAAGTAAATAATGATTGCAAAACTCTCTGAAGACTGTAAGATGGACTATAAATACTGAACCAAATTCTTCCATTCAGTATCTCCCATTGGATTATACACACAAAGAATTCCACAGATATTGGAAAAAATGTTTGAGAAATAACCAGTAATAGGAGTGTGAGAGAAGTTTTTGTGAAAAGTATGTTAATTAAGAAGGTATTGTTTGCCTAGTATTTAGAGCTAATGTTTCTCAGTTGCTGAGACAAGCCAAGGAGCTTCTAACCATCAACAAATGGTTATGAAATTCAGTTTAAATACTGTGTTTTATAATGAAGAACTGGCACATAGAGAATGAGTTTGAAATATATTTAACAATTATATTCATTATTAGTCTTGGAATCAGTTGTGAGCTTCAGATAACACCAAACTAGAGCATCTTCAATAGAGCACGCTCCTCTGTAATAATTTTCTCCAGTTCACTGGACTAGGGCTGGAATGGATTGCCATAGTGTCAGATGCACTTCTTCTGTCTTAGGGTTTGTCCATCCTCAATATGTGGCTTCCACAGCATAGTCTGAAACATCCAGCTCCAACAATCATCTTCCCTTTCTAGATAGAAAGAAAAAATGGATGACAGAAGGGAGTGGCACCAACAGAATCTTTAAACAACCTTACAGAAGCTGCCACATGACTCTGTGCAGATCCTACTGAACAGTAGTACTCAGTCACATGACTGTGCCTAGTGATGGAGCGCAGGACACACTGCCCTGAAATGTGGCATGTTGGTTTATTAAATATGTTAAACTGGAGGAATTTGTTATTAAAGACTGAGGAAGTAAGTAACTTTGACCCTACTGCCCCCAAACCCCTGTACCTCCCCAGCCCTTCTTCCTTGTAACACGTCATAAAACTCCCAATGTGAAATGTGCCCTCCCTCTCAGGAGGAGGGAAAACAGTCTTATCACTAGAGATGGGAAATTGAGGCTTAGGACTTCTGTACAAACAAACCTTGCTAACTAACTTTTATCTTCCTTATTCCTTCTTCACCATTTACTACCTCTAGACCAAACCCCTTTCTCTCAATAGTCCTTTGCAAATTTATTATTTCTTTATCTATTGTTTCTTTGTATAAAAGCTTCCTGTTCTGTTCCCTTCCTCAGGTCTTCATTTTCTTGCGAAGGCTCCCATGTACATGTGAAAATTGGATAAAATATGTGTTTTTTTCCTATTAATCTGTCTTCATTATTTTATTTTATTTTATTTTATTTTATTTTATTATTTTATTTTCTTCATCAGTTTAATCTTCATACCCAGCCAGGGACCCTAGGAGAGTCAATCAATACAAGCTCTTTCCTCCTCTACACTGGCTGTACAAAGGAAGCACTTTTACTTATTGCCGTGTCTCAAGCTACAAATTCTATTACTCTGAAAGGAGAGAATAAATTTTGTGGTACAACTAACAGTCCTGTAGTATAGTCTTAATAGGCAATTTCAGATCATTAAAATATATAAACATATCTCAAGTTGTAAAGAGCCACAGAACATCTACATAAGGAAAGAAATTAGATAGAGGCTTTTTGTTTCTGTTTTTGTTACTTGCTAAATGTGTGTCACATGGTCAATTTAAAAAGATATATTAATAAAAAATAGTAAAGCAGGTTTGTGTGTTGTTAATGAATCACTTACCCAAAATGGGACCAAGGCCCTAAAGAGATGAAGATAGGAGTGTAGGTCAGAGGATGACTAAAAGAGGAATCATGATTTAAACCCACTGGAATGGTTATAATTGGATAGTTTTGTTGGGTCATGATGCTTTTGAGGATAAGGTGAAAGCATAATTCTTTTTTTTTTTTTTTAAGAATTTATTTATTTGACAGAGAGTGAGAGAAGGAGAGCGAGCACAAGTGGGGGGAGCAGCAGAGGGAGAGGGGGAAGCAGGCTCCCCACCAAGAAGGGAGCCCGATGTGGGACTCGATCCCATGATCCTGAGATCATGACCTGAGCCGAAGGCAGAGGCTTAACCCACTGAGTCACCCAGGTGCCCCTGAAAGCATAATTCTTATGTCGGGTTACTAGCTGAAACAGGTCCCATGGATCTAGACAGCTCTCTAGACTTAGGCAGTTTGTATGAGAAACATGTTTATCATGTTAATGAGATTAACTGATTAAAGACACTGGATGACACAATGAAAAGATCATCACCTTCACTAGGAAAAGAGCTCAAAGCCTTATTGAAATTAAATAAATCCAGGACCACAGAAAAAGTCTAGTATCTCTTGTGCCCTTACATGCTAGGCACCTCTTCACATGCTGTCTATTTATTCATGACAACACACTTACAGGATAGATATTATAACATTCACTTTTCCAGCTAAATACTTGGAAGTACAGAAAATTTAAAATGATTAAAATTGAATCACAAAGCCAGATAGGTTGGACTCTCAAGTGAGTATTCCTCCTATTACCACGATGAATCCCCAAAGAGGTCCAGTAATGTCCTTTTTATATTTGAAGACATCTTGCAGGTGTTAGTAAATAACATACATATTTTGCAAATCAAAATAAAATGCTATAAAGTCATTGTTATAATTATCTGTATATCTTTAGTGCTCACAGTAGATCAAGAATAATCCATTTCTTTTGGAAAAGTATATAATTATTTTTGTTTCATTTAGGCCCAATAGAGTGGTTTTCTAAAGTTAAATTAAAAGGAAGCATTGAACATAAGTAAAAATATTCAAACTCAATATATAATTAATAAATAAATGTTTATCTTTAGGACACATTTATTTCAAAAATATTTATGCTGTGGCTTGGGAAAATTGCCTTAACATAGGTCCTACCATACTATGAGTGGGAGAGTAAATGAATACTACCTTTTGGAAGAGACAGCAATGTAGCAAGAGAGTTCAAAATTTTCCTACCCTTTTATCACGCCCTTTGCATTTTATTCTAAGAATCTACTACATAATAATAATAATCAGAGATAAGGACACAGATTTATATACAAAGATATTCCTTTCAGAGGTATTTAAATCAGGAAATAGAATCAAATTTAAATATCTGAAAAAAAAGTAAATACCCTCTAAAACATAGCATAAAATTGTCTTGGGAGATTATCAAAATTATGGTTTAATATTGTTTGTTAACATGTAAAATGTGCCTCGGTGAACTGGAGACAAGTCAGGGTCTTAGAAATAATTTGGAAGCTCTTTTTACAATCCCAACAATTCACTATGTTCTTACACAGAAGATAGGATTCCTAGGTCATATTGCTGTTCTTTAACCAAAACAAGCATAATTAAAATATGTAAATATATTTTCTCCCCTTCAGAAAATCTGGCTGTTTCAGATTAGAAAGGTCTTTAAAATAGCCTAGTAGTTTTTTTGTTTTGTTTTGTTTTGTTTTTACCTAAAAATAATCTGGCTACTATTTTATTCTCTGTCTACCTACTACTATAATAAGGATTGTGTCAGGAGTTTGGAACGTATAAAAATATACTTTCTACATTTTGCTGTTGGTCAAGTTTTAGAAGAACTTGACCAAATAATTTCATTTTTCTCTATACCTTGGTTTCCATGTTACAAGACAAAGACATCAATGATAAACTACTTCCCAGGGATGTTTTTGAGCATTAGTTAATGTTTGTAAAGCCTCCACAGAGACCAGAGGATGAATAATGAAATAGACTCTCAAAGTAGTATTATCACTCTCGTCTTTCTCATTAGTCTCTAAGAGGCTTCATGCCAACTGTTAGCATTTCAGCTGCCAGAATGAGCGGTTTCTATTTTAATTTTGCCTAGAAAAGTGAGCGTTTCTTGAACATCTGGGGTTCACCTCGGCATAATTCCAATAATGCTTCCATGGAATCAGGTATGTGAAGTGTGATGACCAGCACCACAAAGGAATTCATATCCAATTTTAGGCCTGCTGTTTCAATTTATAATTTAGCTTACATTTTAAACCTATTAGGAAAAGCAGTATCTAAGTAATACATTTGAGATTTATTTGAGGTTTTTATGTAAGAAAATTTTGCTTTAAATTAAATTACTTTGAAACCTTGTCTATGGGGAGTGGGCAAACAGAATGGAATTAGAATTTTGGCCATCTACTTTCACCAGATTTTTCTATATGTATTGTATCATGGCTAAAACATGAAAAAAATGAATTCAAATAAAAAAAATACTCATTCAAAAATATGTTAAGCATTGTGTGCAAAATGGTGCTAGGGATATAGCAGGGTACAAAGACAATGAAAATCCTGCCCCTATGGAGAGAGCATATTGTAACAGCATCTACAAGATCCAGGATAACCTGACTATATTTTTGTATATTCCATGAACCTATCACATTACCTTACACAAGTAGCCACTCAGGGCAAGTTCGATGAAAGAATGAATGAATGAATGACTCAAGCACACCAATGTTATTAGAGAGAGCCAAGAATTTCATTTGCATTATCTAATTTCTGGGGACCTATTCACAGTGAACTACATAAGCCAATCAGAAGTAAATAAATATTTAATTAATTTTACAAGAGTTTTGTTTTTAAGATTAAGGTGCTTCCATTAATAGAATAAATGCTAGACACGTAAGTACGGATTGATGAGAATAACTGAGTTTTCTGAAGATTCAGGATATTAACTTTCAGATGTCGCAACTGAAGAATATGAGTGGGAACAAAATAATATCAAATCACATTTTACAGGTTCAAAGTATTTAAATAATAATCAGAGTATCCATGACTGAAACTGCTCTTTAGTCCAGTATTATAGAAACTATATCTGATTTTTAAGGTGATTTGTTAAAGTCAAGAACAATGCTATACAGTAGAATTGTCTGCAATGATGGCAAAATTATGTATTCCTGCTCTCCAATATGGTAGCTGCAAGCCAAATGCAGTCATTGAGCACTTGAAATGTAGCTAGTGAAAATGAAAAACTGAGTTTTTAACTTTAATTTAGATTTATTTGGACAGAAAAGCTCTAGAAGAAAAAAAAATGGTAATAACTAAGAATTGCTTTTGCTAAAATTTCTATGTGATAGAGCACGTATATCAGATTATGATAGCCACCAACCATAATCTGGTGATAGGTCATAACTTGTCAGCTGGGAGTTGGGAAGATGGGGAGCAGAAAGCAGTACAGCCTTGTGGCTCAAAGTTCCAGCTAAGGAATGAGACAGACCTGGGACCATTTCTGATTTTAAAATACACAGCAGTGAGACTCTGGGCAAAATAACATGATCAAACTCAACTGTGAGGCAGGGATAAATATTCATATTCATAACATACGGTCATGAGAATTAAATAAAATTGAAGCAGATATGGTGCCTTTCATTCTGTCAATGTGCAGCATATGATTGTAATCATTGTCTTTGTACTATTATTATCCAATCTGAAGTCTTCTTAAATGATTTTTATATATAGAGAATAGCATGATAAAATGATCTGTTACTTGTTTTGATATTCATTCAGCTTCAATGTCCATTGTCCTCTGCCTCTTCTCCCTAGTGAGAACTTATTTCATCAAGTCTTTATTAAAATAACTTACACTACAGGTTTACCTGAAACCAGTAGACAAAAGTATAGTCTTTTTTTTTTTTTTTTTTTTGAGTGGAGGAGTGGTACCTGAATGCCCCTTTATATTACTGTTCATATTCTTTCCATGCTGTTTAGGATATAGTGTTTAGGATATAGTGTTTAGGATTTTTAGATATTTAACTTCTGTGTAGTTTTTACTCTTATTTTATAAACAAGAGAATACAGGGTCAGAATTTTTTTCATTCTAGAACTATTCTGACTTTGGTTGTCATTATTAGGCTCCTGTAGATAGATCATAATCCAGCAATTTGATATTCTGATTTTTAAAGATGGAACACTCTAGTTTGTCCTAGAGTTGGTGATGCTGTAGTCACTGTGTAATATCTGAGAGGTGTGGTCAAGGCAATTTCAGGCCTGCATGCTTAACAGGTAGCCAGCAGGAGCAGTAGATGGGATTGGTCAGTGTACTCTATATGGTCTATGGCTAGAGGGAGTTACCTTAGAACTAATGATGTGGGAAACAAAGGAAGAAGAAAAATTATTAAATTTCCTTATTACCTATAACCCACTAACAAGTCCTTAAAACAGGCTGAGTGACATTCCTCTAGGGACTCAACTGCCTCAGTGTTAATACTTTGCTAAGGGCAAAAGGCAATCCTAGCTTGACCACTCCCCCATCCCCCCCCACCCCGCCACCCTCAAGATACTGTAAGTCTACCTAAACATATAAAAATTCCTTTGGAAACTTCCTTTATCTCTAAACCCCCAAGATATGTTTAGGCAATCATCCCCCAAGCATATGGCCCATGGATATATACCTGAAGGGTCTCATGACAAATGTTTTATTAGATGGTAATAAATGACTTTTTCCCAACAAAAGCTAGCTAGCCCTTTTAAGGTCCTGGAAACCTTGCTTCCAAAATTCCTTAGAGATTTACACAATCCATAACCCCCTCCCAATTTGAAAGTATATAATGGGCCACTCCTCATGACCCATTGAAGCTCTTTTTGCCTACGGGTCCTGTTCCTGTGCTTTAACATAATAACTTTTTGCACCAAAGACATCTCAAAAATTCTTTCTTTCCAACACTAACATCATCTTTCCTACATCACTAACTGTTGTGAAATCAAATGTTTGTGACCAGCATTTTATAAATGAAATATGATAAAACAAATAGAGTGCATCACACAAGATAAACCTTTTTCAAAAAACTTTTCATTACTTCAGCATATACGTGTACCTGGGTGTGAATCTGTGCTAAATTATGATGCATAAAATCGTTTTCATTTGGCTCACAATCAGAAAAGTCTGAGGGCTTATCTTTGAGGACTTCAAGTCCCAAACAGTGTTTTTAGAAAGTACGTGTCCAAAAAGTGAATGTAGCCTCAGATGCTTATGCTGAGAATAATATGATAGGTGATATTTAATAGCCATATAGCACTGTATGCTACATGGAGGTTCAGAGAGATCAAGATGATAATTTAGGAATGAGAAAAGAAAGTTGGTAATAAATCATGATAAAAAAGAAGAAAAGAGAAAAGAAAAAAAATGAAGACTCTTTAATCTAAAAACAAAAGGTTTCTGGTGAGGTTTGCAAATTTTTGCAGCATAATAACTGCACTGAAAATGCTGAGAAAAATCTGAGTTTCTACAGAAGCAAATGCATTATGTTGCTTCCTAGTACCAGGAGTTACTCCTCAACTCCCCAAATTCACCTTTCTGCTCCCACCTCACCTGCTCTGGGAGCCGTTCCACATATTTCTACAAATATTTTATTCCCAAGGAAGCTGTCATTATCCTATGTGACCTTCCCTGAGGAACCCTTTATGGATCTTGGGTTGGACATATGACTAAACCAAGTGGAATTTTTTAATTGAAACTGAGAAAGGGTTACTTTCCTGTTATAGATTCCCTAAGATGTGAAAATAATGCTTTCTGATATATTTGGGCAGCTGTTCTTTAGAGTGAAGCAAAGATGAAAATTAGAGACAAAGTCCTGGTGGATTAGGAGCCATAGATTCCATTTGCTCATGAGGTTCAGCTGTATCTCTGACCTTCCCAAGGTTTTGGTGTCTAATCCGTTTTTGGGTTCTGAGATCCAACAAATCTCTTTTTTAATCTCAAGTGTGAGAAGAGGTAATATTATTTGACTAACATAGTTATGGGAAGTACCACTGATAGAATCAGAAAAGAGAAGATATTATAGGACACATGAAAAGACGAGCAAAGAGCAACAGAGTATGATACACAAAGACAATAACGAAATACAGAAACAATACAACTGGACTAATATTACTGAAAAATGAATGAGAATGATTGATGGTCAAATGAGAAATTAATCTGAAGAGACATTTTAGTTACATAGGTTCATAGATATAGAAAAAAGGAATGTATATATGATATATGTATCTAAGTATTTAATAAACCTGTTGTTCAGAAAGCTATGGCTGAGGTTGTTTTGTGTTTACCAAACTGTTTCCTTTGTCTTCCAGTCTCAGCATGATGCTACCTTTTCCAGTTCTTCTCACAGTTTGAGGTTGCCATAGGATTGAGTTCTGACCTGTGGAATATGTTCATTGTGATATGTGCAGATCAGAATCCTGGCCCCTAGAAACTTCCCTGAAGAGACTCACATTCTCTTTTCCTCCCTTTTCGCTATATAGAGGAGTGTGTGATGGAGAGGAAAGTCGTAATATGAAAGAACCTGGGACCCAGAGACCACATAGAAGGTCGCCCAAGCAGAACAGCTGCTTGGATGAAGACATGGGCAAAACATACATCTAGTGTCAACTTACTGATTTAGGGGAGGAAGTGTTATCAGTTCCAAAAGTCAGTGGTGGCTAATAGAGTGTTGCTCAGTTATTTTGAAATAAGTTATTTGTACAAAAATGTTCAAACAAAGGATGAGACATTAGGATACTGTTATGCTAGCAATAGCTGAATGACTGGATGCTACTTATTAGCAAGAGGATGGCAATGGATGATGTACATAAATTTGAAACTATGTTTACATCCTTGCTTCAATTTGCTTAGTCTCATTAGACTAAAAAGAATAGCCTGTTCTCAACTGGCTGTAGAAAAACTTAATTTCAAATCTGAAATTTTTCCATATCTGCAAGGAATTTCTGGATATATTTTAGATTTGTAACATGATTCCATTGATTCTCATACATCATGTTATTGGCAAACAAAAGTACCTAAGGGATAGATACAGTTTGATAGTTCCAGCCATCAATGACTATGTAAGAGCTGCTGAGAATTTCAAGGTTATACTTAAACAGATACGGGCATGTCCTGAGAGCTTTGTGCTTCTTAGTAAAATTATCTGCAGAGGTGATCTTTGAAGAATATAAGAATCTTAATAAATTTCTAAAAGCATCTATTCAATGTTATTTGATTTCTCCTTGTTGAAAAAAGCAATCTACTAGTTTCAAATTTATTCATTACAGTTGCTGAGGTGTAAGATGGTCAGCTAAAGAAAATGAGTAATTTAGTAAGTATATGTAGGTGCCCATATACTTTATTGTAGAAATAAAATGTTGTGGAGGTTTAATAGAGGTGAGGAAGCCATAATTTTGCCTCATATTAGACCACCAATGCTTGCATGACAATTGATATCAACTGATGGAATAAAGCTATTTGCTTTGCTTTGTGTGTTTTGGGTAAAAGCAGATTTTGTATAAATTCAGGTGTGTTTTTTTTTTTTAATTTTGCAATTATCTTCAAACTTAGTGACCAGTCTTTACTTCCTTATTGTCCCTTTGCCAGCCCTAAACCCTTTAAACCCTATATTACATCAAATGCCAAATAATGAATTTCATTCATGTTATCTCTAAATGTGTCTTCTTTATCTCTTAGGTCTACCGAGTTACATTAAGTTGTATCTCTATGGCCTGTACATTCCCATTTTATCAGAGATGGTGATACCAATTCATCTTTCCCCTATGTAAATCATTGCTTTAACAATGTTAATTTTACCCATATTCATACCTTTTCCTGGGAGGCTGGTGCTGCATAATGGCAATGCAAAGTACAGGTATAAAGTCAGAGTATCTGGGTTCAAACCAACCATGTCCTACTTCTGTAGCCTTGGACAAATTATTTAGCCTCTTTGAGCCTCAGCTCCTTTATCTATAAAAGAGCAATAATAATAGTGCATACCTCACAATAATATTGTGAGGATAACATGAGCAAGTGGATGCCATGTGCTTGAAACAGTCCCTGAATAGACATTAATGCTTGCTGATGTTTTTTGTGGTTGTTACCATTGATGTTACCAGGTATGGTGCATTATATTGGGTTACGTGGAAGGGAAAAAAGAGATAAGTTCCTGCCCTTAAATGCTTTGAATTGCAGCAGAGGAAATATATATATACACAAATGATTATTATAGAATATGATATAGGTACATAGAAGTTGCCTTATGATTTAGAAATGGAAGTGACTTACCATTTTGGGAACTTCACAGGGAGTTACATTTAGTTTGGGCTTAAAGAATAAGAAGCACGCTAGAGAAAGATAGGAAACCACTGAAAACATAAACAACAGAATGGGCAAAGCAGAAAGTAGTGAAACATGAGCATGTTCCGGAAATAAAAAGTAATTACTTAATTCAAAAATAATTCAGCAGTTCATTGAAATTAGCACAGTGGTTCTTGACAGGTAGCAGTTTTGTTTCCTCCAGGAAACATATAGCAGTGCTGTTATTCTCACAACAGGGAGACACTATTGGCATTTAGTATGTGAAAACCAGGCATGCTGCTAAACATCCCCTTGGACAGTTCCCACAACAAAGAATTCCATGGCCAGAGACGTCAGTAGCACTGAAGGCAAGAAGTCCAGGACTAGAAAAGTGGGCAGGCAGAGAGAGTAGTGCACTACAGGTAGGGATTTCATTGGGATCCACTTTAAAAGAGCCTGATATGCAAGTAAAAAGATGCTGCCTTCTTCTTTTTTTTTTTTTAATTTTATTTATTTATTTGAGAGAGAATGAATGAGAGAGAGCGTGAGAGAGGAGAAAATCAGAGGGAGAAGCAAACTCCCCAAAGAGCTGGGAGCCCAAGGCGGGACTTGATCCTGGAAGTCTGGGATCATAACCTGAGCCAAAGGCAGTCGCTCAACCAACTGAGCCACCCAGGCACCCAAAAGATGCTGCCTTCTAATGGCTATCTGAATTCCAGTCCATTAACTCCCTAAGCTTCCAGAACGTTCGTCATTTGATTATTGATATATTAGCAGTCTGTTGTCAGCTTGATTTAGAGGGTCTTCATTTTAGGTAGGAAAATTCCACATTTTCATCAGAAATTTGCTTTTCTTAGTCATTGAAACCAGCCTTAACATCATTTAAGGTAAAAATTCTGTCCTCAGAAGTGCCGATCCATATCCCCCTCAGGCCTTACTTAAAATATATATCAAAACCACAGTCTCCAATCACTGTTTCCCTCCCCCACAATCATTTCCATATGCATTTTTAGTGTGCTTTTTCCCTTAGCTCTCTCCCTCCTGCAGATGCTCCCAATACTCTGTGGTATTCCTCTTTCGTGATTGCTCTTAGTCTTGGAAAAACAAAGAAGAGTCTTTTTCATATACTTCTGTTTGTCTTTTGGGTAATAGAAGGCACAAAGAGAAAGAGTGAGAGGAAGGTATAGATGTGAAAGGATCAGAGTAAACAATCACTTTGAAGGCTTTAGCTTTTTAGTAAATATGTTTCTCTACCAACATAGTGCTGTATGACTAAAGGAATTCAGGAGCATTTAGATAAGAGGAACAACAAAACAACATCGTTTGCTGTTTGCTGCTTTTCTAGAAGAAAATCAAAGTATTGCTGAGGGTCTTCTACTTCCTGCTGATTTTGTTTTTCTAAAAATGTGTATTGATTTCTTCCACCTCAGAGATTCATAAATGTTATTAAAAATGAATGGCAGGTCTGATTTAAATTAAATGTCAGGTGGTTGATAGGTTTCATAATACTTTTTTTAAATTTTAATGACATTCTTACTTGATTTTGTATTAGAGGCATGCAAAACATAGAATACCAAAATCCACAATAGTATATGCTAAATGGATGCATGAATAATGAAGCTCTTGCTTTTTAAAGATAAAAAGGAACAGTATATCTGTATTTGTTATGGCTTATTCCAAAGCCACATAGGCTAAATAACACCAAATTTCTACTCATTAGATAAGACAGAAAACCTGCCTCTGACTTATTTGTGCCTATTCCTGTCTTTAAAGCATGATAATTACTTGAGTCATATCAAATTCCTTGCTCATTTGGAAAGCACTGCCAGAGATCAGGATGTAAAAAGTAGGATGAAGGGTTGTGTTTTATTATAGTCTATTATTATGTCTTTAGGGTGAATGTCAACCTTCCAAAATGCCACACTGTATTAGACTCTGAAAAATTCCCTTTATTGGCCCAAGGTGGTTTGTCATATGTTTTAAAAGTCTGAAGAGTAAAATATGCTTTCTATGTATATAAAGGTAATTTCTTTTTCACTCTTTGCTTTTGCCCAAGTGAGTGTTCACTGGCCATAACCACGTAGACATTATACATTTCCAAATGTTTTATCCTCAAACACTTGATTACACTAAATACAACCCCTGCACTGAATCACCCCCATCTAAAAGGCATTCAATTGACCGGAAGGAAGAAGCAGGCTGTTCTGAAACCACTACTCCAGGAACTTGACTAGTTTATCACAGGTAGACAATTTGTGTTATTTTCTCTCTTTGTGGAGTTCACCCCACGCTGCTCCTTACAATCCAAAGTAGCACTTTCATTTTTCTGATAGTGCTCCCAGTGGATGCTGAAACACTCTGCCACCTCTACTTTACTGATGTGTGGGTTTCGCCCCCCTGTGAATTACCTCTGTTGAGTTTTCCTCTTGCTTTTGCTTTTCCTCAGGCTCCTGCTGACAAAGGCTGCAGACAGCAGTGTACATCCTTAACAGACAGAGTACCCTGCTCCCAGCAGGGCAACCCAGGCATTCACAGCTCACACACGTTGTTGATCAAGTGCTCCACAGAAAAACCTGTCTGTCTGCCACAGGCAGAGGGTGAAAAGTCTTTGAAGATTCTCAGAGGACCCACCTACTCACCCCCACATACTTTTTTCATAGTAGAAAAGAGAATATCAAGTCCATTATATTGTACATAAAACATTTTTTTTCCTATTCCTTGCTTCCTTGGCCTGAAATAATTTCTGTTCTGGGGTCAGACATTAAGAAACAGAAAAGCTGAATAGAGTACAAGTTTGAGTTCAGACCTTATTGCATCCCATTCTACCATTTATTCATTTAACACATATTTTTGAATCCTGGCCATCTGTCAGACACCGTTCTACACCTAATCTGTCTTTAAAATTTGTCCTGTTACCTCTGTTTTTAAACGTGTTGATTTTTCTCCCCTGTCACCATAAAAATCTCCGGAAAAACAAACGTAATTGATTACGTGTGCTGTTTGTTGTGACATGACCCCTCTTACCGAGTACCATGGAAGTCTCTGACTTTTCCACAAGCAGTTTTCAAATCAAGAGGTCTTCGTAGGCTTGTGATGCTGAGTAGACTCATTCCAAATATTTTTGGAATGTGTGCTGTGTCATATTTTAGTGTCACCTTAACTCCCAGGCTATAAAAATGGTGCAGAAATTATCTAAAAGACCTTATAGAGGCAGAAATAGCTCATTGTGTTTGTTCAAAGATTGTTTATATAGATTTATTTGAAGATAATTACATTTTAATGCAAAGAATGATACACTTTTGTTGGCAAAATTATGATTACAATGTGTTATCTTCTTGCTTTTTCAAGTTTAGTTCAAATGCTAAGAGCGTTTTCTATTACAAAAATTTTTATGAGGTCTGTGTTTGTCATAATGACTCTGTTTGTATAATACCATAAGTGTCAATTTTGGGGGGGAAAGAAAAACAGATAAAATAAATCCTTGCTATGACATTTCCTTTAAAGTTATTTAAACCTTTTCTATTTCACTTGGGAATTTGAAAAATTTACTAAAATAGTACAGCAAAACAACCAGATGGTAATATAATAAGTCAATGCAAAATAGCCTTTTTGATGTTGCAGAAAGAACTCAGACACTGACTTCAAAATCAAACAGAACTGCTGGAATACAAATCTCAGTCCTAGAAATTATTAAATCTATTGCTTTATTCTTTCAGAGTATGTTTCCTTGTTTTTCATGTACATTTAATATATCTCCTGTCGGGTTGTGTGAGGTTTGAATAAGATCATAAATGGAATGAACAAATCACAGGCCCACTCATACTGTAGGAATTAGAAAACATTCCTCTTCAATGACCTTATTTAAGAAATAACCATGTCGTCTGTACTCTCTTACGCACGCGCGCATGTGTGTGTATATATTTTTACTTAATTTCTCTTTACCAGTAGACTATGGTTTTTGTGATAATTGTGTTGATGCCTAATATTTTATTAGTACTCTTTTCCTAGTACTTGGCAAAGTCTCAGACATGACTGCCTGCCTGCTCAAAACAAAATGGCAGATAATGATTGGAATTAATTCCGGTGAAACATTTTTGACATCACTGATGGGATCCATAAAGATGCAGACTTCCTGTTTTCCTGCATGTTTGAAAGATATGTTCTATCACGCAAAGGCTATGACTCATCCTAACAAGTAGAAAAGAACTAACTTGCTTTGTTTGAGTTCTAATTGTATCATCACTGTCAATCACAAAATAAATCGGCTGAGTTATAATTCACATTCATTAAGATGATATTAGTAAATTAAGCAATTAAACATGTGTTCAGTCATCCTTGAATGAATGATCTCAATATTTAAAAGTAGCAAAAGTTGGAGAGTGATGGAAGGTATAAATGATTCAGTTCAATTCAATTTCATAAATGACTAATTCAAAAATGGTGGGGAAGGTAGGCACATTAAATATATATTAAGCAACTTGAGTTTGAATTCTAATTTTGGCTACATAGTCTTTTTTGTTTTTCTTTTAGTTTCAGGTTTTATTTAAATTCTAGTTAACATACACTGTAATGTTAGCTTCAGGTGTAGAATTGAGTGATTCATCACTTACATAATACTGATCAGTGCTCATCACAAGTGTCCTCCTTATCACCCTATCACCCATTTAGTTCACCCCCATCCCCACCATCTTCCCTCTAGCAACTCTGTTCTCTATAGTTAAGAATCTGTTTTATGGTTTGCCTCTCTTTTTTTCTCTGTGTCCATTTGTTTCTTAAATTCCACATATGAGTGAAAGTCTATGGTATTTTTCTTTCTCTGAAGGACTTATTTTGCTTACAATGATACTCTAGCTCCATCCATGTTATTGCAAACAGCAAGATTTCATTCTTTTTGATGACTGAGTAATATTCCATTGTATATACATAACACACCTTCTTTATCCATCTGTTGATAGACATTTGGGCTCTTTGCATAATTTGGTTATTGTTGATAATGCTGCTATAAACATTGGGATGAATGTGCCTTTAAATCAGTATTTTTGCATACTTTGGGTAAATATCTAGTAGTGCAATTACTGGATCATAAGATAGCTCTATTTTTAACATTTTGAGGAATCTCCATACTGTTTTCCAGAGTGGTTGCTCCAGTTTACATTCCAACCAATAGTGCAAGAGGGTACCCCTTTCTCTGCATCCTTCCCAGCATCTGTTGTTTCCTGTGTTGTTAGTTTTAGCCATTCTGACTGGTGTGAGGGGATATCTCATTGTACTTTTGATTTGTATTTCCCTAACGATGAATGATGTTCAACATGTTCTCATGTGTCTGTTAGTCATCTGTGTTGTTCTTTGAAAAAAATGTCTATTCATGTCTTCTACCCATTTTTTAACTGGATTATTTGTTGTTTGGGTGTTGAGTTTGGTGAGTTCTTAATAGATTTTGGATATTAACCCTTTATCAGATATGTCATTTGAAAATATCTTTGCCCATTCCAAGGGTCAACTTTTAGTTTTGTTGATTGTTTCCTTTGCTGTGCAGAAGGTTTTTATCTTGATGAAGTCCCAGTGGGTTCATTTTGCTTTGGTTTCCCTTGCTTCAGGAGATGATCTGGTAAGAAGTTGATACAGCCAGTGTCAAAGGGGTTACTGCCTATTTTCTCCTCTAGCATTTTGCTGGTTTTCAGTCTGTTCAAGTTTTCTATTTCTCCTTGTTTCAGTTTTGGTAGTTTATATGTTTGTATGAATTAATCCATTTCTTCCAGGCTATTGAAGTTGTTGGCATATAGCTTTTCATAATAAAATTTGTATTTTTCATAATAAAATTTCAAAATAAAATTTGTATTTCTGTCGTGTTGGTTATGATTTTTCTTTTCTTATTGGTGACTTTATTTATTTGGGTCCTTTCTATTTTCTTTTTTGACAAATCTAGTAGAAGTTTATCTAGCTTATTAATTTTTTCAAAGAACCAGCTCCTGGTTTCATTGATCTGTTCTTTTGCTTTTTTAGTTTCTATAACATTTGTTTCTACTGTAATTTTTATCATTTCCTTCCTTCTACAGGCTTTAAGCTGCTTCTTCTTCTTCTTCTTCTTCTTTTTCTCTAGCTCTTTTGGGTATAAGGTTAGGTTACTTGAGGCTTTACCTTCTTCTTGATATAGGTCTCTATTGCTATATACTTCCCTCATAGGACAGCTTTTGCTGTATCCCAAATGTTTTGGAAACTTGGGTTTTCATTTTCATTTGTTTCTATGTATTTTTTAAATTTCTTCTTTGATTTCCTGGTTGACCCATTCATAGTTTAGTAGCATTTGATTTAACCTCCATAAATTTGTAGTCTTTCTAAATTTTTTCTTGTGATTGACTTCTAGTTTTATAGTGTTGTGGTCAGAAAAGGTGCATGGTATGATTTCAATCTTTTGTTATTTGTTGAGGCCTATTTTGTGAGCTAATATGTGATCTGTTCTGGATAATGTTCCATGTGCTCTTGAAAAGAATTTATATTCTGTCATTTTAGGATGGAATTTTCTGAATATATCTGTTAAGTCCCTTTGGCCCAGTGTGTCATTCAAAGACATTATTTCCTTTTTTATTTTCTGCTTAGATGATCTGTCCATTGATGTCAGTGGGGTGTTAAAGTCCCCCAACATTGTGTTATTTTCAATTGTTTTTTTTTTATATTGGTTATTAATTATTGATATATTTGGGTGCTTCCATGTTGGGTATTTAAATATTTATAATTGTTATGTTTTCTTGTTGAATCATCCCCTTTATGATTCTATAATGCCCTTTGTCTCTTTCACAGTCTTAATTTTAAAGTCTATTTTTGTCCTATGTAAGTAGAGCTACTCCAGTTTTGACATCCATTTGTGTGGTAAATGTTTCTCCACCTCTTCACTTTCAATCTTCAGGTGTCTTTAGATCTAAAACGAATCTCTTGTGGGGCGCCTGGGTGGCTCAGTCATTAAGCATCTGCCTTCGGCTCAGGTCATGATCCTGGGGTCCTGGGATTGAGCTTCACATCGGGCTCCCTGCTCTGTGGGAAGCCTGCTTCTCCCTCTCACACTCCCCCTGCTTCTCTTCCCGCTCTCGCTGTGTCTCTCTCTGTCAAAAATAAATAAATAAATAAAATCTTTAAAAAAGAAAATAAAATGAGTCTCTTGTAGGTAGCATATAGATGGGTCTTGTTTTTTGTATCAGTTCTGACACTTTATGTCTTTTGATTGGAGTATGTATTCTATTTACATTAAAAATTATATAGATATGTATTTATTGCTACTTTATTATTTGTTTTGTCATTGCTTCTAAAGATTTTCTCTGACACTTTCTTGTCTTTGTCACTTTTGGTTTCTCCTTTGCACTCAAAGAGTCCCCTTTGATATTTCTTGTGGGGCTGATTTAGTGGTCACAAACTCCTTTAGTTTGTCTGGGAAACTCCTTCCATACTGTATAGAATATTTTTGGCTGCAGATTTTTCCCATTCAGCAGTTTGAATATATCATACCACTCTCTTCTGGACTGCCAAGTTTCTGTTGAGAAATCTCCAGCTAGCCTTATGGATTTTCCTTTGTAAGTTAAGGATTTCTTTTGTCTTGTTGCTTTTGAGATTTTTTTCTTTATCCCTAAATTTTACAATTTAATTACAATATGCCTTTGTGTTGGCCTGATTTTGTTGATTTTGAGGGAGTTCTCTGTGTCTCTTGGATCTGGATCGCTGTTTCTTTCCTCAGATTACAGAAGTTTTCTGCTATTATGTCTTTAAATAACTTTTATTTTTAAAATTTTTTTAAATTTTATTTTATTTATTTCAGTGTTCCAAAATTCATTGTTTATGCACCACACCCAGTGCTCCATGCAATATGTGCCCTCCATAATACCCACCACAAGCCTCACCCAACACCCCCACCCCTCCCTTCCCAAACCCTCAGTTTGTTTCTCAGAGTCCATAGTCTCTAATGGTTCATCTCCCTCTCCAATTTCCCCCAACTCACTTCTCCTCTCCATCTCCCAATGTCCTCTGTTTTATTCCTTATGCTCCACAAGGAACATATAGTTCACCATATGATAATTGGCTCTCTCTGCTTGATTTATTTCACTCTGCATAATCTCTTCCTGTCCAGTCCATGTAGATACAAAAGTTGGGTATTCATCCTTTCTGATGGAGGCATAATACTCCATTGTATATATGGACCATACCTTCTTTATCCATTTATCCATTGAAGGGCATCTTGTTCCACAGTTTGGCGGCTGTGGCCATTGTTGCTATGAACAATAGCATCTGCATCTTTTCACTACATCTGTTCCTTTGAGGTAAATACCCAGTAGTGCAATTGCAGGATTATAGAGTAGCTCTATTTTTAATTTCTTAGGAAATCTCCACACTGTTTTCCAAAGTGGCTGCAGCAACTTGCATTCCCACCAACAGTGTAAGAGGGTTCCCTTTTCTCCACATCATCTCCAACACTTGTTATTTATTGTCTTGTTAATTTTGGCCATTCTAACTGGTGTAAGGTGGTATCGCAATGTAGCTTTGATTTCAATCTCCCTGATAGCTAATGACGATGTACATTTTTTTCATGTGTTGGTTAGCCATTGTATGTCTTCTTTGGAGAAATGTCTGTTCATGTCTTCTGCCCATTTTTTGATATGATTATCTGTTTTGTGTGTGTTGAATTTGAGAGTTCCTTATAAATCTTGGATATCAGCCCTTTGTAATGTCATTTGCAAATATATTCTCCTATTCCATGGGTTGCCTCTTTGTTTTGTTTGCTGTTTCCTTTGCCGTGCAGAAGCTTTTGATCTTGATGAAGTCCCTAAAGTTCATTTTCACTTTTGTTTCCTTTGACTTTGGAGACATCTTTTGAAAGAAGTTGTTGTGGCTGACATTGAAGAGGTTACTGCCTATGTTCTCCTCTAGGATTTTGAAACAGAAACTAGCATTACCCTGATACCCAAACCAGACAAAGACCTAACCAAAAAGGAGAATTTCAGACCAATATCCTTGATGAATATGGATGCCAAGATTCTAAACAAGATCCTAGCTAATAGGATCCAACAGTACATTAAAAAAGATTATCTGCCATTACCAGGTGGGATTTATCTATGGGATGCAAGGGTGGTTCATCATCCGCAAATCAATCAATGTGATAGAACAAATCAATAAGAGAAGAGAGAAGAACCACAGGGTCCTCTCAACTGATGCAGAAAAAGCATTTGACAAGATACAGCATCTGTTCCTGATTAACACAATTTAAAGTATAGGAATAGAGGGAACATTCCTCAACTTCATAAAATCTATCTATGAAAACCCCACAGTGAATATTATCCTCAATGGGGAAAAGCTGACAACTTTCGCTTTGAGATTAGGAACACAACAAGGATGTCCTCCCTCACTACTATTGTCAAGATAGTACATGAAGTCTTAGCAACAGCAATCAGACAACAAAAAGAAAGAAAAGGTACTCAAATTGGCAAAGAAGAAGTCAAACTCTCTCTTTTCGCAGATGACATGATACTTTGTATGGAAAACCCAAAAGACTCCACCCCCAAACTACTAGAACTCATACAGCAATTCAAGTAATGTGGCAAGATATGAAATCAAAGTACAGAAATCAGTTGCTTTCTTATACACTAACAATGAAAATATAGAAAGGGAAATTAGAGAATCAATTCCATTTACTGTAGCACCAAGAACCATAAGATACCTGGGAATAAACCTAACCAAAGAGGACCTGTACTCGAGAAACTACAGAACACTCATGAAAGAAATTGAAGAAGACACAAAAAGATGGAGAGTATTCCATGCTCATGGTTCAGAAGAATAAACATTGTTAAAATGTCTATACTGCCTAGAGCCATCTATACTTTCAATGCCATCCCAATCAAAATTCTACTGGCATTATTCAAAGACCCGGAACAAACAATCCTAAAATTTCTATGGAACCAGAAGAAAACCCGCATTGCTAAGGAAATGTTGGATAAGAAAAACAAAACTGGGGGCATCATGTTGCCTGATTTCGAGCTTTACTACAAAGCTGTGATCACCAAAACAGCATGATACTGACACAAAAACAGACACATAGACCAGTGAAACAGAGTAGAGAGCCCAAGTATGGACCCTCAACTCTATTGTCAACTAATCTTCGACAAAGCAGGAAAAAAAAATATACAGTGAAAAAAGACAGTCTCTTCAATAAAGGGTGCTGGGAGAATTGGACAGCTATGTGTAGAAGAATGAAACTCGGCCATTCTCTTACACCATACACAAAAATAAACTCGAAATGGATAAAAAACCTAAACGTGAGACAGGAATCTATCAATATCCTAGAGGAGAACATAGGCAGTAACCTGTTAAATAGCTTTTCTATCCTCTTTTCTCTACTTCTTCTGGGACTCCTATAATACAAATGTTATTAGGTTTAATGGAGTCAATGAGTTTCTTAAGTCTTCTTGTGTTGCATTATACTTCTTAATCTCTTTTGTTCAGCTTTATTGTTTTATATTATTTTGTCTTCTAGGGCACTAATTCATTCCTCTGCATCTTTCAGCCTTCTTTGTCCTCTGCTTGCATCAAGCCTATTTCCAATCTTGTTTATTGTTTTCTTTATCTCTGGTTGATTCTTTTTTAGCTCTTTTATCTCCATGGTAAGGGTCTCACTGATGTCTTCTATTCTTTTTTTAAGCCCACTGAGTATCCTTATAATTGTTCCTTTAAATTCTCCAACAGCCATGTTACCTATATCTGTTTCTCTTAGATCTCTTGCCATGACCTTATTTTGTTCTTCCATCTGGGACAAATTCCTTTGTCTTGGCATTTTGTCTAAATCCCTACATTCTTTTCTGTGTTAAAGAAGCCAGTCATGTCTCCTGTTCCTGAAGGTAGAGGTTATGTAGCAGCTAGGGCCTGGCACGTCAGAGAGTGTCTCAGGTATGTGCTTCATGTGTTCTGCTGTTTTGTTTTGCTGTTCTATCCTTCAGGCCAGTTGTCTGCCGAGCCTCTTCTTGCCGATTGTAGGCAGTGTTTGGTCCCTGGCCTGAATGTGATGAGTTTTAACTAGGTGTGTTCTGGTTTGCTTGTGAAATGAGATCTGACACCACTTCCACCAGAGCTGAGGCAATGCAGAATTCTCTGGTCAGGAGACATGGTGTGGTAGGGTGTATGCTGGTCTTCTGAGGGAGGTCTTCTTAGTTCCACCTGTCATGGTGGGACTGAGGCAAGCTTGATTGAGAAGGACAGGCCAGCCAGAGTACAGGGGCCTGGGGCTTTGTGTAAGCAAGTTTGGCTGCCAGGGTCAGATCTGTGCTGCTTCCCACACGTGGCTCTGTATTTTTTCCAAAGGGTGGGGAAATGGCACCAGCCAGCAACTCTGTTCTCAGAAAGACATCTCTGTGAGTGCTGCCTCTTGGAAATGAGCTGCAAGAAGAGCAAATAATCTCCCCACTGTGTGTCCCAGGTGTTCTTCAGCTCTTTATTTCTATACTGTCTACTCCGTGTGCTATTTGCCTGCCTCCTCTCCAGGAGCAACACGGTGTCTTTTGTTAAGCCTCTATCCCAGCCAACCCTGTTGACCATTAAAACTACAGGCTTTTAAGCCCTGCTGGTTGCAAGAATTCATGAAATTCAGCCCCTCTCATTTTCTAAGCCAGTGGCATTGGGGAAACGTTCTATTTTTGTGTTCTTCTGTGTGTTCCTCTCTTTCTCACCCCTCTTTGAATCCATTTCTGTCTCCTCTATTTCTGCCCTAAGCCATGTATCCTCACTTCCTACCTTCTCTAATGTGACTTCTTCTCTCTCTTAGGTTGTAGAATTTGTTCTGTGGGTCTTTAGGTAGATTTCTGGACAAATATGTTTTAAAATAAACCTTTATTTGTATCTTGAGTGTCCTGTTCTGTCATTCCATTTAGTAAGCAGAGACACAGTCATGATTTTAAATTGCATTGTTCACTCCCACCAATGATTGAAAGATCATGGCATGACATCTATAATAGCTCAAAAAATATGCCTCAGGCTAAAGTGAATACCACAAAAATAATATTTACTTTTAAAGTACATTTGTAAATTCAATACAATTACACTTTAATAAACTGTGCTCATTGGAAAATGAGAAAACATCCCTTTAAATTTACTCTGAAGAGAGAAGTTGGTTGACAAGTCATTTGCATTCAAGGGACTCTTTAAATGCTTAAACAGAAGCATTGAAAAATATTTCAGAAATGTAGCACTATCAGTCAGAGGATTGGATCTACAAATGAGGTTTTTCAAGGATCAGTTGATAGATTGAACAATTAAAAAGTTTAACACTAAAGCAATATAAAATTACCTGACACTAGGACAAATTCTCAGATATGAGTTTGCTCTAGAATTACCTAAGACGATATAATATCATTATTGTCTATACCAGTGACATTGAGGATGGAAGTCACATAGTCTGAGTCTTCATGATATAGAAATGGAATGTAGAACTGTCACTACATTAACACTTGTTGAGTTGTATGTAGTCTATATCCCATACATTGAGAAGAATAATGACAAGTTAGAAGAATTGAGAGAAATTCTGAATGTATGTAACATAAATAATAATTCAGGGAATCAGAGATTATTTGATTCTGAGTGAAAAAAATGAAGGGACAAACTTTTTTTTTTTTTTTAAGATTTTATTTATTTATTTGACAGAAAGCACAAGCAGGAGGAGAGGCAGGCAGAGGGAGAGAAAAGAAGCAGGCTGTCCACTGAGCAGGGAGCCGGATCGGGACTCGATCTCAGGACCCTGGGATCATGACCTGAGCCAAAGGCAGCCACTTAACTGACTGAGCCACCTAGGTGCCCCAAAGGAACAAACTTTTATTAGAAATTCAGTTTAACTTAAAAGATGATCATGAGGAAGGAGTAAATGTTCTGAGTACTTGCACAAGATAATGGATAAACATTCTAAAGTAGGCATATTTGGGGTCAACATAAGGCCCAACTTTTAATTAAATGCATGTAGTCATGAATATGGGATTTTATATGTGATATTTTTACATACAGAGGTAGATTCATGGTAAAACTAATAAAGCTTATGCTTCACTCATCTTAACTTTGTGAGTCTGTTCAAAGGACCTGAGTTAATTTTGTATTTCTAGTTTTATATTCTTTTTCTTAACATTGGTTTTTCAAATATTAACATTTCAGGTTCAGCAAAAACTTGAATCTTTCTCTACTCAGATGGCAGTAAGGCCTCCTTATTTTGTATCATCCTTTCCACTTGTAAGAATCTAAGATTTCAATATTTTGCTATTATTTTACCATTGATTTGTTTTATTGTCAATAATGTGTTGATCAGATAACCTCTATTATACATGGATTTGTGGGAATTAGCACTGTAAGTATTAATTTGCTTCCCATTCATTGTAGAAATGACAGAAAAGATTGGGGTAAGAGGCCAAAAAGTAAAATTTGATGCTTTTGTCTTTCTCAAAGGGTGTGTTTCTGAGTATACATGAATAAAAGTATCACAATTAGTTTAAATATCTACTTTAATCTAGAATTTTAGACAAGTATAAAAACGGAAGAATAAAACATTGGGTGTGCTAATGCTTGAGTATAATCATATGTGTGTATGCATTATTTGCATGTAGAACATGAAAGGGCAAAATGATGTTCTGTCTGTTTTCATTAATTTGAGTGCATTTGACAGCTTTCTTTTGTATAAATATATTTTGCTGTAATTTTAAAAGGAAAATGTTGGCAAATATTATAAACACAAATGCTATTCTCTTTTAAATATCCTGTCTTCCTACTGTTAACAAAAAAGTACACAAATATACTTGGAAATTGAGGGGCAAAGGGAGTCTCTCAAATATGTCCAAGAAGTTCTAATGTGTAATTCATTATATTCAGAGATGATTTAGAGGTGGATAAAATGGCAGGTTGAGTTCATCTTGATATAGCATAAGGAATCAATACAGAAAAATAATAAAGTGGAACTGTTAAGAAAGAAAAAAGTGGTATTGAGGAAGAAAGGAATAAAATCAAGGTTGTATTATGAATACTATTTGTATAGTGCTTGATAGTGAAGTAAAAAACTTTCATAAACATTAAGTGATAACAAATGTATTATAAGTGAACTCCAACTACAGGGGTTGTGCTTTGTGAATCCACATTTTAAACCCTTTCTTATTGTAAATCTCAACATAATAGACCAACACTCTATGTATATGTACAATGTGGACATGTGAAATCTCTAACCAATAATGAATATAATGCTGTGCCAAATTGATTGGTTTTAGGCCAATGCAATTAAAAAAAATTCAACACCAAAAAGAAAATATGATGGGTGATCCATAAGACTGAAAACTTTTAGATTTCATCCCTTCATGATGAGAAGGAATGACTATGGTTCTGCCAAGCATTGTTTTGAACAACTGGTAAAATATCCATGAAAAACATTTCTAGAGAGAAAAATATGTTATACTTGATCAAGGAGTATAACTGAATAACATAAGTTAAGTAGAGAATTACCAATGTCTGTCTCCCCAAATAAAAGAGTTTTAAAATTTAAGTAAAGATAAATTCATTAATGAGAAAGAATGCTATTCATAATAGGTATTTGATATCTATAAAAAAGGGAGTAGGGATCATTGAAGGGAAAATTTTTCTCATTTAAACTGTCAAGATCTAACATTAAAAGACTTTTTGAAGCAATTCTTGCAAATTAAAACAATAATAAAAGTTTTCAAGAGAGTTGACCCTAATTTTGAATGCATTTCAGAAGTATTTAGAAAATTAAATACACTGGTTTTTGTCACAAAAGACTTACCATGAAATGAAGCATTCTGTTTCCTCCAAAGGAGAAAATTTCCCTTTAAAAAGAGCACTTATGATGTAGCTTTCACATTAAGTGCTTAACTTCACAGATTCCAAATTGCTTTTAGAAAACTATATTGCATTTGATTTTGCAAATTTATTTTGATGACCAGTGTGGTGAAAGACTAAAATTAAGGCTTCATGTCATGTGCTGCCTTAACATATAGTACAATTGGGAAGGCCACGATGGACTGACTGCAAGTTCCTTCCACAGTGCTCTCACAGAAAATGTCCTGTAGCCAAACAGCCTCTTAAACGGGGACTGAGCACCATTCCTGCTTATGCTTGAGTAGTGAGTTTCATTTCCCCACCAGACCACTGAGTTATTCAGACTGGCCAATCACATCTTCCCACAGGAACCAACCACTGTGGCACCCGACCTTCTTGATCTTCTGAAGCCTGACTCCTATAGTCCCTGGGTGTTCACTCTGTTTCCAAATACAAACTTCTATGTTGCCCTTCACAGCTTTCAGTGTCCTCCTGGGTGTAGATATGACCAGTAAACTGCTATCAGTCGTATATGTCCAGTGTCAAGTACCACGTGTTTGGCCATCTCCAGAACCCTAGGATAGGAATCTCTCACCAGTGCTGTGAAAAGGAGGCTATAAAAATCAAAAAACATATATTATTATTTTATGATATGAAATGTATTTCAGGTACAGAATCTTAATAACTTTATATATATATATAGGATATAATATTGCAGCTTCATTTGTAATTTGTGATTTCTTTCTAGAAACTAATTAGATTCAAAGTCATAGGGTATACTTAATAAGGGGATGTACTGAGGTGGAGTTAATACCTGAGACTGAGTCACTTGCAAAGTAAATTATCCAGAAGAGTATAGATCACAGGTCTTCTTACTTCAAAGTCTGTTTTCTTTCTATAATACTGAATTGTCAGAATAATATAGAGATCTCACTGTAAAAATCTATTCTCAGTAATAACCTAACACCAAACATATTTTCACATGTTTCTCCTATTTTTCACTAAATTTCTCCTTTGAACCTTCTTAACATTATTCATGGCAGTCAATTGGAGTCTTGTTTTAGTCAAGAATGCCTGCTTGCTACATAGAATTTTCTCTAACACAAAAATAAAATAGAACCTAGAGATGACTATTCCCTTCTTTCCACCATTTCTCATGACCTGAGCCGAAGGCAGAGGCTTTAAACCACTGAGCCACCCAGGCATCTCCATTAGAAACCATCTTAATGGGTACTTGTTCTGTTTTATAATAATTTCCTTGAAAGATTTGTTACTAACTAGTCTAAAGTTAACATAGTCATTGATGTATGTATTCACTGTTTAATTATTTATACCCAATAATCCTAGATATCATGACAAAATTATAGTTACCTAGAAGTACATTTTATATACTTCTAGTCCCTGTTATGGAGTTCACCGTGTAGTCTGGTTGCTTTTTTTTTTTTTTTTAAGCTATATTAGTGTCTTTTTAAGGTTGCAATGCAAAACTTGTATCTGTTTTAAATATTACTAGACAAAAAATTATTAAAGCTGTTCTAAGGTAGCAGATCTTTGGTTCTTAATTATCCACTTGTCCAAGTGGTGGATTGGACCCACCAGTTCTCTGAAGCAAGTTTCTACTTGCTCATATATGTGTTCTATATCAGCTTGTACAGATGTTTGGTGGCTTTCCATTCAAGCACCTGTTCTAGCCAGTGTTCTTTCCAGCTATAACATAACATGTTACCTAACTGTCAAAGCATGCACATCAGCCCTTATTTGATAACAGAGATTTTTGCAGACTGTAGGTATTTAACAGAAAGTATAACCTTGGCTTCTCTGCTTTTTAAGTTTTTCTTTCTTTGCTTTTTCTTTCCTTTTAATTTTGTTGTGAGAAATAACATTCATGGAATTTTTGAGTCATATGCAGTTTATCTACTTTTTATGTCACAGGATTTATTTTAAAATCATGTCTACTCATCAGAAATTTTGCTTATGTAGGAAAATTATTTTAAAATTTTAAGGATATTCTTTACTGAAGTTCGTCATGTAATCATATGGTTATGGTACAATGAAGAAGATGTAATTATCTACCTAACACAATGGTGTACCCATCATGAGGCTCAAAATATAAAAATTGTGATGTTTTATTTTCTTGTAAATGTGATTTTTTAAAATATTGCAAATGTTTTCTTATGTCCTATCCTCTTAATTATGCACCTGTAGAATTCAGTTTCATGTCTGCTTTCCTGACTGTTGATCAGTCCTGCAGTTCCATTTCAGTATGGGCACTTCCCACCCTTATCAACTCTGAGCTGTCCCTGTTTGGTCATGTTGTTACGTGGACCTTAAGTTATTCGCTTAGTGCTCACCAGGAGAGTGAAGGACAAATTTTGAGGAAGGTTAAACCTTGTGAATAGTTTTGGGAATTGCACCAGTACCTGTATTTGGGCCTATGTTGCCCTCACCTACAGTATGGGATGGAGGTTCTATTACAGCCAGATGGCAAACAAAGCATTTCCCAAATCCCATTCCAACATCTCCATTTTCAGACCCTGCTTGGGCATGCACTGCCCTGGGGTTGGAGTCCCCGGAAACAGCAGCAGACTAAACAGCTGGAGGTGTATTAGGGAGTATACCCAGGCTCAATCCTTGTGAAAGAGAAGGCAAAACAATGGGACTGGAGAAGAGTTCTGATTCAGTTTTAACAGAGGCCCAGCCAACCTGCCTGAGGAATCAGAAGCTGTCATAACTCTTTACAGATGTCTTGAGTTGGAACAAAGGATCCAAGACATTATGCTCCAGCTTAGGTCAGTTACTGGTTTCTAGATTTGAACTTGGATGAGGCAGTTCTCTTCAGTTGATGCATTCCCTCAGTTTCCCTGAACGAAGGTGACAGCTGAATGCTTTCCCTTGAGTGTTTCCTGCAGTTCAGGGAATAAAAGTCCATTCCTCAGGATGATCTGGGCAATGCCTCATGACATCCTCCACGTGGACTATTAAATATTTGTCTATATATTGGGTTTTACTGAAATCTAGAAGAAATCCATACTTAATCATGTTTATATATATATTTTTTTAATGTTTAATGGCCATGCAGGTTTTCTTTGCTGTGAATTGTGGTTTGGAAATTTTGCACATTTTAAAACTGGATTCTTTTGTTTCTATATTAAATTGTAGGAACATACACTACTTATATCTATACAGTCTTTGTTGTTTTTATGCATTACATCTAAATTCTGAGTCTGAGCCAGGTCTTTCACTTTGACTATGAATTATGTTGGTGCATAGTAGGTCTTCACTTTAATGTAGTTGAATTCATAAACTTCCTGTTTGGTTTGTGCTTTTTATTTTTTACTCAAAAATTTTTTATCTTTTTTGAAGGCATACAGGTATTCCACAATTTTACTTCTAAACATTGTGAAGCTTTGCACATCCAGTTTAGTTCTTTACTACTCCTGAAATGAATATACAAAAATGTTATTTTATTCTCTATGGCTAACAACTGTCATAGCAGCAGGCCTTGACTAGCTCATACATACACACGCTTGCAATACCATCTGTGCAAAATATAAAAAGTCATATATTATTGGTCTGGTCCTTGGTCTCTACTTCTTCCATAGATTTTTTTGCTCATCCCTGAGGCAAATTTTGCTCTGATTTTTTTAGATTAATCTCAAAATAAATCTTGAAAACTGGGAGGGGAAGTTTTCTTTCCCACAAAATATAGTTATTTTAGCCTTTTGCATTTTCCTCAGTCTTTTAGAATCATCTATAACAATATAATTTGTAATTCATTGAATTTATAGATTAATTTGGGAGATAATTAACAACTTTAAGTCACTGAGCATTCTTTACAAATTTGGATTCTTTTGCCACTTAATTTCATCTTCCTTCATAATTTTTCATACAAGTTTTAAAATTTTCTCCATAAAGGCATTACTCAGATTTATTTTAAAAAGTTGACCTCTGCTATTTAATATTTTATTGCTTTTATAATTGTTTATGTTTAGAAATTTACATGAAAATATGATTTGCTATTAATATTAATAGTGTTAATAGCATAATTATTATAATACACAATTACTTGCTAATATACAAGAATAAAATCAACTCATATATATTCTTTTACTGAACAGTCTTGATGAATCCTTATTCTTAAAATTTGACCACTAAGTAATTTAGGTTTCATGTAGAAAATCATATTAACTTTGAAAAATCTCAATATCCATTCTTTGTTTTTACCCTATTGACTGAAGTCAATATAACATTATATAGTGATTTTATCTTCACATTAATTTATATTCATAAAAATCACTGTGTAATGTCATCCTGGTGTATCTAGCAATAGATTTATATATATATCTACATGGATATCTATACTCATACACTCATAGACACATATATACTATAGATAGATATGCGTCCAAATATATACTAAATACCCACACCAGATAGATAATCACTATAGTGCTAGTAGGTCTTTATTTTTCCTAATATTAAAGAGAAGGTTCTGGTAGATGCCATTTAAGGAGATTGCCTTTTATTACTAAAATAACAAGATGTCTTATTATGAATATTATTGTTTTATCAGATGATTTTTCTGTACCTCTTGAAATCACAGTATGTGTTTACTACTTTAATCTGATGTTTTAGTGAATTACATTTATTGATTTCCTAGTGGTAAACTATACTAACATTTCTGGGATAAACATAATTGTTCATTATTAGCTTTTTCAGAAATAAAGTAATGTATTACATTTTGCTCATACTCTCTAGAATTTTAGAATCTATTATTGAAAGTAGATGGTATTTTAACGTTTTTTTTTTTTTTTTTTTTGCAAAGATAATAAATGTTTGTGTTCATTAGGTATCTCTTACAAAATTTTCTGGGCCTGATGGGTTTTGCTGAGTGTAGGGTACAGTTGTATTACTAGTGATTCTACTGATTCGATTTTGTTAATGGTTACAGGCTTATTCAAATTTTTCATTTTTTTTTTGAGGACCCATGGGTGGCTCAGTTGGTTAAGTGGCTGTTTTTGGCTCAGGTCCTGATCCCAGAGTCCTGGGTTTGAGTTCTGTATCAGGCTCCTTGCTCAATGGGGGGGGGGGGGGCTGCTTCTCCCTCTGCCTGCCTCTCTCTCTCTCTTTCTCTCATTCTCTCTGACAAATTTTTTTTTTTCATTTTTTTTTTTCTTGAGACAAGTTTTAGTAGTTGTATGCATGTGTGTGTTTTGGGGGATAGGGGTGGATTGTTGCTTCTGATTTTACAATTTATTTACCTTAAGTTGTTCATAGGATTCTTTCATCATTTAAAAATCTCTAACTTTGGGACACAGTCGGTTAGGAGGCTAACTCTTGATTGCAGCTCAGATCATGATCTCAGAGTCTTGGGATTGAGCCCCATGTCAGGGCTCTTGCTCAGCAGGGAGTCTGCTTGAGGATTCCCTCTCCCTCTCTGCCCCACCCTCTGCTCAACTGGATGCTCGCTCTCTGTCTCTCAAATAAATAAATCCTAAAAATAAATAAATAAATAAACAAACAAATAAATAAATAAATCCTCAAGTGTATGTGCATTATGACCTATTTTTGGCTCCTAAAACTATTCCTTTATTTTTTTCTTGATCAGTCCTAAAATACTTCCTTTTTTCTATTTTATTAGTTCCTACAAATAACTAAATATAGGATTTATTAATCCTATTTTGTGTTCATTATCATTATTTTCTGTTCTCTTTACATTCTATTCCTTCAAATAGTATTTAGGTATATTTTAGTTTTCTAACATCTTAACTTAGATGCTAGGCTTGTTAATAGTAGACATTGCTCTTCTACTATAAACATTTAATGTTGATAATTTCTCTCGAGTATATATTCTCTTGGTAGAATTTTTTTCTGGTAGGTTCCAACCTTTATCAATACATAGTGATGATTCTTATCCCCTCAAAATCTGATTTTGCCTTAAAGAGAGGTACACCAGCCTTCACTTACTTGGTCTTTACCTGCTCTTTTTTTCTTTCCATTCTTTTACTTTACCAGCTTTCCGCTTACTAACAGCATATAACTGGATTTTGTTTTCTTTTTTAAATTCATTGTGAAATATGTCAACAAAATAATGTTTTTTCATTGTATTTACATATCGTTTAGGCACCAAATTCAATACATTTGGATTTTGTATCTTATTTTGTGTTTCCCTTTTATCCTTCCTTTTCAATGCTTATTTTTTTCTTTTTAAATTTTCTTGTTTTCCATTTATACCTTTATTTTTAATTCTGCATTTTCCTGCTACTTCATTAATCTTTTAGTTATTACACATTGGATTATATTGTATTTGATCTACTTCTATCTCTCGCAAGATAATTTCTGTACTCCTTCCCCCAATGTAGAGGACTTAAGAACAATACTTTTCAAACTGTCAGTGGTAAAGAATTTCTTTTTTTTTCAAAATTTCCAACTCTTTATAGACTGATAGAGCTGTAAAATAAATCGGCACATGTTACTAGAGAAGTGAAATGATAAAATGCACATTAAATACAAGGCTACTTTTTTGATTCCTAGATTTAACAGACATAAAATTATTCTGTCAAAATGCTTTTACAGTTTCTAAACCCTTACTCTCAATTTCTTGTTACAGATCAGTACAATACAATTTGTGGACTGGTACTGATCATGGAACATAGTTTGAATGGCACTGACTTTGGATACTTTAATTGCAATTTGTTCTTTCTCCTTCTTACAGAATTGTAGTCAGGCATCAAATATAATTTTAGTCTACCTTGTTTTTTTATCCTCACATTGCTATTATTTGAACTGTTTCATGTCATTGACATTTGCTTAGACCTATTCATACATTTCTTAATTTCATTGTTTGTTTGTTTGTTTGTTTTTTAATCTCAGACCTCCCTTTTGTGTATCTATTCATCCTTCTGAAATACTCCTTTAAAATTTCTTTTAGTGAGGGTAGGTTAGTGGCAAGTTCCTCATCTCAAATGTCTTTATTTCTTCTAAAATCCTTAGTGATAATTTAGTTTGGTATCTAATCCTAAATTGACAGTTTTCTCCTCCCACCAACCCTTTCTCAGAATTTTGAGGATATTATTCTACAGGCTGCTTATATTCATTATGATATTGCACATTTTGTAAATAATCTTTCTTTTCTCTTTGGCTACTTTTATGTTTTTCTTCCTGCACTTGGTATTTTTAAATATGTTTACAAAATGTCTTGGTGTGGATTTTCTTTTATTTTTCCTTGAAGGACATGTATTTCCTGAGCCTAAATATTCTTATTTTTCATCAATTCTATGAAATTCTCATTCACTCTATTTGCCAATATTGCCCCCATCATATTTTTCTATTGTCTTCTGTGAATCAGATTAGAAAAAAAATGAGACATTTCTATTCTATCCTTGTCTCTTAGCTTCTGTGTGTTTGTTTGTTTTTTTAAGATTTTATTTATTTATTTGACAGAGATCACAAGTAGGCAGAGAGGCAGGCAGAGAGAGAGGAGGAAGCAGGCTCCCTGCTGAGCAGAGAGCCCAAGCAGGGCTCCATCCGAAGACCCTGGGATCACGACCCAAGCCAAAGGCAGAGGCTTTAACCCACTGAGCCACCCAGGCGCCCCCTGTGTTTTCTTTTGAACTTCATTTTTTTTTTTTTTTAATTTCTGTGATGTATTTCTTCTAGTTTCACAATTCTCTCCACGTTTTTTTTTTTTTTAATTCACACTCTATTTATTGTTTTGTTTCAATGATTATTTATTTATTTATTTATTGACACCAGGCACTTTATTAATGAGTAATCTTGGTTTGGGGAGGGCGTGTTGGGATGCAGAAGAAGCACCCATCTCAGGGGATTTTCCCAGAAATCAAGCTTTCCTCCATGAAGCTTTCAAGGAAATACCTTTGTGGGTGAAATCCCTAGAAGGCAGTGTTGCAACTACCAAGCTCCAGGGATAGGAGGTTTGCCTAGGCACAGCCGGGCCCCGGGGACCCCAGGGCTTCGATGCCAGGTTCCATATACATGGCTGGAAAGCGAAAGCTGTATGTGCACCCAGACGCACCATCAGGGCCCACCAGGAACTTCTCACAGTTCCAGGCGACGTCGCTGCAGCCCCCCAGAAAGCAGGTGATGAACTTTGGGGCAGGCATGAGCACAGTGGAGTCCTTCCTGCGGACAGGCAAGAGGGCTGCGGTGGAGTCCTTCCGCAGGAAGACCAAGAGGGCTGCGCCTGCGCGCTGCTCACCTCACGCTTCTCAGAAGGCCTGACGCTGGGCTTGAGCCAGCCGCGGGGTGGGACGTGCTTGAGAGAATTCAGGATCTCTTTCTTTGCTCTTGGCGTTTGCCGGACGCCAGAACTGGTGGCGGCGGAAGTCTGGTGGTGGCGGAAACTGAGCACCAACAGGCCCTGGGGCCTGAGGCGCTTCTGCCGCTGGTTCATCTGGATGTCATCCCGGACCGTTGTGCCTCAAAGTGACACTACATTCTGGAGGAGCAGCATTTTGAGCCTCAAGCAACCCTGGCTTGTGGGCTCCCTGCTGTGGCGGGGGAGAAGGCGGACTTGGAGCGCAATGAGCGGCGGGCACAGCTCTGCAAGAAGAGTGCATTATGTAATTTTTATTTCTAGATTACCTGGCTCATTATCTCTCAAGTCTTTGTAAATCTTTATGTTATAATTTTGCGGATATTTGTTAACATCTTTTATTTCTTTAAACGTTTTAAAAGTCTGTTTTTGTTCTACGTCAATGACTTCAACTGTTGGAAAAACAGGAATTTAATTCTCCTGTCTTGCCTTGGCTGAATAGCACTTGTGGTGCCGTTTTTAATTAAACTTTTATAATTTTGGGCTGTGAGTTTAGCTTTGGTGGCCGTTTTCTGTGAGAATCACATGGGGCCACCTTTGGGCCTTATTTTGAAAGATAATGTTTTAAAATATAGGTACCTTGGAAATGTCCTTAACTCATCATTATTTTATGTTGACATACCTGTATGATTTTTTTTTTTGCAAGGTGTATAGTATAAAACCATGATGTGAGAGGAAGTTTGTATTTGTAAATTTTTGCAGACTTGTTTCCGTCATAGTACAGGCCAAGGCAGATAAATACCCTTGTCATATTTATTCGCTTATTTTCCTTGAGTTTCTCCCTGATCTGGAAAGGGGAGTTACAGACAAGTCTAATTCAGCCAACCCAATCTACCTGCCCCTCCATCCCCAAACTCTGATTGCATGGGCCAAATCTCATTACCTATATTCTCCAGTAAAATTTGATTTCTGATGTTGGTAGATATATAACTTTTAGCTTACCATTCTGCCTTTTACTTTTCTCTCTGATTTGGGTCCTTTGGTGTTTTTCTTACTTGGGGTGGGGTTGGGCTTAACTGTACATTTAAAATAATGTTTATTATATTTTTTTCCAGAATTTCTGGCTGTATTATAGTGAGACGTTGTTCAGGATATTTATCTTGCCATAGTGTTATTTGAAATGTAAGCATATGGTCCAATTCATGTTCTCTTTTTTTTCTGTACTCTAGTCATACTTTACATCTTTCAGTCACTCTAAAATCTTTAGTTACTTTCCAACTCATACTGTTTTGGTTAGGGTAAGATTAAGCATACTCCAGCTGTAAAAATAAACTCCCAAATTTCAGTGCCTTAGAAAGAATAGATGCTTTTTGTTTACTCATCTAACAACCTGATACGGGCATTTCTCGCTGTCAGGTGACTTTCCTTTATGTGGTATTTCAGATATCCAGGCTTTCTCTATCCCACGGGTCAACCAGGGAATAGAAATGACACACACCACTTTCATCTAACTTCTTGGATGGGAGTTAGGCATATAACCACCTGTGGAGGCAAAAGAAGCATAAGAATTACTCCCTTCCCAGTCAGGGCTATATCTAAGGAAGATTGCACATTACAGTGGGGAAACTCTCAGTATTGATGTACAGATACTCATTTCTGGGACAGGTGCTTTTGTGTATGATATTCCCTGTGCTTGGATGTTTTCCCTCACTTACCCTCTCTAACTGACACTCTTTTGTGCTTTGTCACCCAATCACAACCTAGAAAAGCCTTTCTAGATTAAGTGAGGGCCTGGTTTCATAAAGACAACCTACTAAATCCTTCAGTCCTTAGCACTTATAAAATTGTAATTGTTACAATGTCCATGCAATTGTGTCCTCAATCTCTAACTCCCCCACTAAAACAGGCTCTGTAAAGGAAGAGCTCATCTTCCTCCAACCCCTTCACCCCTTCCTTCCATCATGCTATTTCTTGTTCCTTAGTGGCTGGCAAATTGTGAACATGCAATAACTATGTGTTAATGCATAAAAAAAAAGAGGTTTGTATAAAATGATCAACAGATTTACCGTGGAAACCATGACATTCAGTATCATCAAACTCTTAAAAGCTTAGCTTGCATGAGTAAGTTAATCAATCTACAAGATAAATTTATGAAGATTAGGACAACCGAGCAGGTTCTGTGACAAAGCCAAATACATATTCTTTGTCATTAGGCATCTCAGATCTACTTAAGGGGTAGCGGTGTTCTAAGCTGGAATATTAAAACTCTCCTCTAAAAAATTTAAAATTAGTAAAACCTAGATTATGATTATGCCAAGATCTATCAGCTGTGATATTGCCACAAATACTGTATTTTAGCCTTCCTCTTAGAGAATACATGGTTTCTTATACCTCCTTATTCTGGGAGCTGCATTTCTTGCCTTAATAGAGAGAATAAAGCTTGTTCCATTTAGATGTCCCACAAAAGGAATATCATACAATTAAATATACATTTGGTCCTATAGTCTTTATTATCTAAACTGTTAAAGTGGGGAGGTTTTTATGTGCTCAACCATTCTCTCCAATTTCAAGTATTAAGATCAAGGGATTTTTTTTTTCCTCTCTAAAATGTAATAAAATAGGGGTGCCTGGGTGGCTCAGTGGGTTAAAGCCTCTGCCTTCAGCTCAGGTCATGATCCCAGTGTCCTGGGATCAAGCTCCGTATCGGGCTCTCTGCGTGGCGGGGAGCCTGCTTCCTCCTCTCTCTCTGCCTACTTGTGATCTCTGTCTGTCAAATAAATAAATAAAATTTAAAAAATAAATAAATAAAATGTAATAAAATATAATAATATACTTCTTAAAGCAAATAAAATGAGTGTTGAGGTATACATTGTTTCATTAAAGATAGTAATATGTTAAATATGTGTTGGCATATTTTCATCAAATGTTTAAAAAAACCTGATATCTAATATTTTTATGAGCTTTTATTTTTACTTTTTAATGTTTTTCTGTGTGTGTATGTGTGTTTCCCATAGATTTCCTGGCTTCTCTTAGGAGCTTCTTACTTTCATGCTGCTAGATCCCTCCAGACTTTTGGTAAAAAGAATGCACTGAACTTAATTGAACTTTTTTGGTAGAAACTTAGTTTTGTTGAAATACTTGCATGCTTTATATCTGACTCTTTAACATACATACACCACTATTCACCCGTGCTGTATTCTTAACATCTTAGGTTAGTCATTGGTAAATGGCTGCTTTTTGCTGCTGCAATTTTTTACCTAGGTGGTTTTGCTTTGAATGTATTTTTTTTTCTTTAACCATTCAGATTACTGTGAATTATATCAGGAGAGCAGCCTTTTAGTAATCAAGGTCAATAGGAATCTCTATTCCTAATAAGTCATATAAAGCCTTTGCTGTGTGCTATTCCACAGGGCAGAGTAGAAGCTGTTTTATTGACCAGCCTTTCCTAGGGGGGCCTTGTAGCATTTGCAATTTTTGCCTTCAGGGGCTGGTAAAAGAGACCTCTGCTACTGTTTTAATCAGTACCAGAGTCAGCAATTAACCTATAACTGTAGCTGGTGTCCTAGAAATGAGGCAATGTAATCTTTTCTCATTACTTCTTATGGGAAAATTGCTTTTGACATATGTGCTTTAAGGTTGCTCACACATTTCAGGAAATATACTTTTAGCCCATGCCAACCAGTACACATACTACCTCTTCATAGATGGTCACATTTCGACTTATCTGACCTAAATTCTTCAGTTTTTCATTTTGCCTTTGTGCTTTTAAGGGTGCCTTCTGCATATTTCTATCAGAATAATTATCACAGTGTTGCATAATCATCCTTTTACTCCCTTGACTGTCAATCTTCTGAGATTAGAGAGCATTTATCTTCGTAAATTCAGTTACTAGGAAGGTGACCATTTCTTCATTAATAATGGCATTTTAGATCAACCTTAGGAACTAAGATAGTTTCTGCAAATGAAGAGTGTCTAGCACATAGTAATCTCTCAATAAATATTTCTCAAATAAGATTCTTAATAACAACACTTAATGGGGGCGCCTGGGTGGTTCAGTTAGTTCAGTGTCTGACTTGTGATTTTGGCTCAGGTCATGTTCTCATGGGTCCTGGGAGCCCTGTTTAGGACTCCACACTCACCTAGGTGTCTGCTTTCTTGTCTCTCTCCCTCTGCTCCTCCCCTCTGCTCATCCACACTCAGTCTCTCAAATAAGTATAAATCTTTAGAGAAATAATAAAACCTAATGTACAACACTTCTTTTATGATAGGCATAGTTCTGACTTTACTTGTATTAGTTCATGTAACCCTCAAAATCACTTTAGTAGGTAAGCTAAGGCTATTATTTTCTCCATTTCACAGATGAGTTACTGATGCAAGAAAGGATGAGTAAATTTCCAAATGGCACACAGCCAGGTAGTCATGGTGCCATGAGTCAAATCTGGTCAGTCTGGCTGCCAAGTCCATCCCCCTAACATTACTGTAAGAAAAAGCTTCCACAGAAAGAAATGACTTGCTGATGAAACATTTTCACATATAAGAGGAAGAAAAATTTATACTTACACAAAAGACTGACACTATGAATATATGTTCATATAGGGCATATGAGAAGTAAAGGGAAAGTTATTATTTGCATTCCTTCATATTTTCATTGAATCAAAACTGTGTATCATTTTTCCAGAAAAGCTTATGAATAAAATTAAATCTTTTTATGTTTTATATCTGGAATTAAAAGACCCAGTGCATAATTAGAAGAAATTAAAAAGTCTTTTCAGTTCTTAATTTTGGACTATTATATGTTTTAGGTAGTATCTAAATTTATATTACCATGATAATAAAATACTGCAAGAATATAAAGATGTGCATCATCAAACTTTTATCATTAATGAATAGTGTGTTTAGCTCTCATACTAATGAAATGAGACTTAAGATAAAAACATATCAGGAAGTAGTATACTCTTGATAATTAAATAAAAGATCTATGCAATAGTAGATGGTGACACATTTGTAATTCTCTTTAAAACCTTTTATTTTCATAAGCCCTTGAAATACAACACCCAATTGCATTAGGAAACATTTACAAAATTTAGTTTAAAATATGTTACCTTAAAATTTGTAATATGCCTCAATATACTGTAACAGAAAAATGGAACAAAGCTTATAGACATACCTAAAAATTGACTTTCAGATACAGTGTGCCAATCTGGTATGTAGATGTTCCTAGCAAATAATGTGTTCTGGTTAAAAAATGGTTTACTATATAAATACATTCCCTGCATTGAATTCTAAGGAAAAAAAAAATCAGCCTTTGAATTTGGTTTTAGGAATTATTGCAGGAGTATTCATCTTGAAGTTAGAATTGTTCTTTTGCTGAAATTTAAATTTTTGTGTGAAAGATCTGAGTTTCCTAAAGATAAAGCTATTTGAAGCTGAGTTCTAATTTTAACAAGGTTTTTGCTTTGTTTTAAAATTTGGCTGAGGGTGCCTGGGTGGCTCAGTGGGTTAAGCCTCTGCCTTCTGGCTCAGGTCATGGTCTCAGGGTCCTGGGATCGAGGACCTCATCAGACTCTCTGCTCAGCAGGGAGTCTACTCCCCTCTCTCTCTCTCTCTGCCTGCCTCTCTGCCTACTTGTAATCTCTCTCTCTGTGTCAAATAAATAAATAAAATCTTTTAAAAAAATAAAATTTGGCTGAAATTGGCAAGTTATATTAAATTACCTTATTTTATTTTGTTGTAGGCAAACATAAATAGATATACCGATAAATATAAAATTAAAATGATCTATTTATTCAGATGTGGGGCATTATTCCTCAGCCTTTCCCCAGCAGTGGCTAGCTTTAAATAATTCTCTTTCTTTCTCTGTTTTCCTCCCATCTCTTGTGTTATTTCGAGCTTATATTTTAGATTTATGGGATTTTTCACTAAAATACTTAGATAATGTAATTCAATTTTGGTTTGTTTTTTTTGTGTCTATGTATTTGAATTTAAGATACAAAGAGTGAGCCTCACAGTACCATTAACACTACCATTTTTAGATTTCACTTTGAATTACATATTCAAAAACTTGCAAGTAGGAGCCAAGCTATATCTTCTTTCATATGAATTATAGATTCTGGGCTTTTCCAGAAAGACTTTTTTAGCACCATGGGATACCATAAGCCCTTAAGTTACTATTATTATTTTCCATAATCTCTGAAGGACATGCATTTCTGGGTCACTGCACATTTTCCAAGTGTTTTGCAGGCTCCTCATAGATTAGGCAGCGAAGAAGAGTAGTTTTCAGTTTGACAGTTATGGGATTGCACTGCTACTGTTTGGTAATATAAGGATAAGTTACACTCTCATTTACACCATGTTCTTTTCCTTATGACTCTTGTGTTCTTCTTTTAAACAAGGTATGCCTTGTCTGTCAGTTACTGAAAACTCAATTTCTGTTATGATGACATTCTTGGAATTTCTTTATGTGGAATTTCTCATGTTCTTTAAGAATACCATTATTGGGGCGCCTGAGTGGCTCAGTGCGTTAAGGCCTCTGCCTTCCTTCGGCTTAGGTCATGGTCCCAGGGTCCTGGGATCGAGCCCCGCATCAGGCTCTCTGCTCGGCGGGGAGCCTGCTTCCTCCTCTCTCTCTGCCTGCCTCTCTGCCTACTTGTGATCTCTGTGTGTCAAATAAATAAATAAAATCTTAAAAAAAAAAAAGAATACCATTATTATTGGACCCCCAGAATATTTTAAACACTTATCTTTGTTTATGTTGTGTGAATTAAGCATAAATACCAGAAGTGTGAAGTTGTGTGAATTAAGCATAAATACTAGAAGTTCACCTACTTTGATTCAGTGGGCACTCTCTTCAAAGACTTTTAAGAGAATTGTTATGGCATGAGTTGGGGACATATGATAATTCTCCACAGAGAAAAAAAAATGAGCAATTTAGGAAACCATGCATCTATATAATAGTAGCTGGTTGGATTCCTTAGAAATCAAAGGACCTAGTTGAAGTGTGATTTCAGAAGTAGCAAATGTAGTGCGTTTCCATGTAACCCGAGTCTGTTCTTAAATTCAAATAAATTCAATACACTATAATATAGTTTTCATTACAATCTACTCAAAATTGCAGAGGATAAATACACAAGGTCAATGGTATGTGTGTTTGTTCTTTAAACTTTTCTGTAGCTTTGAAAATATCAAATAAAAATTTAACTAGTAACAAACTTATTATAGATTAGTACAAGCAATAAAGTAATAAGTAAAATCTGCATAGCCTATAATTTATGAATATAGGTTAAGTACCCCATGACTAAGTGGTAACTTTCAGCAAAATATATGTATATCTAATCCTTGTTTTGCATATCTATTAAATGAAAATAATAAGAGTATCTCCTTAGGATTTTTCTAAAATTCTAATAGTATTATTAAGACAACTGTGAATATTAGATGAAATATTGTATATAAATCACTAAGTAGACTAGCTAACAGTTGGTCAATAATTAATAATTACTTGTAATTATGATTTACCTATACATTTATAATTTATCAGTTGTATATAGTTTACATCACTGAATTCTTTTAACAAGTTAGATAGTGTAAATCTTTTATTTTACAGTGTAGTATACTGATGTTATAAAAGTTGAATCAGTTGTACAATCACATAATTAGTAGATAGAACTGTAACTTGAACACATTGTTTATGATATTAAGAATGATGCTGGGGCCAAATGCATTAAATCATTTTTAAAACCATATTTCAAAAAATATCTATGTCATAAAACAGTCTTGTAACATAAAAATCCTAATTTAATTTCTTTTGAATGTTCATCTTACTCAAAATCCTGTATTAAAATGATAACTTATCTCAGGTAGTGATACTCAGTTTATTCAAGTTGTATTTTGTTGCCCTGACAAGTTTCAGAGAGTCTTCTACTGGCTTCTTACAGACCTGGTTTTGAGTGCTGTGTCTGCCAATTACAAGGCATTTGTGTGTTGGGGATACTTAAAAAATGAGGCCGAGTCACTGTTCTCATCAAACTTCAGAGTATCTGGCACAAAGTAGAGATTACAAGCTATGATTACTGCTACCACTAGAATATTTCAGTTGTTGAAGTGTAGAATTTATTAATTTCTATTTAGGTTTCTAATATCAAGGTGAATTTTATGTTTAATGACTATTTATTCAATATAGTAAATAGTTTATAATTTTGGAAGTACATTCATCATTGCATTTTTCTTGTAAGCAACGTAAATAGGTGAGATAATCTAACTCAGCGTCTAGCACTTTTAAGTTTTTACATCTTAAAACTTAGAACTGTCCCAGTGACTCAAAGCTATGCCATCAAGTCCTTGTTTCAAACAGTGCTGTCCTTTGCTTAGGGCCAAATGGTTACCCGCATGACTTTCTTAGCTTTTCATACAGTATGTGTCTATTCCTTGTTTTATTTTCTATTTTCTAAGATAATGTCTTTGATTTCTTCAGCTATTTTTAATGTGACCTATTCTGAGAACCATCCCATGATGCTTACTTTTATTTTGTTTTCTAAAAGTGCTTGCATTTGTCTATAAGAGTTCTACTCCCTGTCACCAGCCTCAGAACCGTGGGGCAGCTGTGACATCAGAAGGAGGTTCCTGACATTTTTCTGATTTCTCAGTAGCAGTAGCAACTTTCTGACCTCAGGATATGATTTAAAGAGGAATGATTTAAATGCTCATGGCAGAGTCCCTGACTTTTCCTTTTCTAGTCTGATCATTGCTCCAATAAACTATTAAATTCTTGAAATGTCTCATGTTCTTTTCTTTCATGGAAACTTGAATTATCAATTTTTTTTAAAGATTTTATTTATTTATTTGACAGAGAGAGATCACAAAGCAGGCAGAGAGAGAGGAGGAAGCAGGCTCCCTGCTGAGCAGAGAGCCCGATGCGGGGCTCGATCCCAGGACCCTGAGAAAATGACCCGAGCCGAAGGCAGCAGCTTAACCCACTGAGCCACCCAGGTGCCCCATGAATTATCAATTTGTAAAACTGTGTGTAGGATCCAAACTGTAGTTCTTGGCACTTAGTACATTAAATGCAAGTACTTTATTTTTTTAAATGTGAATACTTTAAAAAGCTTTATTTCACTTAATTTCTTCTCACAAGCACCCCATTACAAATCATTAAAAAAAAATAGATTGTATTTTTAATATGTTTGGTCAGAGAAGGTAAGTTCAAGAACAACACTTTTGCATGTGTAAATCCATTTAACATATATTTATTGAAAGCCTATTATGTTCTGAAAATTGTGAACATGATGGTTAGCAAAATAGACACAGTTCAAGTCTTCATATAGTCCATTTCAATGGAAAATGCACTCTACAGAAACTGAACTAAATGAATTAGAGACAGTTTATTTATTTATTTATTTATTTTTTCCTTTCTGAACAGGATTATATTTCTCATGAACTGGAAAATCTAATGAACTTTGTTTTATTTTAATAAGAATACCCAAGTGGGCCCCTGTTTGTATTTGTGCTCAGTTACTGATTCAGTGGTGGGGGTCTTTCCTATTATAGATAGAGACAGTCATCATCACACTGGCAACTGTGGGCTTTGTGGAAACATTTCCTCTTTACAGCCCCACACCTTCTTATGTCTCGAATGTAAAGATGACTTTTTATGCTTTAGTGATCTCTCCTTGACTTCTCTAGTTATACATATCATCCAGCACTACTGAGGATGCTTCCTAAGATTTCCTGATGATGTTTTCATGGATTTCCTATTCTGATTTTTCTTTGGGAGCCAAAGAACTTGTATCAATTTTCCTTCCCCATCTCCCGTCCTCTTGCAGCAACACCACTTGTCTTGAAAGCTGCCCAGGGGGCAGGCTTCTTTCACCTTGTCTTCCATAAAGGCATAATTCTACTCAATCTGCAGTTAAAAGCAGTACCTTGGTTTAGGGTCAGAGAGAATCTAGGTTCCTCAGTACTTGGGACTCAGGATTTATTGTGCAGACAAGATGGGGTATTTAGAGTTCAGGCCCACTTTGAGGTATTTCACATGTCAAAAGTTAAGTCAACTTTTGTGGTCTGGCTTCAGGACCAATAATTTTTTTTTTTTTCCTTTACTCCACTGTGGAAGTGTGTTTTTGAAATTTAAAAAGAACAAAACAAAACAAGAATATTCCCCAGAATATTTAAGAGGGAATATTTTGGGGATTTGACTAATTTTTAAAATAGTTGTTGCAAGTTTACCTAAAATAATAATTCTCTGCATTTTATGCAGTTAAGTGGCAGAACTATTTGTATAGTCTATGGTCCCAGGTAAAACTAGCTCAAATTAAGTTAACACTGGGATAAGTGGGGATAGAGCAGTTGTATGTCTATGGAGAAAACTATACTAGAACATTGAATGGAAAGTGATAGAGGATTTGATTACTTTCTCAAACATACCTAGTTTGAGATGATTTAATTTAGTCTTGCTTCCAAGAGGTTTTTTGTTGTTGTTGTTGTTGTTTTTGATTGATTGTTTTTTTTTTCAGGTCTGCCATCTGAATCATTAAATGTTTCAGCCTTCTTCAGGAATAATTTCCCTTCCTTTCCTACTTCTACTGATCCTCAGATTTGTGTATAAACTTGACTAAACAGGGAGTTTGATATCAGTATTTGAAGGTAGAATTGGGCCCATAATATGTATTGAAATAAAAAGAATAATGAATTGAAAACCTGTGTACTTAAATGGGTGTTTTCCATTTCTGACTGAAAATGCTGTTCAAATGAAAGTCAATTTTCTTTTTATGAACTGAACTCATAATTAGGAACTTGAATTATAATGTCATGGAAATGGTAGTTATAATATGGATATATTACATTTGATTAGATTTTGCACAAGGGAAATTCTCCTTTGTATTAACTGGGCATTTAATTCAAACTCCACAGAAGGTAACTTTGAAATTGCAGGCCATGAACTGTGCCCAGCTCAGGCACTCTGGCTAGGACATGGTGGCCCACGGAGCATCAGGATCAGCCACTGAAGTCTGTTTGACTTGAAAATTATTTCAATTTTTCTGGGTTTCATTTAATTATTTTTTTAATCATGTGTTTCCATTGTCCATGACATAAATCTTGGGGGCAGGATTTGCATTTAGAATGCTATAAAATACACTGTTCCTTCGGGTATATGAAGGGGGGTACCCTCTACCAATTCACATAAATCATGATAAGAATACTAAAAGCAAAGCAATTTGATTAGGTACTAAATTCAAAACATTACAAGATTGTGGTCTAACAGCCACTAGAAACTGAAGTCATCCTGCATCTGTAGCATTGTCTAGTGTGGAAAATTAAAATGACAGTTTTAAGAGATAAAGGCAATCTTATTCCTATTGAGCTTTAGGGTTTATGCCAGTTTGTCTTGGTTATGAGGTGTAATGTAATATTATATACACATCTACTATAAACATTCAGACTTTTATAGACATGTCAAAAGGGTACCACTCGATGTAAAACAAAATAAATTACAGCCTTGTAAAAAGTTCCATGATTTACTCTAACATAGGTACACTCTTTCTCCACCCTTTCTGCCATCTTAAATCCCCAGGAGAAACTGAAGAGAAACAACTGTAGATTTTACTTTAAGAGTTATCAGAGCACTATTGTATAGTTTTCCCAATGTCAGGGATCAAAATCTACCTTTGCTTTCATTACGAGATAATATCATCAATGTTTACATATTACCAATGAATAAATTCTCTGAAGCTTTTCAGGCTTGCATTTAGGTAATGTGTCTATGGAATTTTCATAAGTCTTAGAAATCTTACATACATTGCGTTTGCCACAAAAATATGTGTTTTTTTTCAAGTGGTATAATAAGTTCATAATTTCCTCACATTGCAAAAACAGATTTAAAAAAAATATTACATCTAGAATGTAGATAAGATCAATGTGTCCTCTTTAAAGCTAACGTAATTTTTTTCTCATCTTACATTCTGTCAATGACACTGCTGTGGGCTTAATTTTTTTTTTTTTTTTTTAATGTGTAGGAGATGTTTGGCAAGTAATAGCATTCCTTTCCTATCAAGTTTTACAGCTTTTATATAGCCAGAATAACCCATTTAAACTCATATTCATTCTATACATACTCGCTTTTAGAGATATTTCTTCTTTGTATGCCCTCTTATAATTAGGAAGAAGGCCCCGAAGGGCCCAATTAGCCAACATGTGAATGTAATTATAACTCTTGACTTTTTCTTTCTTCTCCTTGTATGTATGTCTGTGTAGTATATAGCATAACCTACTTGGGAGAAAATTCCAACCAGAAATAAATTACATATTGAGCTTTTAGATAATTTATGGCAAACATTCATCATGGTTGCCTAAGAGACACAATTCTCTTTCACCTATATTAAGAACAGTAGAAAGAATGGAAGTTCCTTTTATGGTGAGCTTCCTCTCACATTTGGAAGTTGAACTAAACAACCAAACTTCCAGTCAACCCTGTATCCGGTGTCAAATCATCATGAAGCCTTATCTTGCCAAGAGAGGGATTCTTAAGCGGGCTGAAGTTTGGTGAATTAGTGAAAGACGTGTGATCAGCCAGCATTGTTTTAAAGAAGACAATTTATAGTTACATGAAGTTGAGGTCTGAAGAAAGAACTGAGACATTGCTGCTCCACAGTATTAATTCTCAGGGCCAAGTTTCCCAGTTGTGATTGTCTCACAACTAGTTCTACAAGGCACAAACAGACACCACCGAGACAGTCCTCTCTCTCATATTTAAGAGGTTCTTCTCTTGGGACAATTAAAGTTGTTCTCAATGTATGGTTAATTTCCAGAGACCGTATTTCTCATCACGAAATAATGCATTTTCAACATATTTGAGATTAACAAGGAATTTTTAGTCTCACTTCATACTGAACTTGCAAGTGGATGACCAAGTAAATGTTTTGTTTAAGTGCCTTTACTTTTATAACATGAATGCATAACTTGTATTAACATAAGGATCTTGTATGGGGCCACTACGTACATCTATGCAAATTGTTCACTCTATTACTCCAGAAGGGGCAACTTGCCTTAAACTCTGATGTTAATGATGCCCTCTAGAGGGCTGAAATATGGTATCTTAGGCTTCTCCTCTGAGCTTGTTTACTAATTTTCTTGTTTTTATTCCCAATTAGAATTATTGTTCGCCCTCATCAGTCACTATCTAAGCTTACTTGTTCACATTTTATTCTTATCTTGTCTGTCTTATATAGGTTATAATGATAACAGCTAATAACATTATTTAACTGCATTATCACATTCAATCCTCATAGTAACTATCTAAATGAGATTTTATTACTGTTCTTATTTTACAGATAAGAAAACAAAAGCTTACAAGGATACAGCTTTTAAACTGGGGAGCCAGGATTTTTAAACCAGTCTTTCAGACTTCAGAGCTAGAGACCTTCATTATCAATTCATAGGCAAACTACTATTGCATTCTAAACAACAGCTCTGCATAAATAGGGTCTTCCCACTGCCATATTATCTCATGGGGCTTTGGCCACCTGCTTAGCTCTTTTGTTTCCTGCTTCCAACTTCTTTGCAGTCAAATTTCTCATCTATCTGCCTTGCTCTACAAAAATCATAGTTGAAGTAGATGGAAGTTTTATGGAAAGAAAACACAGGAAATCCAAGCCCACCCTGACTGTAAACATCAACAACAACAACAAAACAAAAATAAATAAATAAATAAAGCCTTAATCTATGTCAGAACTTAATAATTTCCTTGGACCATATCTACATTTTAGGAAATATAAATCAATATTAACAAATTAAATCTATTATGGGTTTACCCATACCTGGAAAGGTTTAGTTTATTTTACTTTAGCCTGGCTGAATTACCCTTTGACTTCTTGCCACTCAGTCTAGGTGATATACCTCTTAGAAATCTACAAATTCAGCATGAGGCTCTTACAAATCTTGAAGGATGTTGGTTTATGGGTGGAGGCTCCTCCTGAAACTACCAAAGAAGTGTGTCAAGTGAAAGGAGTAGGTGGGAAATTGCAGAAGTCTCAGAGAGTTAAGGGAACGTTACAATTGGAATAGGCAGAAAAAATATGAAAGAAATGAGAAGAAAAAAAATATATTGATGTTTTATGCTTGGCACCTAAAAGTAAGTTCTAAGAAACCAAACATGCTGACGCACCTAACAGGGAAGAAAAACTTACCTGTTTGGGTGAGGATATTTTTTATCTAACTTTATGTACTCGATATTAAAGCAGTTAACCAGTACTGACTGGACAATAAAGCAATACCAAAATTATGATAGGACCTAGTATAAGTAATCTGAAAATGTTAGAGTATAAAGATATGTATGCAAGAAATATTTTATAGATTAAACATCCTAATGGGGGTTGTATTCTGAGAGATCATAGGAGATTTTTTAAAAATTGTGAATTGGGGCACTAGGTGGCTTAGTCAGTTAAGTGCCTGCCTTCATCTGAGGTCGTGATCCTGGGGTTCTGGGATCGAGCCCTGCTTGTATTGCGTTCCCTGCTCAGCAGGGAGTCTGTATCTCCCTCTTTCTCACCCTATATGCTCTCTCTCTCTCAAATAAATAAAATATTTAAAAAAAATGTGGGCTGGAATGAGGCCCCCAGCACTATTTAGTCTAAAATCATGTTTTCTGTCAATCAAAAAAAAAGTGAATGCAATTTTATGTCCTGCTAGATACTAATTTTTCCTGACAACTCATATAATACTGTTTTAATACTAATTTAATTGATTTTTTTTTTTATCTTTCATGCTTTGGGAATACCTACATAGTATTCCAGTTCTAAAACAAGATAAGTAGCTAACTATCAGCACATAACTTAAACCTTTACCCAGGTGTAAATGTAAAACAGGAAAATATCAATTAGTATTCAACTAACATGGTCATTTGCTACATTATTATCCCATTAAAACATTGTATATTTTTGTTCTTTATCAATGAGTAAAACTCAGTAATTAGGAGATTGTATTAAATGGCTGAGTACTTAGACCCTAGAACTCTAGGAATGACATATAAAATGTGAATTTTAAAGAGTAGTTTTATAATTATGTGTGCAACAATAATGAATAGGTTCTACAGACCATTGATTTTTGGGATTAATAAAGACAAGAAGCAAATTAGAACAGATGGATAAAAACATATGCTTATGTAGAGGAAGGAGTCATTTCAGATAAAAGGGGCAAGATGAGGCTGGTGCTTTTAGGGGAATTACACCCAGATTTTGATATGAATCTGCCCTCCTAACTTGCACAGATGGTCTGCAACAGCAGTCAGCAAGAGGTTTATTTCAGAGACTGAACTTGAAAGTATAGGCATTTGAGCTACCAAAGAAAAGGTGTGCCCCACCCCCCAAAGATAACATGTCTATTTATTTATTCATTTATTTACTTATTTATTAAGGGCAGGGGCTGGAGGAAGGGTCAGGGGGAGAGGGAGAGAGAGAGAATCTTAACTGACCTGCAGCTTGATCTCATGACCTTGAGATCATGACCCTGAGATAATGACCTGAGCTGAAATCAAGAGTCCGACACTAAATGGACTGAACGACACAGGTGCCCAAGATAATGCCATTTCTTAAAGAGTAGGAGATTCCTACAGTAATCAAGATATCATTGCTCCCAACCTAATAGCACTTCATGCTTTTCTCCCAAATCATTGTAAAACATCATCCAAAGGAAACATACTAGCATGAATTACTAAAACAAATGTTATAGATCATAACCCAGGGAAATGAAAAAAAAAAAAAAAAAAAAGGAATCTGAGAGAGAACACATAAGATAAAGATGAATATTGGTGTGCAAAGAGACCAATAAAAGTGAAAGCCAAGCATTTATTGGTGCATAATATTAAAACATTGAAACAATATAAAACTGAAATACTAGATAATATCAGCATGGAAATATTGGGACAAGAAGAGGAAGGAAATTGAAAACTCTTACTATGATGAATATGAATTGAGTGATATGAAAAACTCTACACTGTGACAAAATATGATTTAATAGGTGTGTTAAATATTGAAGGATGATGACTATCAGAAGAAATTATGTGAATATTGTATACATACACATATATCTCAAATCCCTGGAATAAAAAATAAATAAATAGGTACTAAGAAAAATAGGAGAGACAAGTCCTGCTTAATTATATTATTAATGGCCAAAACTGTGAAGAGTGAAAATACTACTTGAAAGGAGAGAGACTCCTTGAATATATGGTGCATTGAAGGGGGGGCATAATCAGTAACAAACAGAACCAAAGATCAGTTCCAGTTATATGCTACTTTTAAGAGACACACTTAAAAATACACAAACAAAATTGTCTTTAAAGAGATGGAGGAGTGTCTGGGTGAATTAGTCATTAAGCATCTGCCTTCGGCTCTGGTCATGATCCCAGGATCCTAAGATCTAGTCCCACATCGGGCTCACTGCTCAGTGGGGTCCTGCTTCTCCCTCCCCCATTCTCCCTGCTTGTGTTCCCTCTCTCGCTGTGTCTCTCTCTGTCAAATAAATAAATAAAATCTTAAAAATAATAATAAAGAGATGGAAAAGTATTTGTCAAATAGTAACAAATAGAAGCAACCAAAGAATTATTAATATCAGGCAAAATAGAAATCAAGGTGAAATTCTGCATACATCTTGAATTCCATACACAACATCTGTTATTTTCCTTTTGCCTAAAGAATGACCTTTCATTTTTCTCTTAGTGCAAGTCAACCCGTGCTACCTTTTCTCAGTTTTTGTAGATCTGAAAGTCTTTATTCTGCATTTATCTTAAAGGGTATTTTTCTTGGGTGTATAAATCTCAGTTGGTAATTATTTCCTTTAAACATATACAAAACTCATACCATTATTTTATGACGTTTTGTTGCTGAGAAGTCACCTGCTAATCATATTGTTACTCTTTTGAAGGCAATGTGTGATTTTCCATTCTTTGGCTGCCTCTAATTTTTTTCTCAGTTTTAAAAAGTTTTATTTTTATAAGTCTAGGTATTGTTTTCTTTTGTATTTATACTTTAGGATTTTATGGAGCTTCTACAAACTGTGTTAATTGTCTTTAATTGGTTTTTTGAAACTCAGGTGCATTATTTCTTCAAATATTCTTTCAGTTTCATTCATAAATGGATTCCAGCTGGTTTGTTCCATTGGTTAGCATATTAGAGAATGTCTCACTTGTCACTTACACTCTTACTATTTTAAACTATTTTAAACTCTCTCTTAAAATTCAGTTTTATCTTTTTAACTCCAGTTTGTATATTTTGTATCTTGCATTTTACTGATCTTGTGTTCTGTTCTGCCCCATATGCTGTTAAATCTTTTTTTGAGGGTCTTTTTTGTGTGTGTGTGTTCTTATTTTATTGTACTTCTTAGTCTAAAATTCCCATTTTTTTTAGTTGCTATTCTCTTAAATTTATTTATTTTCCCCTACTTCCTTTCTCTCTCTCCCTTTCTTTCGCTCACACACACAAAAATGCTCACTCATACATGCTATATTTCTATGACCCTGTGTCTTTGCTCTTCTAGTAATTTTTTAAATTAAATATTGGGTATTGTGTATAAAAACTACCAAGGACCAAGATGGTATAATTGTTCTCTGGTTTCTGTTCTTTCTCTTATTAGGTAGGATGAGGCTGATCACCTGAATCCATTCAAAGACAGAGCTGAGGTGAGACTCAGTTATGATTTGTGTTTTGCCCAGACTCCCATCTATCTTCCGTTAACATACACTCCCAGGTCACAGTCATTCTAAGTTTTCAACTGAGAACCTTTTGTGTTTGCTACAGTTTCTTACCTTAGCTGTTCCTAAATTTGAATCTGAATTTCTTTAGAAAGCAAAGTGTTTTTTCTGATTAGCTGCTTGGCCTTTTGTCTCTCCAGTTTTAGATTTTGACAAATGTCTTGGAAGAAATCTGCCTGTGTGTCAAGTCTAGTTTTCTGTCCACCGTTCTCCTGGCATCTTGGGCAATTTTGTATGTTCAGCCTCTGAAGATCATCATAAACTGCTGTTTTTTCTGCCTCCCAGCAGTGGTCATTTGCCCAAGCAAAGTACATATTCTCAGATTTATTTCCTGCACTCAGGTTTGGCAATTCCCCAGAGAAAAGTACAGCTCAGAAACTCAGCTTAATTCTTTCAGTTCTCCTCTCCTTGGGATCTTTGGCTTTGTAATCCTTATTGTTTTCAGGAGCAATGCTTTCTGCATTCTTTCTGGCTTATTTTTAGTTGCTTCGGTTGGCTTATTTGCCTATTGCATATTCCTTTAACCTTTCTGGAAGTAAAACTCTCAGAACCACTTTTCTTCAAAAAAAAAAAAAATGTGTGTGTGTTGGTGTGTGTATACATATATGTATATTTAAATATATGATTATATATCGTGTATATTGTTGAATGTCTACTGAATTACATACTGTTTTATTTATTCCATATAATAAATTTTAGAAGTGTATATAATTGTTTCCCTTTTTAGCATATGAATTGAAATTACTTCCCAACCTACACAGTCTCTACAAAGCAGATTTTGAAATCATCTCCCTGTTTATGAAGAGAAACCCTGTACTTTTCCTACCATATTGCATTTCTTGATGCTGATGAAAGTGAAGGGAAAGTAGAACACCTTCAGAAGCCTGAAGTCAAAGAAGTTTGTGACTCTTTAAGAAGTTTGCACATGCCCCATGGACTGGTTCTGTGATGTCACACTCTTTAATCTCTGTCTAAGTAAATGTACCAGAGTAGTTGGAGCCAACCAGCCATAGGGGGAAAAAAAATGTGGAAAATAAATCACCATAATGGTATCATACCGAACATGGATTGAGAATTATTTATGTGCTGAACTCTCTACATGTATTAACATGGTTAAAGCTCCCCAAAAACTGATGGCCTGAATCCCTTTTTATTCTTATTTTCCTAAGGTTGCAAGTAAGCCTCAGAGAAGGTAGTAACTTAGCCAAGCCTCATAAGATAATAGGGTGAATGGTTTAACTTCAAAGGCCAGACATTATCTATTGCATGTACTGCCTCCAAAGTGAGAAGCCATATTCTTTTTCTTGTTTGGGAAACAAAAACACTCCACGTTAGAGAAGAGAACAAAAGAAACAAGTTTTTGTTGAAATCTTGCAGTGACTAAATTTAAACATTTTTTCTCACTTACATGTGGAGTCTAAAACAGTTGAACCTATAAAAAACAAATATTAGGAGGAGTCAAGATGGCAGAGAAGTAGCAGGCTGAGACTACTTCAGGTAGCTGGAGATCAGCTAGATAGCTTATCTAAAGATTGCAAACTCCTACAAATCCAACAGGAGATCAAAGAGAAGAAGAACAGCAATTCTAGAAACAGAAAATCAACCACTTTCTGAAAGGTAGGACTGGCGGAGAAGTGAATCCAAAGCGACGGGAAGATAGACCGCGGGGGGAGGGGCCGGCTCCCGGCAAGCGGCGGAACAATGGAGCACAAAATCAGGACTTTTAAAAGTCTGTTCCAATGAGGGACATCGCTCCAGAGGCTTAACCGGGGTGAAGCCCACGCGAGGTCAGCGTGGCCTCAGGTCCTTCAGGGTCACAGAAGGATCGGGGGTGGCTGAGTGTCGCAGAGTTTACAGGTATTAGAACGGGGAAGCCGGCTACAGAGACAGAGCCGAGGAGTGAGCTCACAGCTCGGGGTTACCTTGAACTGGTCGCAGGCTTGGTCAGCTCGGAGCGCGGCCGGAGGCCAGGGTGACGGGAGTAACTGGGCGCTGTTCTCTGAGGGCGCACTGAGGAGTGGGGCCCCGGGCTCTCGGCTCCTCAGGGCCGGAGACTGGGAGGCCGCCATCTTCATTCCTGTCCTCCGGAGCTCTACGGAAAGCGCTCAGGGAACAAAAGCTCCAGAAAGCAAACTTGAGCCGATTACTCAGCCCAGCCCCTGGTAAGGGCGGTGCAACTCCGCCTGGGGCAAAGACGCTTGAGAATCACTACAACAGGCCCCTCCCCCAGAAGATCAACAAGAAACCCAGCCAGGACCAAGTTCACCTACAAAGGAGTGCAGTTTCAATACCAAGGAGAGCAGCGGAATTCCAGAGGAGGAGAAAGCAAAGCACGGAACTCATGGCTTTCTCCCCATGATTCTTTAGCCTTGCAGTTAATTTAATTTTTTTTTTCTTTTTCAATTTTTTTTCTCTTCTTCTGCTAAATTTTTTTAACTTTTACCCTTTTCTTTTTTAACGTTTTTAAACTAGTTTATCTAATATATATATATATATATATATATATTTCCTTTATTATTTTTTCATTATTGGTTTTCTTTTTTTATTTGTTTCTTTTTTCTTTTTCTTCTTTTTTTTTTTTTTCTTTCTGAACCTCTTTATATCCCCTTTCCTCCCCTTCACGATTTGGGATCTCTTCTGATTTGGCTAAAGCATATTTTCCTGGGGTTGTTGCCACCCTTTTAGTATTTTACTTGTTCCTTCATATACTCTTATCTGGACAAAATGACAAGGCGGAAAAAAAAAAGAACAAACACACACACAAAAAAAGAACAAGAGACAGTACCAAAGGCTAGGGACCTAATCAATACAGACATTGGTAATATGTTAGATCGAGAGTTCAGAATGACGATTCTCAAGGTTCTAGCCGGGCTCGAAAAAGGCATGGAAGATATTAGAGAAACCCTCTCGGGAGATATAAAAGCCCTTTCTGGAGAAATTAAAGAACTAAAATCTAATCAAGTTGAAATCAAAAAAGCTATTAATGAGGCGCAATCAAAAATGGAGGCTCTCACTGCTAGGATAAATGAGGCAGAAGAAAGAATTAGCGATATAGAAGACCAAATAACAGAGAATAAAGAAGCTGAGCAAAAGAGGGACAAACAGCTACTGGACCACGAGGGCAGAATTCGAGAGATAAGTGACACCATAAGATGAAACAGCATTAGAATAATTGGGATTCCAGAAGAAGAAGAAAGAGAGACAGGAGCAGAAGGTATATTGGAGAGAATTATTGGACAGAATTTCCCCAATATGGCAAAGGGAACAAGCATCAAAATCCAGGAGGTTCAGAGAACCCCCCTCAAAATCAATAAGAATAGGTCCACACCCCGTCACCTAATAGTCAAATTTACAAGTCTTAGTGACAAAGAGAAAATCCTGAAAGCAGCCCGGGAAAAGAAGTCTGTAACATACAATGGTAAAAATATTAGATTGGCAGCAGACTTATCCACAGAGACCTGGCAGGCCAGAAAGATCTGGCATGATATATTCAGAGTACTAAACGAGAAAAACATGCAGCCAAGAATACTATATCCAGCTAGGCTATCATTGAAAATAGAAGGAGAGATTAAAAGCTTCCAGGACAAACAAAAACTGAAAGAATTTGCAAACACCAAACCAGCTCTACAGGAAATATTGAAAGGGGTCCTCTAAGCAAAGAGAGAGCCTAAAAGTAGTAGATCAGAAAGGAACAGAAACAATATACAATAACAGTCACCCTACAGGCAATACAATGACACTAAATTCATATCTCTCAATAGTTACCCTGAATGTAAATGGGCTAAATGCCCCAATCAAAAGACACGGGGTATCAGAATGGATAAAAAAACAAAACCCATCTATATGTTGCCTACAAGAAACTCATTTTAAATCCGAAGACACCTTCAGATTTAAAGTGAGGGGGTGGAAAAGAATTTACCATGCTAATGGACATCAGAAGAAAGCAGGAGTGGCAATCCTTATATCAGATCAATTAGATTTTAAGCCAAAGACTATAATAAGAGATGAGGAAGGACACTATATCATACTCAAAGGATCTGTCCAACAAGAAGATCTAACAATTGTCAATATCTATGCCCCTAACGTGGGAGCAGCCAACTATATAAACCAATTAATAACAAAATCAAAGAAACACATCCACAATAATACAATAATAGTAGGGGACTTTAACACTCCCCTCACCGAAATGGACAGATCATCCAAGCAAAAGATCAACAAGGAAATAAAGGCCTTAAATGACACGCTGGACCAGATGGATATCACAGATATATTCAGAACATTTCATCCCAAAGCAACAGAATACACATTCTTCTCTAGTGCACATGGAACATTCTCCAGAATAGATCACATCCTGGGTCCTAAATCAGGTCTCAACCGGTATCAAAAGATTGGCATCATTCCCTGCATATTTTCAGACCACAATGCTCTGAAGCTAGAACTCAATCACAAGAGGAAATTTGGAAAGAACCCAAATACATGGAGACTAAACAGCATCCTTCTAAGAATGAATGGGTCAACCAGGAAATTAAAGAAGAATTGAAAAAATTCATGGAAACAAATGATAATGAAAATACAACGGTTCAAAATCTGTGGGACACAACAAAGGCAGTCCTGAGAGGAAAATATATAGCGGTACAAGCCTTTCTCAAGAAATGAGAAAGGTCTCAGGTACACAACCTAACCCTACACCTAAAGGAGCTGGAGAAAGAACAAGAAAGAAACCCTAAACCCAGCAGGAGAAGAGAAATCATAAAGATCAGAGCAGAAATCAATGAAATAGAAACCAAAAAAACAATAGAACAAATCAATGAAACTAGGAGCTGGTTCTTTGAAAGAATTAATAAGATTGATAACCCCCTGGCCAGACTTATCAAAAAGAAAAGAGAAAGGACCCAAATAAATAAAATCATGAATGAAAGAGGAGAGATCACAACGAACACCAAAGAAATACAGACAATTATAAGAACATATTATGAGCAACTCTATGCCAACAAATTTGACAATCTGGAAGAAATGGATTAATTCCTAGAGACATATAAACTACCACAACTGAACCAGGAAGAAATAGAAAACCTGAACAGACCCATAACCAGTAAGGAGATTGAAACAGTCATCAAAAATCTCCAAACAATCAAAAGCCCAGGGCCAGACGGCTTCCCGGGGGAATTCTACCAAACATTTAAGGAAGAACTAATTCCTATTCTCCTCAAACTGTTCCAAAAAATAGAAATGGAAGGAAAACTTCCAAACTCATTTTATGAGGCCAGCATCACCTTGATCCCAAAACCAGACAAGGATCCCATCAAAAAAGAGAACTACAGACCAATATCCTTGATGAACACAGATGCAAAAATTCTCACCAAAATACTAGCCAATAGGATTCAACAGTACATTAAAAGGATTATTCACCACGACCAAGTGGGATTTATTCCAGGGCTGCAAGGTTGATTCAACATCCGCAAATCAACCAATGTGATACAACACATTAATAAAAGAAAGAACAAGAACCATATGATACTCTCAATAGATGCTGAAAAAGCATTTGACAAAGTACAGCATCCCTTCCTGATCAAAACTCTTCAAAGTGTAGGGATAGAGGGCACATACCTCAATATTATCAAAGCCATCTATGAAAAACCCACTGCAAATATCATTCTCAATGGAGAAAAACTGAAAGTTTTTCCGCTAAGGTCAGGAACACGGCAGGGATGTCCGTTATCACCACTGATATTCAACATAGTACTAGAAGTCCTAGCCTCAGCAGTCAGAAAACAAAAAGAAATTAAAGGCATCCAAATCGGCAAAGAAGAAGTCAAACTATCACTCTTTGTAGATGATATGATACTATATGTGGAAAACCCAAAAGACTCCACTCCAAAACTGCTAGAACTGGTACAGGAATTCAGTAAAGTGTCAGGATATAAAATCAATGCACAGAAATCAGTTGCATTTCTCTACACCAACAACAAAACAGAAGAAAGAGAAATTAAGGAGTCAATCCCATTTACAATTGCACCCAAAACTATAAGATACCTAGGAATAAACCTAACCAAAGAGACTAAGAATCTATACACAGAAAACTATAAAGTACTCATGAAAGAAATGTGGAAGACACAAAGAAATGGAAAAATGTTCCATGCTCCTGGATTGGAAGAATAAATATTGTGAAAATGTCTATGCTACCTAAAGCAATCTACACATTTAATGCAATTCCTCTCAAAGTACCATCCATTTTTTTCAAAGAAATGGAACAAATAATCCTAAAATTTATATGGAACCAGAAAAGACCGTGAATAGCCAAAGGAATATTGAAAAAGAAAGCCAAAGTTGGTGGCATCACAATTCCGGACTTCAAGCTCTACTACAAAGCTGTCATCATCAAGACAGCATGGTACTGGCACAAAAACAGACACATAGATCAATGGAACAGAATAGAGAGCCCTGAAATAGACCCTCAACTCTATGGTCAACTAATCTTCGACAAAGCAGGAAAGAATGTCCAATGGAAAAAAGACAGCCTCTTCAATAAATGGTGTTGGGAAAATTGGATAGCCACATGCAGAAAAATGAAATTGGATCATTTCCTTACACCACACACGAAAATAGACTCAAAATGGATAAAGGACCTCAATGTGAGAAAGGAATCCATCAAAATCCTTGAGGAGAACACAGGCAGCAACTTCTTCGACCTCAGCCGCAGCAACTTCTTCGACCTCAGCCACAGCAACATCTTCCTAGGAACATTGCCAAAGGCAATGGAAGCAAGGGCAAAAATGAACTATTGGGATTTCATCAAGATCAAAAGCTTTTGCACAGCAAAGGAAACAGTGAACAAAACCAAAAGACAACTGACAGAATGGGAGAAGATATTTGCAAACGACATATCAGATAAAGGGCTAGTGTCCAGAGTCTATAAAGAACTTAGCAAACTCAACACCCAAAGAACAAATAATCCAATCAAGAAATGGGCAGAAGACATGAACAGACATTTCTGCAAAGAAGACATCCAGATGGCCTACAGACACATGAAAAAGTGCTCCATATTACTCGGCATCAAGGAAATACAAATCAAAACCACAATGAGATACCACCTCACACCAGTCAGAATGGCTAAAATTAACAAGTCAGGAAATGACAGATGCTGGCGAGGATGCGGAGAAAGGGGAACCCTCCTACACTGTTGGTGGGAATGCAAGCTGGTGCAACCACTCTGGAAAACAGCATGGAGGTTCCTCAAAATGTTGAAAATAGAACTACCCTATGACCCAGCAATTGCACTGCTGAGTATTTACCCTAAAGATACAAACGTAGTGATCCGAAGGGGCACATGCACCCGAATGTTTATAGCAGCCATGTCTACAATAGCCAAACTATGGAAAGAACCTAGATGTTCATCAACAGACGAATGGATAAAGAAGATGTGGTATATATACACAATGGAATACTATGCAGCCATCAAAAGAAATGAAATCTTGCCATTTGCGACGACGTGGATGGAACTAGAGGGTATCATGCTTAGCGAAACAAGTCAATCGGAGAAAGACAACTGTCATATGATCTCCCTGATACGAGGGAGAGGAGATGCTACATGGGGGTTAAGGGGGTAGGAGAAGAGTAAATGAAGCTAGATGGGATTGGGAGGGAGATAAACCATAAGTGACTCTTAATCTCACAAAACAAACTGAGGGTTGCTGGGGGGAGGGGGGTTGGGGGGGTGGGGTTATTATGGACATTGGGGAGGGTATGTGCTTTGGTGAGTGCTATGAAGTGTGTAAACCTGGTGATTCACAGACCTGTACCCCTGGGGAAAAAAATATATGTTTATAAAAAATAAAATTAAAAAAAATATATTAAATAGTGCTTATTAGGACATTGGGTGGAGGATGATAGGAGTGATGATGTTTAAGTATATAAATTTGTATCAAGTAGCAAGTACACCATAGAGATCTAATGCACATCACAATAAATAAAGACAATGATATTCTACTATCATTTGTGATATGATAAATGTCACTACATGGGCAGTCATATTATAATATATAAATGTATCAAAGCAACAGGCTTACACCTTAAAGTTACCCAGTATTACACATCAAATTTATTTATTATTTTTTCAAATTTATTTTTTAAAAAGACATAATTTAGATTAAATATAAATGTTATCCAGCCGTTATCAAATTTAGCAGTTTCTGTATTCTGTGGAAAAGATATATAGTCCCTGATTATAACAAACCTAAGGAAACAAATAATAATGATAATGATAATTTTATTACTAATATTATTATTATAAAAAATCTTTATGTCTAGAAATTCATATGGGCAAACAATTTACTGATGTTTCATTCTTTTTCTTTTTTTTTTTTTTAAGATTTTATTTATTTATGTGATAGAAAGACAAAAAAGTGAGAGAGAGAGTGGTGGGAAGGAGCAGAGGGCAAGGGAGAAGCAGACTCTCTGCTGAGCAGGGAGCCTGAGGATTCAGGGCTTGATCTCAGGACCCCAGGATCACGACCTGAGCTGAAGGCAACCACTTAACCAACTGAGCCACCCAGGCACCCCATCTTTTTCATGTTTTGCCTTATTAAAATTCTCTTTGAAAAATACAATGTACATTTGAGTATAAAAATGTTGGACACCATATGCAAAGATTTTTATATCAATTTGTGAATGAGCAACAAAGTAATATATTCTGTATTATAGAATAAACTGTAAGGAAGGGAAAGGACCTATTTATGGTATGATATATTTCCCTTTTTTGTGATTTGTATTATTACAGATTGGTTATAATGGATTCATATCTAATGAGTGAAAATAATACTGATCTAAAGATCTGTGAGGTACAACAAAGTAAAATTGTAGGAAAAAAAAATAACCTGGTGTATCAGAGACAGTTATGACTGTCCCTTTCCATTTTTATTAAAAATGAAGCTCTGTAGCAGATGGGCTTCAAAGATATTTTAAAGATTTAAGTGCTAGTGCAGGGGAGAATTCCAATGCAAACAGTTCCTTTAAAGTACTTCAGTGCATGCTGGGCTGTGGGAGGGACCTGGAGAGGCCTCTTAATCTTGCTTAGATCTTTCCATTAATAGAGTGCTATAAAATTGCCTTCAACATGCATGAGAAAAGTGATCTTACTGGGAGAAGCTTGGTTTCTTCCTGAATTATCTTCCCCTCAACTAAAATTTAGTAAACCATTCTAAATAAGGAAACAACTCCAGCTGCAATGGATGGGTTTCAGTTGGGATTATTTTATTAAATATTGAATATTTTATTATTTGAAAGCATATGGCATACAAATGTTGAGAATTTCCAAGGAAGCCAACTTCTCATTGGAATAGCATTCCATTTTTTAGTGCATAAACAATTGGTTAAAGTTAAGTATTTAAAATTAAAATATGTTGTTTTTATTTCAGAGTATAGTATCATCACAAAGTTTGTGTCTATAAAAATGTCTAGCAAAGTCAATGCAGGCTTGCCACAGTCATATTTAGAATCATGGTGCTGACAGTTGTGAAGTCATTAAAGTTGATAATCTGTGTTACCTGTGGTATGTTTATAAGCATTCTGCATGCAAGATAAAGACAAGGAGAATTTGGGTAACCAGTTATTTAACTAACTCAGTTTAATCAAGAAATCTGCTGAAGAAAAAAGGACAAATTCTGTCATTCCTAGAAATCTGTGTTTGTCCCATGATCAAATTCCACTCCACTTTTACCATTTTAGTTATACAGACTGTGACAGAATAATTTCATATGTGAATTTGCTCTTGAAATATAATTTTTTATATTTAAGAAATAGATTTTTTCATGATATTAAATTGTATTTTTCTTTATATTTTTACTCTAACTGTGACACAGTTTACATCTAGAAAAAAAAACTATTTGTGATAAGAAATGGAAATTAAAAATGTAGTGTTCTGCTTACAGTTAAAAAATGTTCTGTTTTTCTCTCTTATTTCCACTTCATCCAATTTTATAATGAAGAAAGGGTATGCTCTTAGCTGTTGAACAGGTGTCTGTAACCAACCAAAAAAAGTAGATTTAATATCTTAATGATATCAGGCCTCATCCTATTTGTGACTAGTAGGTATGATCAGCATGGTGAAGACAAGTCCTTCCCAGGCTGTCACCAGAGAAACCTTTTATAACCCAGGCACCTGTGTATAAGTAACATAATTTTGATAAATCACACTTTTGTGTTTGCAATGTAGGAATAATTTTAGGTCTATTGCAATATATTTATAGAAGTGATATTAGTAATATTTTAAAGTAATTTTTAAATTATAAAATCCTATATAAGTGTTAGTAGTTATTTCTACATTAGTACTATGAAAAGCTCTGCTCATATTGAGTGATGGGAAATTATTCTCCCTGTCTAGTTTGCAGCTAGACCACTTTACTCCTCTCCACTTTTTTTTTTTTTTTAATGGAGTGGGGAGTCTAGCTGTGAAAGCCTACACTAAATTAGATGACTAGAAAAAAAAAATCAGGAATGACATTCTCATTCCATTGTTGACACCCACCCAAGTTATCCCCACTATCACCCCTGTTTATAACAAGTTTTACTTGGTGAAGTACCCCATAAATCAGATCAAGGATTTAAAAGATGTCTTTTTTATTTTATAGATTTAAACATAGATTGAATACTTGAATAAATATTGTACCATTTTTTATAAAATACTAGCTTAACCAAAATACCATTAAATAGTACAGAACCAATAAATAAAGCAGCATTCCAATCCAGACATATTATTAAGGGAGGAAGCAATCAGATCTATAAAATAGTTCTACATTGTAGGAGGTTGAACTCTTACAAACCAGATGTTTTAATTTTCGTATGGTCTTAATGTAATACAGTGTGTTCTAGGGAACTTTATAGTCACTAATTAGAAAAAGCCTCACTTAACCCAGGTAATTTTGTTTCTCCCAATTTTGAATGTTGTGTGTACTTAAAGTGCTCTAGCATTGACCTTTATTGGCCTCAAATGAATAATGTCCATCTGAGATTAATAATTTCTTTTGATATCAACAATGCTCCTAAAGTAAAAAATATATATATATATATATATATTTTGCTCTTACTTTTTCATGTGCCAGTCTCGGTTTGTTTGATGTAAATTGAAATTCTTTTAACATTTTGGTTCTTTTCTAGATATGTTGTTCTTCCTAATCCTTTATAGGGAAGGCTTGAGGTAGACTGTTTGCAGACATTTGTTTAACTATAGTTTTACCTTTTGTTGGTGTCTTTTGTTAAATGTTTTTAGAACTAAGAAGCAAGTAAATAGAACAACATACAGAGAGCCCCAAAAGAAACAACAAATATTTACCAAGGAATTCTTCTGAGGATTTATAAAATGAGAATTATCCTGGCTCCTGCTTTGGAAGTAGTGATGACTTAAAACACAAATGGTCATGTATGAGCGTTAGTCAGTGTGAATTAGAGCAGCATAGTGAAACTGGCTTTGGAATCTGTAGACCTAAGTTTAGTAGGATTCCTACAATCTGGCTCTGGTGAATTATGTAATCTCTAAACATAATTTCCTATGGGATAAATGAAAGCTAATACCATTAATGAACAATTCTGAAGAGAATTAAATTCTTTTTTGCCTTCATCATATATATGTGTGTGTCACATGATCTATGACAGGGGAAATCATCCATCTACTCTGCTTCTCTGTCAGTAAAATCTACTGTGTTTCTCTATCAGTAAAATGCTGAGTTCCTTTGAAGGAGCTAAACTCTGTAGGAAGGAAAGTGCTACATAAATCCAATTATCAACTTGGCCAAATACACCCTTTCTGTTTGTATTCATCACTAAATTGAATTATATCTAATCATGTATTTCTACCTTTGTACAAATGAAAATATGAGTGTGGTGTTTTTGTTCTTGAATACATAAATGATGAGGAAATAAAGTGGGAAATTTATTCTGCTAAAGGTGATTTTCACTATATAAAACACTATGGTATGTCTATGACTATAAGTAAGTTCCAATTCTTTGAAATATAATTTAAAGTAAACACTAAAAGCATTGAGTAAGAATTCTTATTACAACCACAAATATAAGAAGGAATGGGATATAAAGGGAATATGAGTTTTGTAAACTCCTGTGCCAAAATCAAATTTAGAATATTATTAGGTATTTATTCATGGGATTAAATCATTAGAGATATAAGAGCTCTTTAGATGACTGGGTAAATCAAATATCTCTACTTAATTTCATATGTGAGTTATTTGCATTTTTAATTTTTTTCCATATATCATTTTAATCAAAGGTCAATTCAGTGTAGATATTTGTAAAATGCAAGACAAGAACATTTAAACTATATAGATAATGATTCATAATTAGATGCCTGATGATTATGTTTTTACCTATTTTAAAATGCATCTTTGGAGAAGTTTTAAAAGATATTCTAAGCAATTTATTTTTCATGAAAATTAAGGTTAATGTTACATTAATATAAAATCTCTCTCAACTCCATAGTTTTTCTGAATTAGACTTTATATCACTGCAGCCATGTTTTATAGGTTGAATTATGCCTTTCCTAAAATTCATATGTTGAAGTCCTAATGCTGAATACCTTTGGGGTATGATATCTTTGAAAATGGGATTGTTGCCAGTGTAATTGGTTATGTTAAAATGGGGTCATACTGGAGTAATGGGTAGTTCCCTAACTCAGTATGACAGTATCCTTGCCAAAGACAGAAGTTTGGACATAGATACATATACAGGGAAAGCACAATGTGAACATAAAAATGGCCATCTACAAGCCAAGGAAAAAGGCATAGAACAAACCTTTCACTCATAGTCTTCAGAAATAACCAACTGTGCCAAAACCTTGATTTTGGAATTTGAGCCACCAGTACTGTGAGACAAATTTCTACTGCAGGAAGGCACACCATTGGTGGTACTTTGTTTCAGCGGCCTTTGCAAATGAATACACCATATCGCTATCCTTGCCATTTTTTTTTAAAGATTATTTATATATTTTTGTTAGAAGGTGGGGCAGAGGTTGATGGAAAGAGTATCTCCAGCCAACTCTGCACCAAGCACAGAGCCTGACATGTGGGGCTCAGTCCCACAAACCTGAGATCATGATCTGAGCCCAAACCAAGAGTCAGACACTTAACCAACTGAGCCACCCAGGTGCCCTCACCTTCCAATTTTTAGCTGAAGAATATTTAGTGAGAAGACACCAATGATACAGTCTTTTGCCAAGTTTATTTATGCTTGTGTAGGGAACTTGTTAGTGTGTCACAACATTGAAACCTGAATGCTTCTTAAATAAATGCTCAGCTTTGAAAAATAGTTCTTAATTAAAATGATGTTTCTAATAATGAAACATTAAATGAATGATATTGAAGATATAAACAGTTCATCCAGGAAAGGGTCATCTATGAGCTATCAAAAAGCTACGCTTAAGATATGCTTGCAAAGGGCGCCTGGGTGGTTCAGTAGGTTAAGCCTCTGCCTTCAGCTCAGGTCATGATCCCAGAGTCCTGGGATCCAGGCCCACATCGGTGTCTCTCTCAATAGGTGAGCCTGCTTCCCTCTCTCTTCCTGTCTCCCTCTCTGCCTACTTGTGATCTCTCTCTCTTTGTCAAATAAATAAATAAATAAATAATCTTAAAAAATATGCTTGCAAATAGAAAGGCTTCACAGTACAAGCCTTTCTTAAGAAACAAGAAAGGTCTCAAGTACACAACCTAATCCTACACCTAAAGGAGCTGGAGAAAGAAGAGCAAAGAGAGCCGAAACCCAGCAGGAGATGAGAAATAATAAAGATCAGAGCAGAAATCAGTGAAATATAAACCCAAAGAACAGTAGAACAGATCAATGAAAGTAGGAGCTGATTCTTTGAAAGCATTAATAAGATTGATAAACCCCTGGCCAGCCTTATCAAAAAACAAAAGAGAAAGGACCCAAATTAATAAAATCATAAATGAAAGAGGAGCGATCACAACCAACATCAAAGAAATACAAATAATTATGAGAACATATTACAAGCAACAAGCCAGCAAACTAGACAGTCTGGAAGAAATGGATGCATTCCTAGAGATGTATAAACTACCAAAACCAAACCAGGAAGAAATAGAAAACCTGAACAGACCCATAACCAGTAAGGAGATTGAAGCAGTCATCAAAAATCTACCAACAAACAAGAGCCAAGGCCAGATGGCTTCCCAAGGGAATTCTTCCCAAGGGAATACCTATTCTCCTGAAACTGTTCCAAAAAACAGAAATGGAAGGAAAACTTTGAAACTCATTTCATGAGGCCAGCATTACCTTGATCCCAAAACCAAAGACCCCATCAAAAAAGAGAATTACAGACCAATATCCCTGGTGAACACCGACGCAAAAATTCTCACCAAAATACTAGCCAATAGCATCCAACAGTACATTAAAAGCATTATTCACCACGAGCAAGTGTGATTTATTCCTGGGATGCAAGGTTGATTCAACATCCACAAATCAGTCAATGTTACACAGTAATAAAAGAAAGAACAAGAACCATATGATACGCTCAATAGATGCAAAAAAAAAAAAAAATACAAGGTACAGTATCCTTTCTTGATCAAAACTCTTCAAAGTGTAGGGCTAGACAGCACATACCTCAATATCATCAAAGCCATCTATGAAAAACGCACAGCAAATATCATTCTCAAAGGGGAAAAACTGAGAGCTTTTCCCTAAGGTCAGGAACACGGCAAGGCGGTCCACTACCACCACTGCTATTCAACATAGTACAAAAGTCCTAGCCTCTGCAATGACACAAAGAAATAAAAGGCATCCTAATCTGCAAAGAAGTCAAACTCTCACTCTTTGCAGATGATATGATACTCTATGTGGAAAACCCAAAGAATCTACCCTAAGACTGCTAGAACTCATACAGGAATTCAGTAGAGTGTCAGGATATAAAATCAATGCACAGAAATCGGTTCATTTCTAAACAACAACAACAAGACAGAAGAAAGAAATTAAGGAGTTGATCCCATTTACAATTGCATCCAAAACCATAAGATACCTAGGAATAAATCTAACCAAAGAGACAAAGAATCTACACTCAGAAAACTATAAAATACTCATGAAAGAAATTGAGGAAGGCACAAAGAAGTGGAAAACCTTCCATGCTCATGGATTGGGAGAACAAATATTGTGAAAACATCTATGCTACCTAGAGCAATGTACACATTTAATTCAATCCCTATCAAAATGCCATCAACTTTTTCAAAGAAATGGAACAAATAATCCTAAAATTTGTGTGGAACCAGAAAAGACCTCAAATAGCCAGAGGAATGTTGAAAAAGAAAACCAAAGCTAGTAGCATCACAATTCTGGACTTCAATCTGTATTACGGAACTGTAATCATCGAAACAGTATAGTACTGACACAAAAAGAGACTCATAGATCAATGGAACAGAATAGAGAGCCCAGAAATAGACCCTCAACTCAATGGTCAACTAACCTTTGACAAAGCAGGAAAGAATGTCCAATGGAAAAAGATAGTCTCTCCAACAAATGGTGTTGGGAAAATTGGACAGTCACATGCAGAAGAATGAAACTGGACCATTTCCTTACACCGCACACAAAAATAGACTTAAAATGGATGAAAGACTTCAGTGTGAGACAGGAATCCATCAAAATCCTTGAGGCGAACACAGGCAGCAACCTCTTCAATCTTAGTTGCAGCAACTTCTTCATAGAAACATCACCAAAAGCAAGGGAAGCAAGGGCAAAAATGAACTATTGGGACTTCATCAAGATCAAAAGCTTTTGCACAGCAAAGGAAGCAGTCAACAAAACCGAAAGACAACCCAGAGAATGGGACAAGATATTTTCAAACAACATGTCAGATAAAGGACTAGTATCCAAAATCTATAAAGAACTAATCAAACTCAACACCCAAAGAACAGATAATCCAATCAAGAAATGTGCAGAAGACATGAACAGACATTTCTGCATAGAAGACATCCAGATGGCCAACAGACACATGAAAAAGTGTTCAACATTACTTGGCATCAGGGAAATACAAATCAAAACATCAATGAGATACCACCTCACACCAGTCAGAATAGCTAAAATTAACAAGTCAGGAAATGAGAGGTGTTGGCAAGGATGCGGAGAAAGGATAGGAATACAAGCTGGTGCAGCCTCTCTGGAAAATAGTATGGAGGTTCCTCAGGAAGTTGAAAATAGAGCTACCCTACGACCCAGCAATTGCACTACTAGGTATTTACCCCAACGATACAAATGTAGTAATCTGAAGGGGCATGTACACCCCGATGTTTATACCAATAATGTCCACAATAGCCAAACTCTGGAAAGAGCCTAGATGTCCATCAACAGATGAATAGATAAAGAATATGTGGTATATATATGTGGTGTGTCTGTATGTGTGTGTGTGTGTGTTTGTGTGTATATATATATATATATATATATATATATATATATATGTAATGCAGCCATCAAAAGTGAAATCTTGCAATTTGCAATGATATGATGGAACTTGAGAGCATTATACTCCATGAAATAAGTCAATCAGAGAAAGACAATTATCATATGATCTTTCTGATATGAGGAATTTGAGAAACAAGGCAGAAGGCCATAGGGGAAGGGAGGGAAAAATGAAACAAGACAAAACCAGAGAGGGAGACAAATCATAAGATACTCTTAATCTCAGGAAACAAACTGAGGGTTGCTGCAGTGGTGGGGGCGGGAGGGATGGGGTGGCTGGGTGTTGGACATTGGGGAGGGTATATGCTATAACAATCACTATGAATTGTATAATACTGATGATTCACAGACCTGTACCCCTGAAACAAATAATACATTATATATTAATTAAAAAAATAGACTTCAGTTTCTTCCTTGTGATCGTTTATAAATGTTTTAAAAAGTCAAACTTTATAGTCAGAGTTCTTTAGGGTGGTAGCTATGATGTTTCTTGTGTTACAGTGTTAGGCAAACCTTTTAATATCCTTAAGACTAAAGTGGAAAAATGAACATAAAAATGTTTTACTTGCAAGAAGATTCTGAAAAGTAAATGAAATGATTTTAAAAAGCACCTGAATTTTTAAATTGATGCAATCATTTTTGAGGCATAATTTATATATAAAGTATGTAAATCTTAAGTGCACAGCTTGACAAATATTTACCTATGTGTACACCTGGTTCCAGATAAAAGCGAAGAACATTTCTGTCATTCCAGAAGGTCCTTTTTGTCTCTTCCTTTCCAATAGCCACTGTTTTAACTTCTTATTTAGTTATTTAGTTTATGTTTATTTATTTTTAAGTAATCTCTATGCCCAAAGTGAGGCTCAAACCTACAACCCTAAGATTTAGAGTTGGATGCTTTACTGACTGAGCCAGCCAAGTGTCCCTTGACTTTTTAAATCATAGATTAGTTTTGCCCATTCTTGAATTTTATGCAAATGAAACCACACAATCTATGCTCTTCTTTTCTGAGTAGCTTTGGTCAACATGAAGTCTCTTAGATTCATTGACGTTGTATATATAAGCTATTTTTAATTACTGTATAATATCCCATTGTATAAATAAACCACAATGTCTATTCATTTGCTTGTGAGAAAAATAAATATGAGAAATAGTAATAATCTCATAATAAATATAAGAAAAAGAAACCAGGGACGCCTGGGTGGCTCAGTTGGTTAAGCAGCTGACTTCGGCTCAGGTCATGATCCCAGCGTCCTGGGATCGAGTCCCGCATCGGGCTCCTTGCTTGGCAGGGAGCCTGCTTCTCCCTCTGCCTCTGCCTGCCATTCTGTCTGCCTGTGCTCGTGCTCTCTCTCTAACAAATAAATAAAATCTTTAAAAAAAAAAAAAGAAAAAGAAACCAAAAACCTTTAGAAGGAAAAGGAGAATGTCATTGTGACTTTAGAGTATGATAGTATATCTTTAAATAGAAGAACATATTGATCATTTAAAATAATTAACTTGGATTTCATTAAAATTAAGATATCTATTTACCAAATATGCATCATTAAAAATGAAAAAAGATTCACAGTCTGAAAGAAGATTGTCACAATACATGTAACTGAAAAATAATTCACAATATATAAATAACTCTTCTAATCAATAAGAAAGAGGCGGATGACCCAGTTAAAAAAATTGGCAGAATACTGAGGCAGACAATTCTCAGAATACTCAAATAGCCTATACTCACATGAAAAGGGCCTGACATCATTACTCAACAAAGGAAATGTGATGTAAAACCATAATGATGCACTATTACATGGTCCTCAGAATAGAGAACATTTTAAAAAGACTGTCCATACCATCTATTGTAGAGGAAGTGGAGTAACTGGAACTCTCCTACACTACTGATGAGATGATCCATTGATTTGGAACACTGTTTGATCTTATCTTCTGAAGTTGAACATATGCCTACTGTATGACCCAACAACACACTCTTAGGTATATTTCCAAAGGATATCAGTATGGATATTTTCCAGAAAATATGTACAACAATGCTTACAGGAAATTATTTATAAATCCAAACTGGAAACAAACCTTCCACCCAAAGGGAAAGGTTAAATAAAAGGTGGCATAGAGTAATTATTAGTAATTACCAGTACCTTTGTACTGCCTTTGTGCTTTCTCCAAATTCATAGTGTCTGATTAGATGTCATGTTTTTCTCTCAAATGTGTACTTTTCACATTTATTCATTGGACAAGCAGAGCTATAGGAGAAAATAAGTCATTTAGACAGATTATTATGTTGGGAGGAGAGAAGGCCTTTGATAAATATCTGTTTATCAAAAATTATAGCTAACCACTTTCTCCAAACCTTCATTTCCTAAATCTACTTTAGGGTGTTCCTTTCACATATTATTAACACTATCCTTCTAGAAATTTATATTATGTTTTCATGTACTTATAATATCCTTTGCAATTGTAATTGCTCTAAATGTTGATTCTGGTACATAATAGATAGATGGGAATGAAATGAGATTAGGTGAGAGGGAAAGCAATGAAGAAGGGGTAGTTCTCTTTTTGTTAATAGTATTTATTTTAACTGGTTAGCTATATAGCTAAATTCTTGTTTTATAGAAAAGAAACACTGAAGTGTTATATACCAAATATGTGCGAGCTACCCTATTTACAGGTTTTAAACAATCCCCCTTGCCAATACTCTATGGGCTATCCAATGATTTCCATCCCCACTTTCTTATTTCGGGTTTTTCCCCCAGTGAACTCTAGATTTCACCAGGATCTCATCTCCCGTTATTACTATCTCTTTTTGTTCATCACAGATGCAGAGAAAGATTCAGATCCATATATTCGTGTCCTCTGCCCACCTCCCTGCCTCTCCCAAGGACATTCACTAGGCATGTGATAGAAGACACTTTGCTGAGTTTTGAAGCATGAAGACGTGGTATAAGAAGCTTACAAGTAAATGATCTGAATACCCTTCAGCCTCTCTACCAACTGGACAGTTTCAGCTCTTCCAGCTTCAGTCTCTTGTCATTTGTTGGTCGGAGAGAAGGCCTTTCTCTCTCTGTGTCTTTTTCTTTCCTCTCTCCAATACAAGACTCTTGATCTCTGCTCATGCTTAGTGGACCAGCTATCATATTGTTACATCTTTCTACTCTCAGTGTGTACCTATTAGATACTTATAAAATGAGAGACATAGCAGTCAATCCCCTTACTAAGACTTTGACACTGTAAGTTTTCTGTGTATTTGGATCTTAAAAAAAAAGACATTTAAAAAACTCTGAGGGGCATCTGGGTGGCTCAATAGTTAAGTGTCTGCCTTCGGCTCAGGTCATGATCCTGGGGTCCTGGGATCCAGCCCCTAGTCCAGCTTCCTACTTAGCAGAAAGCCTGCTTCTCCCTCTCCCACTTCCCCTGCTTGTGTTCCCTCTCTCACTGTCTGTCTGTCTATCAAATAAATAGATAAATATTTTTTTTAAAACAACAACAAAAACAAAAAACAAAAACAAAAAAACCTCTCTGAGTTCTATAGTATTTAGGGGCTGTGCTTTCACTGCCATGACATACTGCCAAAACACTGACATGGGATTATCTGGGCAGTGGGGAAATGAATGGATAAATACATTTAAATAAATTTCTAGTCACTGAGGCGCCTGGGTGACTCAGTCAGTTAAGCATCTGACTTTAGATCTCAGTTCAGGTCTGGATCTCAAAGTGGTGCGTTTAAGCCCTGTGCTTGACGTGAAGCACACTTTAAAAGAAAAGAAATCTAGACACTAGTTTAACCTATAAAGTTAATCTCTGCTTCTACTTTTTTTTTTTAATCTACAGAGATAAAATAATGATTTGGGTCAATTAAATTTTACCTGTCCTGTTTTCCCTTGTTCTGATAGGAGGACCATCTAACTCTAACCTATAGGGTTTCAGACGTAGGTTGAAGAAGGAAGATACAAAATCTGGTTAACTGACCTCTGAGTGATTCAGTGATAATTGAATGAAAACATGAAATTCATGGGAGTAAAGTTGAAACTAGCCTGAGGGATAGCTCTGAGAAGCCTGTGACAGAGGAGTTTGCCTGGCCACTGCAGACACTATTTTGATGTCCTGCACCATCTTTTCTTACAATTTAACTTTCTATAGCCATATATTTCCTTTCTGCACATTTTGAAGTTTGCATTAAAAAATCATAGCATAGCAAATGGGTCTGATGCAATATTAAGGAAGGTTAAGATTATGATTGTTTAAAAAACACTAGAACTTTAGAAGTGTGAAAAGAGAATGGGAATTCAAGATTGCTGAAGACCATTGCTTTTGTCCTATTTACTTTGTTCTAACAGGGTCAGCCCTTGGCAAAATTAAGAAGGAGGTGTTCAGGTTCCTTCACTTTTCTGATCAAATCACCTTTACTTCCCAAGCCTGTGATGTTTAGCTGTGATCTAATTCCTTTCCAACTTTAGTTTTCTATTCTTTAAATTACAATTTACTGATAAAAACATTTATTTTTTATTTTTTAAATCTGCTGAGCATTGCATTTAGCATTTTACACACAGTTTCAAGAGGTAGGTAATGCTACTGTGATTATATTACAAATGAAGAATCAAGATTTAGAGAAGTGAATTGCCTAAGGTCATTAAGCTATGAGAGGCAATGTAATATTGAAAAACTGGTCATCCAACTTCCAACAACCAAAATAGTACCTCATCTGATAAGACTTATTCATGCAATATCAGGGATGGTGTGTGTCTGTGTGCACATGATTGCTGAAGATGAAAGTGTTGGTGATTCAGAGGAAAAAATACTCATAGTAGTCAAGTGACTCATGATGGTATTTGGGGATATTGGGAGGTTTAGCTGTTATAAGGGAGTAGATGAGGTAGTACCCTGGTCATCCAAAATCCTATGCCATTCTTTTATACTTGAAATAGACTGTGCTCTAGTACCTCAAACTTTCATTGACCAATAACTTAAATGTTTCATTATCAAAGAGTGAAATCTAGTATTGTTCATTATGCTGAAAATAATTTGCTAAACAACAATCAACCATGGGAGCAAGTATTCATTTGCTAAATATTTGTTAAGAGCCTAGTATGTACTAGGTACTATTTTAGGGATATTATGGTAAGGATTAACCTTGCCCCTGTTCTCTCTGTTTAGCAACTTTTGGGGAAATATAAGCAAACACAAATTTACAAAGAATGAGAGATAAGTGAGGTATGGGAAAATATAAGACTTTAAAGAATACTTTTCCCAATGACATTTAGAAAACTTCCCTAAAGAAATGGAATAACCAATGGAATTAATTTTGGTAAGTAAAAAATAAGCAATACTTATGGTTGAATATGATACACGGAAGGCATTTTATTTTATTTTCTTCTTTATAGTGAAATAAAAATATTGATATTAAATTAACAAAAAAACAAGAAAAAAAAAATCAGCATCACCAAGGAAAGTGGGAGCTAGTCAAACCCTAAACCTCTACCTGTAAGAAAAAGCAGTCAAGTACCGTAAAAGTTAGACCAGACCAAGAACACTCTCTTTTAGCAGATATAGACCTCTACAAATCTGAAACAGGTGCTGTTTTTTGGAATTAGAGACATAAAGGCGGTCAGCCTAATCCCTTGTCTGGATCAGTAGGGTCTTTGGCGGGTCATAGGAGAGTCACAAAACTGTAAATTAACACAGAATATTTTCTGGTTAGGGGGATGGGCAGAGAGTTCACTGAGGGCCATACATATATCTACTACCCCCAAAGAGGAAAACACTAATTTCAGAGGACTCAGTAAATCTGTTGAGAAGATGTTCTTAAACAAGCAGATAAGAAACATAAATATAGAAAATTACTAAAGAAGTGGAGAAAAAGAAAAAGAATAACCCTAAGTAAATGAAATTCACTTCATAAACTATAAGAAATGAATACATCTGTAAAAAAATGTGCATTACCAAAATTGTTCACCAAAGCACTAGAACACTTGTACTGACCCAGGTAATATGAAAATAAAGTGCAAAAATTTCAGAGATGCCAGCCACAAAATATTCCCAAAAGGATGCAGAGGGAATGTTAAATGCTCATAAGCAAGCTTCCCTAAAGCTTTTCAATGTTTTCTATATCACAGATAAGGAAAAAATATGAATCCTTTTTAGTTCCTTACACACAAAAATATGAGATTAATATGAACACCTGAGAAAGGTAGATTATTTATTTTTTATTTATGTTTTAAAGATTTTATTAATTCATTTGACAGAGAGAACATGGCACACGCAGGGGGAGTGGCAGGCAGAGGGAGAAGGAGAAGCATGCTCCTTGCCACCAAAATGCAGGGAGCCTGATGGGGGGCTTAATCCCAGGACCCTGAGATCATGACCTGAGCTGAAGGCAGACGCTTACCTGACTGAGCCACCAAGGTGCCCTAAGAAAGGTAGTTTAAACAAGAAAGAAAAAAAATAACTGCAGACAAATACAATTATGAATATCTATACATCCCTAAGTTGGGAAATAAAACAACAGTAAGTTTATTTCAATAGTTGTTGAAAATACATTCTTAAAATTTTAATATATTTATATTCTTTATTAAGACCTCTAAATGAAGTACAAGTGGATAGGAATTCCTTAACATTGTGTAAACACACATAAAGTGATAATAGTAGGAATGATTACAATGCTGATAACTAATTTTACTAAGTGCTTATTCTTGTGCCTGGCACCCCTTTACATATATACTAGCCCACGAAGTAGGTGCTATGATTATCCCTATTAGACAGATAATGAAGGCATGGCACAGAGATGTCAAATAACCTTTCCAAGACTGATGACCCAGTAACTGGGAAAGCTGGATGCAAACCAAAGTGGTCAGACTTCAGAGCTCATATATGTAATTGAGATCATCTTTTAGATAGACTAAGCACAAAACACACCATATATGGAAATCTCCATGAAGAACCTTCAACTGTCTCCTGAGTAACACTGTGGAGGGAAGGGAGGCAAGCTTGAATACATGGAAAAACCTTTTGTTCTTGGATGGGAAGTCTTAATGTCACTCATGTACACATTTTTTAGATAATATTTATTACAATAATGTTTTTAATAACAATGATTGAAAATATTCTAAGATCCCATCTGCAAATGAATGGTTAAATACAGGATAGCCATACAGTGGCATAGTGTGGCATTAGTTGGAAAATAATAAGGTTAACTGATATGCACTGATGGGGAAAGAAAACCAAGCTGTATTTGGTAAGTGAAAAAAAGAAGGCACAGAACAGTACATATAACACTCCTGTAAATATACATAAAGGAGACTCATATGTGTATACAGATATATATACAGATACGGTCACATAGGAAAATTTCTATAAAGATATATAAAAGCCCAGTAGCATTGTTTAGCTCTGGGGAGTTCACAAGGGGTTTGGGCATAGGGAGTAGAGAAAGATATTTAATTTTTAACAATGTTTCTCAGATTTTTCAAGACATGTTGACATGTTCTTTTTTTAACTAAAAAATATAGGTATGTATGTATATATGTGTATATATAATTATCTGAGTTATCTGCCCAGATGTTGTGGGAGTACAAAGAAAGTCTCCAGAATATCCTTGAAATGAAGGAAAGTCAAGTAAAGCATAGGAAATAAAAAAGGTTGAGAAACTGATAGTAGTTTTCTAAATTGACCAGCATTTGACCCCTCACTATAGTTATGGTAGCTCTTGAGCCCCAGAGCATTCTCAGTCTGTTCCTGAAAGTAAGGTGACAACATTTTAATGATGCACTTCTAGTGTTACAGTAGAAAATTATACACTTTCATGACCTACAAAGATAATTTTAATATAAGAAAAGTAGCTCCTGAGGGATTCAAAAGTCAAGGAAATCTACTAAATATTTTTCTATAACTGTCAGGAAAGAATCTTTCAGAGCTATGATCTTATGCAGACTAAACCTAATACAGAGGTCATACAGCAAAATTTCATTAATTTGAACTTGGGTTGATACATACAGTATATTTTTCTACTCAAGGAAGTCCTAGTTTTACAATGATGTCAAACACATACAAGCAAACTGATCATAGATTAATAAAACATCTATTAGAAATCCCAGTAAATGCATTTGGTCTGTTCTTTTTATGCATTTGTTAGAGCCTCCTTAAATATGGTCCTATCATAAAATGAAACTTCTAATTCCTAAGGGTCTTCTGAATTATCAAATATCTAGTGTTCTAGTGTTATAGATTGTTTTCTATATGAATTTTCTGATGATTGTTAACTTATGCTTGCTTTGTAAGCTATTTTTCAGACAAATCTTTTTATTAAATAATCAGGTGATTAGTCTTCCAAGTGTGGCAGTTCATTTTGTGATTATTGAAAGGGAATCTCATAAACTATAAAAAATTTAATAGGAAATTTCAAAATTGAGTATATGCTAACAATCGAATCTTTTGGAAAATGCAGTTTAATTTCCAAATACTGAGAAGAAAAATCTATAATTTAACGTTTCATGTTTCCTCCTAAGAGAGTCTAGTCCAATGATCATAATAAATTCTAGGACTTCCAGGTTTTTCAAAATATTGGTGATCACTGCACAGTTGTGTAAATGGAGATGTAGAAAGTGGAGAAAAGTAAGAATGTATTTTGACAGCATAATATAGTCTGGAAGATGTTTTTCTGAATAAATTCTAAAAGTTGCCCAGAGGTATTTTTGTCATTTGCCTCTTTCTTCTAGAAGTTGGTCCTGAAAAAGCAAAATAAAAATACCAATTGCAATTCCTAATACTTGCATATTCTGAGAGATTGAGGTTTCATTAGTTGTGGTTTTACAGTAGTAGAAACTGGTTTGTTTAAAAAGAAATACATAGATGCTTCCCTTGGGTTTTTTGGTTTGTTTGGTTTATCTCTTTTGCAAACCTCTTTTTCTGTTTACTGCAAAGAACTATCAGCCAGTCTCTAAATAAGTGAATTTGGGGAAATGGTTTTCTAATATTCCTTCGCTAACGTGAATTTAGAATTTCGACCATATTAAATTGCCTAGGCTCTCTTTAAAAACATATATTTTTATTATTTATTTCTATTTTGTCAACATGGGAATGATATAATATGGGAATGATATTATATATATATATATATATATATATATATATATATATATATATATTTGTGTGTGTGTGCACCACATACTCCACTATGGACCTCAATGACTAACTTCTCTATTTTTTTTTTTTAGTATTAGGAAGGAATTATTAATAAGTACATTTCCTGGATACTCCTCAGGAACTGTGATTGTAGATCTCTAATACTGACTAGTCTAATAGGGCATGAGGATCTAGTTATGTGACAGCAAATTATAGCCAGATGATAAAAGAAAAATAAGTGATTTTATTTACATGTAACCTCTTAAATTTTTTAAAACATTTGCCCATTTCCTAAAATATTTGTCCATTTCCTCACTCATTCATTGATTCATCCAGCAAATTTTACTAGATGCTTACTATAAGCTAGGCAATAACTAAGTGCTGGTTATGTAATAATAAGAAAATAAGCCTGTGTTTCTGCCCCCTTGGAGCTTAGGATTCACAGAAGAAAATAGATATAACAAAATAAAAATCAACACATACCTCAGTATACATTATATATTGTGCATATTTCTTTTTTTTTAATATTTTTTTTAAATTTTATTTATTTATTTGACACACAGATTGAGAGAGAGAGAAAGATCACAAGTAGGCAGAGAGGCAGGCAGAGAGAGGGGAAGCAGGCTCCCGCTGAGCAGAGAGCCCGATGCGGGGCTCCATCCCAGGACCCTGAGACCATGACCCAAGCCGAAGTCAGAGGCTTAACCCACTGAGCCACCCAGGTGCCCCTGCATATTTCTTTTTTTACCACTTATTTTTCACTTAATATATCACAAAATAATTATTTTCAAAAGTCAAGTCATTCTAGCTCTCTGCCTAGAACTCTCCAGTGACTTTCCATATGATTCAGAATCATTTAATGCTGGTGGTTGCTCAATGACTCTTCTTTGATTGCTGCCTTCTCCCTTACCCACTCAACAGTGGCTCCCTTGCTGCTTCTCAACCACACCAAGCCAGTGTCCACCTAACATATTATATTTACTAACCATTCATCCTAGGATCCTCTACCTCCAAATACTTTCGGGTCTAATCTATTACTTTCAACTCTCAGAGGTCATCATTGAACACCCTGCTAAATAACCAACCTTATTCTGCAATGTATTCCGTAACTTACTTATCCATGACTTTCAGTACATGCGACACTTTATACCCTCTTGTGGTTATTGAAGGACTTTCACTTCTGGAAGGCTAGCTTCATGCAACTAGAGAGATTGTTCTCTTCATTGTCCTACCTCCAATATCAAGAACACTGTCTGGCAGTTAATTAGCATTTAATGAATATTTGTGGAATTAATGAATAAATAAATAAATAAATAATAGATGAATAAACAGTTTTCTAGTCACTGAAGGTTTTTATTTGCAGCATTAGAATATTTAATGATAAAAATACTTCATAATTTATTTAGTGAGTCTTCTATTTTTAGTCATTAAGCTAAATTAATTTTCTTCCCCCCCCCCCTTTATAAACAGTGCTGCCAGGAGCTGCTTTATGGTTAAATCACCTGCTATTATTTCTTTAGGAAAAATTCCAGAAAGTGGGATTTTTCAAAGACTTGTAATCAGTCAATACTAGATTATGAAAAAATATTTTTTATTGCTAAGGAATGTCTATGTCTGAAATAAACTGGAGTTCATTGAGGGGTTAGCTGCTAGGCTCTCTGTTCAATAGCAGACTTCAACTCAAATTATCCTGGGAGCATTTCCATGCCTCTAGTCATGGTTTCTCTTGAATTCAATTTTTCAGTTTTCTCCAATAACAATTTTGAACCACAGTTTGTCTAGGTAGGAAACACAAATGTGAGTTTTAATGTGTATAATATATATGCCTTGGAAATTTTTTAAAATCTCACTTCTAAAAATCCAATAACATTATTTTAAGAATCAGAATAGGAAACATAAATAAGGATGCATATAGTAATCCATCCACAACTATTTGACTGGGAAGTAGATTAAAATCTTAAATTATTGCTGAAGTTATCTAAGTTAAAAAAGACTCAAATATAAGAGCTGAAACCAATCAAAGTTTCTCATGTCAGCTGCACTCTTTCCTACAGAGATAATCTATACAAGTAGTATTTATCACTTAAACAGTCCTGGTTCAAAGACCATTGATGATGTTATATTACCAAAAGAAAGAACTTCTAACTGACAGTTTATTCAGCAAGAGAAGGAAAGAATGAAGAAGGCTATTTGCATTTAGCTCACATTTTAAAATAAAGAGAAAGTAAAGAGAATAGTTTCCAAATTTGACATCAACTCCCCCTTCCTCTTTTTCATTGAAGCTCTGTTTTAGTTTAGAAAGAAATTCTAAATTGACATTTAAATGGTGGCAGGGCAATTCTCCTCTGCCTTGTGAAATGGTCTCTGGAAATGTACAATTACACTGTCATCTTTAGCACTCCACATTGGACAGAGTTTAATTATTAATGTGTTTCCCTCAGAGAATGACTCGATCATGTCACAACTCTAGACAAATACAGCTAATGCAAAATCATAAAATATTCACTTGAATACTGCTGAACTGACAGGAAATTAATTCTATGAACACTTTTGATATTACCAGAAAATTAGTTTCAAATGCATAAGACTGAAATAAATGTGTTCATAATTTGCTCAAGGGTAATGCTCATCTTGCAATCAGTTGGTGTCTTTTTATAAATGTTACAAGTATTCAACATGGCTTTATGATAAAGAGGACAGCTAATGTAATGTATTATTTGTTGACAGTGTTTTACTTGTAAACAGCAGGGAGTGAAGAATTGCTCTCTTAGAAATATTTAAACTCCAATAATATTCTGCTATTTATCATTTTGTAGAACTGAAGAATGCCATCAAAAAAAATTTTTTTTCAGACACTGAGAAGCTTAAGGAATGGTAATGGGATTTCAAACTTTTCACTTCAGATCACTCTTCCAAGTTTTAGAAAATATCTGAAAATGATTGAAAATGATTAGTATCTTAAGGCTACTCAATGTCCAGCATTGGACAAATTAGAGATTTTATGTTTTTAGACATTGAAAAGTACCCCTCAAATATATTTACTCCCTCCTCTGTGTTTGTCCAGCAATTTGCACAAATTTTAACATACTATTTCATAATTATTTGTGTACATATTTTCACACACTGTATGCAACTAAAAGCCCCTAGAAAATATGACATTGTCACTGATCTCTATCCTTAAGTGTCTAGTCAAATTGGTGCAAGTCGTTTGGTGTATAATTGAATGAATGGGAAAAATGGATAAATTAAAAGGATCTATTAAAATATCAATAGGAAAATACAATCAGTCAACATATAATAAGTCCATTTTTGTAATAAAAAATCTCTAAAAGACATCTTTAAATGTATCTCAGAATGACTTCCCTAGATAACATTGATTTCTGCTTTTCTGGGAACTCCTGACACATAAAACTAAGTTCTTATAGTCAGAATTTGCTATCTGGCTAGAGTTAATTCATGCAACCAAAGCTAATGAGATGTTTGCTCATCAAAATTTGAAATTTTGAACATTGCTAGAGGCAAGTCATATTTGAGTTCTAGTGAGAAAGTTTGCCAACATATGATAAAAGTCACACTTCCTTTCTGTCTTTTGAGTTCTAGCTTCTCTGTTTCCTTCTAAAAAATGCCTTTTTAAGCTTAGGCTAGCCATAGTGAGTTGTTTTCTATTGCTAGAAACCAAAAGATTCACATAATAATGTATTATAAAACTTATTTTGACAATGTCCCACTGTACTAATTTTATATTTGTTTGTTTGTTTTAAACAAACAAAATTACCTATATTGCCCTATCTGGGATTTTCAGATCTTTCGTGCTTTTTTTCATATTGTTATACATTTTATGTAATGTGAGAAAAGAATTACTGTAATTGTTGGACATTCATTTTATACTATCTGTAAGGATGCTGTAATAAAATATTAAAAGAAACATGGTTATTAATGAATCATACCAGTGAAATTTAGTTTAATAGTGTTAACTTATTTTAAAAATTTCAGTAAATGAGGTTGTTCATTATACCATAAAGCCACTTCTTGTAATGACAAATTGAATGGTGGTCTGAGTTAAATATGACTGTATAAATGCAAATAGGCAAAAAATGAATTGAATATATGCATAGAAAGTGAAATATAGCTAATTAATTGAACAATGAAAATCTCAAAAACAGTGGCTGTTGGTTTTATAAACTCAATGTTTTGTTATTGTTATAAAGGTTAGTTAAAATGCATTCTAAAGTTTGTCAATTTTTTACAGCCTTTTATTTCCAGAATGATTATTCATTCAATAAATAATAACTATCACATTTATTCATTCATCTTGCAAACTATATGTAAGACATCATGCTGGTGGGCTAGAAAGAATACATTGATGAGGGAAAAAATTTTCCTATCTTCAAGTAGCTTTCAATCAGTGATAAAAGTAACAAAATGTTACCATAAAGATGAAAACATGACTGAATATAAAGAGAAGTATACATTTAGAATAATAGGAAATTTAGATGAAGGAAAAAGGAAATAATTAAATGAGGACATTTATGAGAGAATAGTTAGTAAAAATTCATGCTGAAGTACAGAGCATATTTAAAGGCCAGCATTTGGTAAAGGACAACTAACGTCTGGCTGGGAGGGAGCTTTATCCTTCAACCGATAATCAAATCTTCTCTTTAGCTTTCAAAGAAATGTACTATCTTCGTGTTACAGTGAAACTAGTGGGGTTGTTTTCATTCCTTGTGTATTTCCGCTCTTCCCCATTATCCCTTAAAGTCATTCCAATCAGATTTTAGTCTATCTTTTCACTAGGTCACCAATAACATCCACATTGTTAAATTTAGTAAGCAATTATTTGTGCAAAATTCACTATAAGCCGCATTTTGAGACTTGATCATTCTCTCTTCCTAGAAACTTTCGTCATCGTTCTTATCATCATCATCAAATAATCCCACATTCTTGTTTTTTATCCAACATCAATGCCCAATCTTTCTCATGATGATGATGGTGATGATTGTAATTCTCTCCAAACTCTTAACATTGAGATATTCTACGGTTTAGTCTGTTGTTGGCTTCTCTTTTTGCCTAGTTCCTCTTCATGATGTGATCCTGTTTCATGGATAAAAACACCAAATATACACTGAAGACTACAGAATTTACACCAAATTAAGGATCCTTAGTTCTAGACTCACTTTTCCAACTGCCCTCTCAGTGTCTCATTTAGTTATCTAAAACATTTCAAAGAAGCACCTCTAGTTTATTCTCTAATCCAAATCATCTTTACTCAGAGCCTTCCCTGTTTTAGTTAAAGGCAACTCCATTCTTACAGTTACTCACGTGAAAACTCATGAAGTCATCTTTGACTACTTTCTTTCACTCACTTTCCTCTAGATCCTGTTGATGCTAAGTACAAAATATATCCAGAATCCGATCATTTCTTGTCACCATCACTGCTAGTCTCTTCTTTGATTGTATTCCTTGTTTCTACCCTTGCTGTCCTTCAATCTACTGTCAACACCACATTCAAATTTAATCCTGTTAAATATAAATCAGATGTGTCCAGGTTTGCTTGTTGTGGTGGTCAGCTTTATTTGCTAACTTGGCTAGGATATAGTAACCAGTTATTCAATCAAACGCTAATCTAAGTGTTTCTGGGATGGTCTTTTTAGATGAATTTAACATCTAATGCCAATTGACTTTAAGTAAAGGAGATTATCCTTGGTAATCTGAGTGCGCCTGATGCAATCAATTGAAAGGCCTTAAGAGTGGAACTGGGATTTCCCTAAAGAAAAAATTCTCTCTGTGGATGGCAGCATCTGCTCTTGCTTGAATGTATAAGATAATTCCTTGCAATAAATCTCTGTCCCTGTCACTCTGTGTCTCTGTCTCTCTCTATATATATGAACATCACTGCCATGAATAATAAGAACTAAATATATACACACACACACATACACACACATATATATATGCATATGTACACACACACATACACACACACCATGTAGTAGTGATGTTCTATAAAATCACCAGGAACAATGAATTAGCAAATACTTGACCATTGCTTCTAAGAGAAATACAGGGTTAAGTTCCAGTCACATTTTCATCAACCAATGAACATATAACCTTATTTTATGTGTACTTTTGTTTAAAAGCACTTTATTTAATATATAGTTGGTTCATTAACATCGAATTCACAGCCAACAGCATTACTCACGCCCGAATAAACCTCATCTAGCACATGTATTTTCTCAATAAAGCACAGCACAGACTTTCTGTACTAGGGAAAATGAGATAGCACCTTGATATTGTGCTTCTGGGCCTTTTTAACAGTGAGATCACTGAAAAATAAACAAAACAAAGGGGGAAAATGCTGAATAGATCACGAAAAGTAGACTTGTCACAGAATAAGAGTTAAAGCAGGAAAGCATGGTATTGCCTTCTTTGCCTCCCGCTAGAAACATGTGTGTTGGGTGACTCAAAGTTTTTGCTGCTCTGTGCGTGTTCATGAATGACCACAAAAGTGCCATGATTATTGGTTTGCATTGATTTGTGGGTTACAAATAAATGTTAGTGTGTAGATAAATTTGCAATTATGGAATCCATAAATAATGAGAATTATACACACCCAACGCACATACACATCGAATATACTACACATATACGTATGTGAATAATATATATATTTAAATATACCATCCCATGCATATACACACATAAATCCATGGACAAGGAGGATCAAACACACATATACACCTACCCCTTTGTCTCTGTTTCGTCGTCTCTTTCTTTCTTGAGGAGACTGTATATATTCCACTCGTTCTATTTCTGTGGTGGAAACCTATCTGATACATTCCTCATTTATCTACTTTAAATCTTTACTCAAATTTAAGTCTAAGGCTTATTCCAAGCACTGTTGTACTTCCTGCTGTCCTTAGTTTCCTTATTTATTTCTTATAGCATGTATCATGCTGTAACATTATATAGTATGCTTTGTTTCGTATTTGTTAACTATTTATTGTGCCTGTTGCTTATTGTCTGTCTCCCTGGATTCAATGTAAATTTCATAAGAAAAGGATTTTTGTCTCTTTTGTTCACTGATGTATCACCATTGTTTAGAATGGTATTTATAAGATAATAGATGCTAATAAATATTTTTCAGTGAATGAATGAGATGCTCGATAAAAACGTTGAGTTTTATGATGATTTGCTTACTGTTCTCTTCAGTGAACTTAGAACCAGATTGCTACCCCTAAATTTATTCTTCTCAGAAATTTTAGAATAGGCAATGTAAAGTTTACCTAAATATATCCAGTGACTCTTTAACAAGTATATAGTATTCTCTGGTAGCACAAATTTCAGAAACCAGCAAAACAGTCAGGTGGAGCATTAAATAAACAAGTTTTGCCACCAAGAGTGGAACTGAGAAGTGAGAATAAATTAGAAGTAAAAACTTTTAAGAGTTCTATTTGAAGATGATTGCTGAAACTGGGCCAGTATGTAAGCTCTCTGAGGAATAACATACAGACAATTCAATAGGAACAGAAAAGAAAAAAGAAGAAAGAAGGAAGGAACAGAAAAGAAAAAATAGACTAGAGAAATTCTAAGATCAAATATATTTAAAGGACAGGAAGAGGAAAAATAAGATAACTAAAGATAAAGAAAACACTGTATCTACCTACTTACCTCCCTATCTACCTATTTATCAGTCTGTCTAACATATACATTTCTCAATAGGAAATGCTAGATATGCCAATAGGGAAAAGAAGTTAATTTCTGTTCAATAGAACATTTAACCCTGGCAGTCAGGAAAAGAATTTCTTCCTCAAAAACATTATATATCCATTAAAACAATGATCACTTTTGGTGGTCTCACATAACTGGTACATGGATTAGAATTGAAGGGGGTCCCTAACAAAGACTGGTTTTCCTTAGAAAACTATTTTGAATTTGGGGTAGTAGGACAGGAGCTAGTCCAGCCCCTAAAGTCACACTGATGGGGTAGATGAGGAAGTGTCTGCATGAAACACACAGTTGGTCTCCCTTTATGACATTTGCCATCTTTTGTCCTTCATTAGCTGGGAGGAAAATGAAGTGGAAAGCTAAAGGGTGGAATTCTTACTACAGTGGGTTAAGCCGCTGTCTTCGGCTCAAGTCATGATCTCAGGGTCCTGGGATCGAGTCCCACATCAGGCTCTCTGCTCAGCAGGGAGCCTGCTTCTCTCTCTCTCTCTCTCTCTCTCTGCCTGCCTCTCTGTCTACTTGTGATCTCTCTCTGTCAAATAAATAAATAAAATCTTCATTAAAATTTAAAAAATGCATACTTTTGCTAAATATTTAACAATGGAACTTAGTCCTGAACCAAACCACTTCCTGACTTGACAGAGATGATCATCCCCCCATACTATTTTACTAAGAGAGGAAATGGGAAATTCTTCATGGGTGGAAAATATTATCTGGACTTATGCAGGGCTTTTATGGTAAAGTGTGACTTAAAATTAAAAAAAATATATATTACATATGCAAAGACACAAGAAAATGCAACTAATCATTAAGAGAAATAGTAACAAAGTAGACCTTAACATGGTCCCGGGATGAGTTAGCATCAGTAACTAAAATATTATTCAATATGTTAAAGAGAAAAAGATGAGCAAAATGGCTGAAACCTATGGGGAATTTCAACATAATAAATCTACAGAAAAGGAATCAAATATACATTCTAGAATTAAATGTTCAATATCTGAATTTAAGAACTCATTGGACAGGTTTAACAACTGGTATAAAAACAATAAGTGAGGGGTGCCTGGGTGGCTCAGTCTGCGAAGCATCTGCCTTGAGGTCCTGGGATCGAGCCCTGCATCAGGCTCTCTGCTCAGTGAGGAATGTGCTTTTCTCTCTCTCTCGCTATCTCTGTCTCTCTCTCTCAAATAAATAAAAATCTTAAAAAAAAAAGAAAAGTGAATTACAGGTTGGAAAAGGGAAAAAAATGGAAAGAAAGACATAGGATATAAAAATGTCTGAGTCAGAGAATAATTTGTTTTTCTAGATAACTTATTACAACAAAATGCAGTGTCTTAAAACAGTGACTATTTATTATTTCTTCACAATTTTGTAGGCTTACTTTCCATAGTTCTGTAGGTTGACTGAATGGTTCCTTGGATCTGGAAACCTTATTTGATCTGTCCTAAGCTAAAAGTTCCTGCATCTGGAGTTACCTGGTGGGTCAGCAAGTAGGTAGATAACCTAGAACAGTTTTCATGTCTGTTATTTGTCTGGCCTTAGGGTGTTGGATGGCTGATTATTGACTAGGGCATCTCATTCCTCCTCTTTCTTGGTTTTCATTCTGTAGGAGGTTAACTCTGGTTAATTCATATGATGGTTTCAGGGTTCTAAAAATATGAGAGAGAACAAACTCCAATGCTCAACTGCCTCTTAAGCATTTATTTCTACCACAATTGCCTAGTGTCCAAAACCACTCAAACATCCAAGACAAGGTTTAAGGAATAGAGAAATAGGCTCAACCTCTTGATGGGAAAAGCGATAAATTCCCTTTGAAAGAGGATATGCCTACATGGATAAGAAAAAACAAAATGAGGCCTTTTTTTATTTTTGGAATTTACTATGATCTGAAATAAAGATCTCAGAAGGGAAGGAGAGATGGGTTGAAACAAATGTAATATTTAAAACATTAATATCTTAGAAATTTCCAAAACTATTAAAGTAATTAGACATCAAATCCCAGATTTAAATAGACCAGGAAACCTTAAAGAAGATTAATTTTAAGGTTAATTAAAGAAACCAAAACAGGGTACCTGGGTGGCTCAGTTGGTTAAGTGGCTGCCTTCAACTTAAGTCATGATCCCAAGTATCGAGCCCCGCATTGGGTTCCCTCCTCAGTAGAGAGGCTGCTTCTCCCTGTCCTTCTGCCTGCTGCTCTGCCTACTTGTGCTATCTTTCTATCTTTCTAATAAATAAATAAAGTCTTTAAAAGAAAATTAAAAAATAAAGAAACCAAAACAAACATCTAAGAATACATTAAAATGTTGAAAAATAAAGATAAAGTTATAATCTTAAAAGTAGCCAGAGAAGTAAGAACTTCTTACTTTGGGAACATAGGTTCCTCCAAAGAAAAAATAGTAAGGTATTGGCTAACTCTTGAACAAATATGTGAAAGGCAGGAAGTAATTCGGTAGTATCTTTATAGCATTGACCAATAAGAATCTATCAGAAGTAGAATAAGTTTTGTTAATGATATGGAGCAAGTAGAATACTTGGCATATTTTGTGGAAGTGCATCTTGGTAAAATCACTTTGGAAAGGCATTTGGCAATACCTTCAAAAGCTAACATATAACTTTCCTGTAACCCAACAGTTTCACTCCTAATTATAACATCCCTCCAAAAACGAGGGCATATGATCCCTAAATTGTATGTACATATATAGAATGTTCATAGCAGCTTTCTTATAGTTTCTTATGGTTTCTAATAGTTGCATATTAGCAAGCTACATATCAAAGTAATGTACAAATATATTCTATTATACAATGGAATATTAGTGTTGAGTTTTTAATATTCATATTTACTAATTTTATCCTGAATTCCCACAGAGATTATCTGAACTATACATAAAATATCATTATTTACTCAAAAAGCAAATAATAGCTCTGTGATTCCTCATATCCTCCTTCTTACTCCTGGGTAGTATAATGAAAGCCAGGTCAAATGTCATATACAAAAAAACTTGGAAGTCTATATCATAAGCAAGAGATGGAGAAAAATGAATTTTCTCCGCTTATATACAGAAGAAAATGGGAAATAACTACCTCTCTTCTCCAAAAGGAGGGAGCAAAACGTTTGCTCTTTCCAGAAGAGAGGGAAAAGATTCTCAGTTCTCACTATAACCACTTAGAATATAAATAAAATCTCTCCAACAGCCAGAGAGTCCCTAAAGTCTTCAGATTTAACAACCTAGAGATGTCTCCAAAGTCTTGGACCTCTTTTTCTCTTGAGTAAACATACACCTCTGAAGTTAGGTAAATCTCTCTGGAATTTTCTCTCTCTATATATATAATTGCAAATTTAATTCCCAGGACTTTCTCCCAGCTCAGGAATACAAGTTTCCTGTAAAATTTATTCAGAAAGCTCCTACTCTATAGAAACACTAACATATTTTCTCTACCTTCCAATATAACACAGCAATTGAAAGAATAAACTACTTCTAAACTCAGCATCATGGACAGATCTCACAGATCTATGATGAGTAAAGAAACCAGAGAAAAGAGCCAAGCACTTTATGATTCTATTTGTATGAAATTTAAGAATTGACAAAACTAATTTATGGTGATTAAAAAAAAATAGAGTAATGGCCTTCTCAGTAAGTTCCATCCTCCAGCTTTAAAAGGTGAGAGTCTCAGTATGCTGCTAAGAAAGACTTCTGGCTTTCACACATGACTTAAATAGATTATTGATCATTCTCAGCCTTGCATTGTTCTCCTCCCCCCACAGTGTATCAATAGCACTTAGCAACAGACATTCAATTTTATGCTTCCTAAAATTACTATCTCCTCTGTACTTTTCAAATGTCTGAGATGAAGCACCGGCCACAGTATTCTCTTACACTAGTATCCTTTTCCAGTTTATGACCAGTGTAAATTCTAACAATTGCTCTATTGCAACATGACAAAGGCTATTTTCTAGTCCTGTTTTTCAAATTCTTAATTAATTGTGTCTGTTATTCTTTAGTTTTTAGAAAGTACTTTGAATTGGTCAATTACATGTTTGTTACTTTCAGAAAACATTTTTAAAGAAAAAGAAAATGTAATGTGGTAATGTGATTGAAAGGTTTTTGTTTTCTTTTTGGTTGTTTTTGAGGAACAAAATCTAATTTTCAACATGTAAACTCATCATTATATAATGCATATGAGTTCATGAATTTAAATTTTTTAATTACAATTTTGCATAGCAGAAGCTTTCAGGTAAAAAGAATGTTTTGCTGTAATTGTTAGATGTTCCTTTGTTTTGATGTTATCATGAAATCAAATTTCTCTGCTATCCCAGTTGCAGTATGGTAAACTACTCTGTTTTGGTGATTACTTTTCCTCTCTCCTAACTGATTACAAGCCAAAATTATAAAATGCTTGAAGCATTCAGGCTTAAGCCAATTTTTAACTTTAAAGCATGAGAAGCCTGTGGTAAGGATTTTAATAAATTTCTTTATTTTTTTTTTTTTTTTTTTTTTTTTTACTTTGTATTTTATACTAGCAGTTGAAGCCTATGGCAGTTCCTGTTTGTTAGGTGAGTTTAACACCAGACCTTACATTATAATACAACATTTATAATTGAGGTTCATTTACAAATCTCAAGTATTTCTATGGACTTCCTTATTGTCAGAACTGAACTAAACCAAAACCAAAACCAAAAATATGATATGCTTACAAATGTGAAAAAAGTGATTCTAATTATTTCACTAATAAAAAAGAATTAAGAGATGTAACATCTAACTATAAAAGTATATTAATGTTTTTATATTTTTTCTGTATATGTAATAAAAATTACAGTCATTAAGTAAAAGATAGCATCATCACATGATTTTTTATTTTATTTTATTTTTTAATTTGAGCATTTGTGACGCTATAATACGGTGGTTAAGAAGTCTTTGGAGTCAGACCATCTGTGTTCACAACCTAGGTTTTCTATTTGCAATCACTGTGACCTTGGGCTAATTATCTCCTTTAGGCCTTAGCTTCATATTTGTAAAATAAGAGCTATTAAGGATTATTTATAGGAATAATAACATTGACTTTATAGAGTTGCTGTAAAATTTAAGTGAGCTAATGTATATAAAACCACTTACTAAAATGACCGGAACTTAATTTTACATAAAGAAAACCAAAACCAAAAAAACTCTTGAAAGCCTGAAGAGAAAATTAAACAGTTGTGGTAGATTGCAAAAATGGTTTTAAATGGCTTTGAACAGTCTTTTTTTCCTGTACACCTGTCTTTCCCATGTGACTTTATAATACCTTTCCATTCCGGCTTTGGGTGTGTGACCGACTTTGGCCATTCAGATGCTGACAGTGTGATTCCGTAAGAGACTTAAGAAGTCTTGTTTTTACTTTCTTATGCCTCTGCCTTTACCATATGGATATATCTGGGCTAGCTTGATGGAGGAGAAAAGACACATAAAACAGAGCCAAATTGCCCCCATTGCTTCAGTTGCTGTCATTGTAGCTGAGCTTATAGTGTTACAAGATAAACTGAAGCATAATAAAAATTAAGAATTTCTATAAGTATCTATCAATTTGAAGCAGATAGCACCAAACCAGTGTGGTAGGAGTGCTCCAAGGACAGGAACTTCAGGAGAAACTGTGATAGAGAAAAGGCAGAAGCCAAGTAAAGAAATTATTGATTGGTTATAATTTAAAGCCTAGTTGGCTATTTGTGATCAGTTGTCCTTTGGTTTTGATTTATTAACCTTGAGGCACTTATAGGCTTAGATTTTGGTTTGCTTAGGTAGACAGTCACAGCATTATAGCCACGTCAGACTACTGGCCTCCATATTTAATTAATTTAGCAATAGCCAGCCAGCTTTCAGATATGTGAGCAAGCTGAGCCCAGATCTGTAGAGCTCCCTCTTTGACACCCTGCTAATTCTACACACATGAGCAATAAGTACTCATTGTGTATTATTGAGTTGTTTGGTGTTTGTTTTGGTTGTTGGTCCTGTCCACTTTTCCTGGGAAACAGATTTATGATGTTTGTCATTATGATAGTGTGATATTGTTATTTATAGTAAGAATAGACTGAGAAATGAGAAAGACCAAGTACATATAATAGGAAATACATACTTGATCTTTGTCTCCATTTGTGGTATAGAGCTCCTAAAACCCTTGGAATTTCCTAAATGATAAGAACAGTTGGAATATCTCTTGTTTTCACATTGGTCTTTCACCCCAGTTCCTGACACAGTGTCCCTGCAACTTGTAATTGGGTGATAAGAGTGTCTTGTTCTAATGAGGTGACTCTGAGTAGGCTCCTGCATGATAACTGGTCGCTGGAAAGACCAAGTCATGATTAGAAGCTTGGCATTTTCAGCCTCCCATTCTCTTGAGAGGAAAAGAGGGCTAAAAATAGGGTTAATGAACCTACATGAAACCGTAAAACTCAGTAAGTTCACAGGTCAGAGAGCTTCTGGCTTGGTGAACACATGGATGTGCTAGGAAAGTGGGGTGCCTGGAGAGGCCATGGAAGTTCTGGGCCTTTGTCCACATATCTTGCCCTATGGATCTTTTTCATCTGGCTATTCATCTTCATCATTTATCATATCCTTTAATAAACTGGTAAACATAAGTAAGTGTTTTTCTGAGTTTTGTGAGCTTCTCCCTCAAATTAATCAAACCTGAGAAGGGGGTCATTGTAACCTCCAATCTATAGCTGGTTGGTCAAAAAAAACTGGACTTATAACTGGCAAGTGAAGTGAGGGATAGATAAAGGCCGTCCTGTGGGTCTGAGACCTTAATCTGTGGGATCTGACGATATCTCCCCATAGGTAGTGTCAGAAATGAGTTAAAGTGCAGGACACCCAGCTGGTGTGGCAGATAATTGCTTGATTGGGCTGGGTAGGGTGGGGTGGGGGAAAAATAAATTTTAACACATTTGGTGACCACAAGTGAAGTGTTCTCCGTGAAGGTAAAGGAGACACCGAGAGAAGTAAGCCATAGTAAGTTTTTCCCCCCTACATAAGAAGGTAGAAAACCTGAGATATTTCCTTCTCAAATAAAATGTAAGCAAAATATCTCAATGAAAGAAACAAGTTTTAGCTTGGACGGTGGTATTTGCTGTTTATTTGCTAGATTGTTTTCAGTTATTTCCTCAGTGAACTCCAGTATGAATTTAAGTGTTGACTGAGTGGACATGATAAACTGCTTACCCTTTATGTTCAGTTATCAATCTAATCATTTAGAAATGCAGAAAATAACATACATATAGTATAATTAAGTTAATGCATCTCAAACTGTAATTGGATTTTCTCAAGAAATAGAAATACGCGATGCCAGAGTGGCTCAGTGGGTTAAGCCTCTGCCTTCGGTTCAGGTCATGATCTCGTGTCCTGGGATCGAGTCCTGCACTGGCGCTTTTCTCAGCAGGGAGCCTGCTTCTCCCTCCCACCCCCGCCTGCCTCTCTGCCTACTTTTGATCTCTCTCTGTCAAATAAATAAATAAAATCTTTAAAAAATAGAAATGCATTCATATAAAGAGAGAGTAACTTGGAGTTTACAAAGCACTTGTATTTATTTTTATTTTCTTATTATTTATGGACTTTTTGTACCAGCACTGATACCAACTGATTTTAATATCATCCCAAATTATATGTAGTAATACACTAGAAAATCAATTAATAAATATGCTAAATAACACCAAGAGTAAGATTGATTATAAGAAACCATTACTCAGTAAATCCCAACAGGTAGATTTAAATCACTGCAGTGCATTTTTAAACATGAATGCCTGATTATTAGGTATAAATAAAATTTAAAAATGTGAATGGTAAGATCAATTTTTGGACAGTTGAACAAGAAGTTCTGAAAGAGCAAATAACTAGAGATGCCAGTGGATATGCAGGTCTGGAACTAAGGCTAGAGTTAATGATACAAGACTGTTGGTTTATGTAAATCTTAAGATGAAAGAGATTGATTTTGGAATAAAATAAAAAAGGGATAAAATGTAGAGTTCTAAAACACAAAGGTACGTAAGAAGCAGAATGAGACAGAAGAATCAGGGAATGAAACTGGTACTTAGTAGTCCAAGAATGAGAAGAACCACAGTAACTAAATTGGAAGACATCATTAGGGCAATTGATGTTGTAACTTCACACATACGCAGAGTTCAGGTGAAATTAGAAATGAGAAGTGACCCATGTTTAGCAGTTCCAGTAGTGACTTCAGTGAGACCATATTTGATGTGGAAAATGTGGACCTAACAGCAAGATGAAGGAATAGTAGGGCAAAAGCAAATAGAAACTGTCTAAGAATCATGGATATGAGAAATATAGTAAAATAAATGAGCACTGGAGTATAAAAGTATTAGGGAAGGACTTGTGTTTGTTGTGTGAGGATGAAAGGCAGCTCATCAGCTTTCTAGGATAGAAAGGACAATTAGTAAGGAAGTCTTAGTGAAGACAGAGGAAAAAAAGGAGTTAAATGATAACAGGATTTTTCCTGGAGATGAGATGGGATGAAATGATAATGTTCAGGAGGAAGCTTTAGATAGGAGCCAATATAGAAAGACAGATCTCCTCCTTCCTTTATAAAAGAAGAACGTAGAGATGAACATAGATAAAGATAAATATAGATGATGAGGTAAGATGTAGAAGGGATTAATGTCCAGTAGGCACAATTTCTCCAGGTAACATGACACAGGTCATCAGCAGAGGGGAGCTAAGGCTACCATTAGGGTTGAGGTTAGAGCTAGGACTGGGGTAGGGCCATAGTATGCTCCCAGCACAGCCCATAGGAGAGAGAAAGAGAGGGAACTGAAGAGGGAAGAGGAGGGAAGAGGAGCAGGGAGAGGTTGGAATTAAAATGTAAAGAAAATTGGGGAAGGTTTGGCACTAGTTTTAGGGGAGGTAGACGGATATCCATGTATGGCTGAATACCTCTGATGTTTTATTTAAATTTGAATCATAATTAAGTTAATTATTAGACAATCATATGGATATGTCATTTTAAAAATTAAATTATTGTCCATTATTACTAATCTTATTTTGCGTTATCATTATCATTATTATTATTGTTTCAACTGTAAAAACGAGAATCTGGAAGTTTATGTTTGATTGCATTCTAGATAAGATAAAAGTTTTAAAAATCAGGAATGAGTCACAGAATTTAATCAGAAAAACAGAAAATAATCAGCTGATATATAGGCAGTATTAAGGAACATATTCATCACAAAAAATAAATTTCTGGACAGATTTTTGACATGTGACATACGGAGATAAAGATCTCATTCTATTTTGGAGTGCATTCTGAATCTATAAGTAAATATTTCCCAATTACAAATGATAAAAATGACACAGATGATGGCATACATCATATTATACATTGTTTAAACGTAAATTATGGAAACTTGAATTAAACAAAATTCATATGCATAGTATGATTAAAAGACTAAAATTTTCTTCTAAGTGGCTTCTATTCCAAATTTATAGCTCTTATTTAAGGAGTAATAAAATCCTATGGAAGTGTTTTCAAGTAACAAAGAAATATTACTTTTCAAGTAATGAAGGGCCAAGTCAGAATGCAAAAACATATGTTTAAGCAAAACAGCAAACATCTTTGTATTTGGCAACATAAACTACTCCAATCATAGCATAAAATGTTTTCATTTTACCTCATACTAACAGAATAATTAAAGCATTCTGAATTGTTATGTTTACAAAACTCTATCTGTTTTTTAACTCATTGCATAAATGAGTCCATGATGGTTTGCCTCTAATATAATGTATTCATTAGTTTGGTTTCCAACTTTTATCCAGAATTATTAAACTTCAACTAATCATTAAAAAAAAGCATAAACATCTATCCAAATGATGTTCTTAATTATTTTTGTTTACATGGAGAGATTCTGGGTGGGATGTTGGCTGATCCCATTGCTTTGTGAGTGGTAGAATTCTTCGTTTATTAATTTGTGGCATCCTACTCACATGGGTCAATAGGTCTTAAAGCAAAGTCTCTCTTTAGAGAGGTATAGAAGGAAAAAAAAAAAAAAAAGCCTGATGAACAAGGAAGGTCCAAACTTTAAAGTCAATTATTTTGTCCAGGGCATTGTCTAATCATTAAAATTAAATGCAGTTTTGCTCCAGAGACAAACATGGAAATGTTTTCCTATCTTATCTCTTCTTCATATATTTGTGTGGGAGATTCATGGGATAAAGCATTATTGCACTCAAATGAGAGAAGAAAAAAACAAATCTTGGGGGAAAAAAGGACAAAAATGATTCCCAAAGTTAAAATTGCAAAGTCAATGAAGAAAATGATGAAGGGTCCATGGGAGCATATGCTGCAGTCAGATTGGAAAGCCAGACAATACTGGGACTCACTTAACTATTAATTCTCAAAAAGAGAGCCTGAAATTTTATATCAGGAAGAACTGTGCCTGAGGTGGAGACTTAGTCTGGAACTTGCAAGTACTTATTAGCGTGCCTTCGAGGAAATAAATATCTCAAGGATCTTCCCTCACTAGACCCAGAGGCCAAAGTAGGCAGGCTTCAGAAGCTACTTTCTTGTGTTCGTTTCATGCTTCAGTCAGGCAGCCACTTATCAGGCAGCCGCTGTGTTCAGAACGCAGCAATAGAGTAACTGTTAATGCGGCCATGCGGGTTTTGGCCCTACTGCCACTCATCCATGTGGCTGTAACCTCAATCAGAGACACAACCGCGATTCCCATTGCGTGTGTGATCATAGGATGACTCCTGGCAAATTGGATGAAAAGAAAAAAAAAAAGGTTTTGCTTTGCATTCAATTTGCTATGGTTATAGAGACTCAATCATTGTATCTTTTATGATTTGTTGAAAGGATTCAAGGTATAAGGGCTATTGTGGCAGAAGGCATATAGTATTCATAAGGCACCATATAGGGAAATATAGAGGGACAAGAGTCCAACCAGTTTGCTTGATCTCTACCCTACATCACTTTCGACATGTCGAGTGTCTCTGTCCTGGTGTCTCTTCCTTGTGAGAAAACACAAAAGGCGATGAATAACCCATTATCCACATGATAAATTTTAGACTCAGTTTTTGTCTGTGAAAATGAATAGATATCTTTGGAGCCAATTTTAGAAGTCATAAGTTCCAAGTTCTGTTGTCACTTACTATCTGAACTTAGGCAAGTCATTTAACCTCTTTGAGCTCGAGTAACTACGTCTATGAAACTGAAATAATAATAGCTAACTCACAGAGTGCTGTGGGTCAAACGCAGTGCTGTAAGTGAATAGGTTTTGGAAACTGCAAAGTATACTACAGTTTAAAGTGTTATAACTGACCATAGTTTTTCTTTTCTGGCACAACAGGTAGGTAGAACTAGATTTTTTTTTTTTCCCCTGTGCCTCCTTTTCATAAGTCAAGATAGAGTTTATCCGTGGAAAACATTGTCATTAGGGCCCTAGCCTAGAGATGGGTACAGTAATCTTCATGACTTAAATGGATCCTTTTCAGTCTTTAAATAGAACGTCCGTGGAGAAAGAAGTTATTGACTTCACAATGTCCAATGGACTTTTACTTATATTTGAATTGGGTAATTGCGTGAGATGTAAAGCACAGTGTTAAACTCTGAATTTCAGTATCATCCTTTTTTCTAGCCTCAATTTTGACACTTGAGGGTAGACTTAACACATGTCCATATGAGATCTTTGACAATTTGTGTTCGTTTTTTTGTTTGTTTATTTTCATAACAAGGACAAAAATATTTAACAAGAGAATATCCACAAAACATTTAACAAGAGAATATCCACAGACATTCCAACCCCCCCACCAATATTCTTTACCCTCTTAAGGCAAATCTGTCTTTGTCTGAAGAAGTGAGTTTTCTCTTGCCCTTAGTGAGGAACTGTGCAACAGAGAGATCTGTTTCTCAGAGTCTGATTCATAAGAAGAGAGAATGAAAGGGAGAGAGATGGAAGGATGGGAAAGAAAGAGAAGAGCGAGCAGAGGAGGACAGAGAGGGAGAACTAGAGAGGGAAGACTGGCTCATCTGTACTTCAAGGGTGAAATGGACTTTGGGAAAGGACAAAACAGACATAAAAGGAAAGGAAGAGGGCAGGGAGAGAAAGAGAAGTCCTTAAAAACTTGTATTTTACAAAGCTTTATATTGGTTGCTGAGAATGAGGAGAAATAAAATTAAAATTAAGGTTTTGGGGAAAAGTAGTTACCACAAATATATTGAAAGGCTAAAAAAAAAGAATAGAGGAGCTATGGCATCTATCACTATTCTCTATGAGTAGAAATTTGATTTTGCTTGCATTTGTTAATTTTTATTTCTTGGGCTATATGCCTTGGCTCAAAGATGATGTATTATATTACCCCAGGTATATTCAGTTGACATTTTTTGTGTTTTCAGTGAGTATTGTTTAAACCATATCAACAGAAAATCTGTATGTCAAAGAGTATTTCTTAACTATGTAGTCAGTTGTATTTGGTCAAATTTATAATGGGATGCAAGTATGTTTTATGCAGGCTTATTTTATAGGAGTTTATAATCTTATATTCTTTGCTTCTTCCCAGTAATTTCACACTAAATGAACAAACAAAAAATGCCTCATCAAAATTAACTGAATAAAATTGTATTCTATTTTTTAGAAAATATGTTTTGTTTAAAATTATCTATTTTATCTAAAGTTGTATCGAAAGTGTTGTATATAATTGTATTAAATACTAATAATTGTTCCTACTCTGCAAAGACCACTATCTGTTACTATCTGTTACATTAAATGAAAGGAAAATTTGATTTGATTAGGCTAGGAAAGTGACATCACTTTGACATTCCTTTTTCAGTATTTAATATTTATTTAGCACCTATGGTATGCACAAGTACTGACCATCCAATACTTTTAAATCATTTGGATGAACACTAATGGTCTCTTAACTGAACTGAAATTAGGATTTAGCCGTAGGACATTTGTATATACAAAATGCTTTCAGGCTGAAAGGTAAAGTCTTATAAGTCTTATATAAATATATATATAATTATATATACATATAATTATATATATATAATAAATATTATATATATATATATATATATAATTACTTCTCTTTATTTTCCAAGTAATTCTTAAAAGTTATTGCATCAATCACACTGTAAGTGAAATACACAGAATTGCTTTAGGTCTGAAATACAGGTTGGCCTGTAGAGCTAATATTTTGCTGATGCCACCAATTCAAAGCACAGTATTTATATTCAGTTAAATCTGGGAAAAATTTGTTGTTTATCTTGTGCTGGGGACCAGAGCTAAAAGTGACTAGTAATATCAATACTGTAGGAAAAATGTGTTTCTGATGATGATGAATTGACATAATGACTTTTTGTTTCTTGGAAGAGTAGGTAGACAGATCATTGGTTGGTAAGGGTAAACAGCATTTTTTAGTCAATATTATGTGATTTACACCTTATTGGAAAAAAATACATATCATTTTTGTGTAATTACTTGCTGTCTTGAAATTAAGGCCAGTTGAAAAGTGTATTTTCATACCAGAACAATATCTAAGCCATTTCTCAGCAAGATAAAAGAGCAGCTTTAGACAGTTTGCTCTAAGATACTAAGAAAAATGATCCTCCAAGGACTTTGATACTAGAGAAGTTTAGAAGGTAAATCTAACCTTGACTATTATTTGAGCCTTCTTTTAGAACAGTGGACCTGATTTTACTGACTTGGAAAAGCTCACCTCATTGTTTCTAAACAGAGTTTTCCATCTTAACGGGTTATTAATATTGTCAGTGCTGTTTTCTCAGACACAAAACTGGTGTGAACACAGTATAAAGTGAATACCGTGAAGTTAACAGTCAGAAAACCACTGCAGGTGAAAGAAGCTATCTGGAACATGATTCTTCTATTTTCTGAGATAGATAGGACTTTATTGTTCTACTAGTCTTAAGTACTTTCCATCCTTCCTCACAAGAAGGCCTTTTGGCTTTATGTGGTAAGAAGGAAATGAAGTGACTATTGCAGCAAATGTGGGCTAGAATCAGTAAAAGCAGAAAGCATGGTTTGTATTAAGAACAAAACACTATAAATTCCATTCATGTGTATTATCTGAAAAAGGCAATTTTATAAGCTGTAAAAATCAGGATATAAGTATAAAAATATGACTCGGTAATATGAGAATCTTTTGAACTGGATTTTCTTTATCACTGGTTTGAGTACTTGCCCTCTGAGCCCACTTTTGGGATCTACAATGCTATGTGGAAACAGGAATAACTGTAAAACTCATGATTAAAGAGAATCTTTTCCAGGAGGGTCAAAGCTCAACTTTTTCCTTTTTTCCATATTGTTCATATTCTGTCAGTAAAATGACTTAATGATTATTGTATGCAGTAATTATCATAAAATATTTTGGTTAATATTCTACTTTTAATGAGCTTTAATTAGAAGATTATATTAAGAATGTGTGGGTTAGAAAAAGACAGTTATTTCCTCCCTCTGGTTTTGAACTTGGGTTCTCTGCCCCCTTAGAACCTTGTGTTTCTCTGTCTGTTCCTAAAGTTCTAGCACACAGAATCTCCCTTCTTCTTTTGTGTCTTTGTCTTTGAACCTTTTTGCTCCCATAAAGTGGTTAATTTTTCTTTTCTCATTTTTTGCCTTTGTTCTGATATTGTTTGACACAATATTCTCATCATCCTTCATTTCCTAATCTCTACTGCACCCTGAGATCTAAAAGTTGACGCATGAAGATCATCAATAATCTTCTTCCCAACCCAAAAGCCTTCTTCAATCTTTGAAATTTAGAATCTTTGAAATTTTGACCAAGCTATTAATCATGCTTTCTTTGCTTGAAAGTTTTTGTTTCATTATATCTGTGACACTACATTTTCCTGGCTTTCCAAATTCTCTCACCTTTTTCTTTCCTGAAAGTACTTTTCTACACTCCCCAACCACCTCCCCACCCCCTGCCAAGATATTCTTAGAGAATTACTTACTTTGACCTCTGGCCTAGAACTTTCTACTATGTAAGGAGTTGCAAGCTCTTCATTACTTACTAATTTGAACTTGAATGTTTTACTTTCACTTCAAACTCAACACTCTAGAAAACAATTAACAGGATTTTATTTTTTTAATCAAACTAGCTCCTGATTCTCTTTCTGCTATTTCTCTTATCATACCAGCACTATCACTGGTATCTTACCTACTGCCACATCCCAAAACTACTGTGCCTTGTTTATGTCACTTCTAAAAAAATACCCATTTATCTCATCTTTCAGGTTCCTATTACCTCAACTCTAAAGGAGTCTTTTATCAGTCCTGCTTCAATCACATGAGATAAAATATGTAAAGTAACTTTGTCAAATAACAATTGTAAAGTGAAATCCAATGGTTACTATGACTACTACCACTACCAGAACCACCACAAAATCTTGTCACCATGCTTCAGAACCACCACAAAATCTTGTCACCATGCTTTACCTCTCCCTATTCAAGTATGTCCTGCGTTTAATCACCTAATTAATTTCCTGAAGATGATAACAATACAGAGTAATGCCAGCTTCAAATTTCAGTGTCTCTCCATTTCTTACAATAATTGCTAAAACTGATATTTAAGATTACCCATAATAAAACACCAGTGAGCTTTTCTTACACATGCTTCTTCCTGACAAAATTCCTGTGTATGCATTGTATGCCCAATTTGTCATCTTGGTTACCCTCGCTGTTATAAACTACTACTTCCATTATTCTCCATGACTTAATCCTTCCACGCATGTTGTCAGATTCTTCCATCACCCAGATAACGTCTCACCTCTTTTTGTACTTAATCTGTGAGGTAAACAGTTGATACTTACTGCATATGACATTGTATTGTTTGTGTTTTCTATGAGTTTGTTTTGAATAGCACCTTGATTTTAATTAAGGACCTTAAAATTTTAAGGACCTTAATTAAAATCAAGGTGCTATTCACCTTGCAAGGTGCAAGTAAAGATTTAAAAAAATTATTTTATTTCACCTTGATATCCTTGGCAGTTGATTTTTCTGAAAATATTAGCTCACTATTATTTAATGTATTATTTTCAAGAATTAATGTCCTACTTTCAGGTACTACAGGAAATAGTATAAGAACATTTATATATTCACTCTAAAACAGTAACCTATTCATTTAAATAGTATTTTCTTAAATAGTGTTTGGATAATAAGTAGTGTAAAATACTACTACAAGATTATTTTATTTCATATAGTATCAATACTACTCTGTCAATACACAATACTTTTTTTTTAATTTCTTTTCAGCATAACAGTATTCATTGTTTTTGCACCACACCCAGTGCTGCATGCAATCCGTGCCCTCTCTAATACCCACCACCTGGTTCCCTCAACCTCCCACCTCCCGCCCCTTCAAAACCTTCAGATTGTTTTTCAGAGTCCAGAGTCTCTCATGGTTCACCTCCCCTTCCAATTTCCCTCAACTCCCTTCTCCTCTCCATTTCCCCTTGTCCTCCGTGCTATTTGTTATGCTCCACAAATAAGTGAAACCATATGATAATTGACTCTCTCTGCTTGACTTATTTCACTCAGCATAATCTCTTCCAGTCCCGTCCATATTGCTACAAAAGTTGGGTTTTCATCCTTTCTGATGGAGGCATAATACTCCATTGTATATATGGACCATATCTTCTTTATCCATTCGTCCGTTGAAGGGCATCTTGGTTCTTTCCACAGTTTGGCGACCGTGGCCATTGCTGCTGTAAACATTGGGGTACAGATGGCCCTTCTCTTCACTACGTCTGTATCTTTGGGGTAAATACTCAGTAGTGCAGTTGCAGGTTCATAGGGAAGCTCTAATTTTAATTTCTTGAGGGATCTCCACACTGTTTTCCAAAGTGGCTGCACCAACTTGCATTCCCACCAACAGTGTAAGAGAGTCCCCCTTTCTCCACATCCTCTCCAACACATGCTGTTTCCTGTCTTGCTAATTTTGGCCACTCTAACTGGTGTAAGGTGGTATCTCAATGTGGTTTTAATTTGAATCTCCCTGATGGCTAGTGATGATGAACATTTTTTCATGTGTCTAATAGACATTTGTACATCTTCATTGGAGAAGAGTCTGTTCATATCTTCTGCCCATTTTTTTATATGATTGTCTGTTTTGTATGTGTTGAGTTTGAGTAGTTCTTTATAGATCCTGGATATCAAACTTTTGTCTGTACTGTCATTTGCAAATATCTTCTCCCATTCCGTGGGTTGCCTCTTTGTTTTGCCAATACATTTCTTTACTATAATTTAGAGTTTCATGAAGGAGTTGAAAAACAATCCATACATAGCTTGTGAACTGAAAGAAATAACCAGAATTTTTAAAAACTGGCATGATTTCTTGCTTTACCTGGACTGAAAGATAGGAAGGGACTGAAATGATTTAGCCAACTGACCAGGACGCTGGAGTTAATTATTATTGGGGGCGGGAATGCTCTTGGAACACTAGTCAGCACTCTTACAGAAGCATGATATTGACTGGGCAGGGGAATGTGGGTGGTTGGGGACAAATCCATTTCCATTATTAGAAAAAATAGCTTAAACTACTAACTCCAACAATGGAGGCTCACTGAGATTATTCGAGGATATGGCAGACAGAATACCAATTTTTGTTATTTAGATTTTTTTTTTTTTGTAACAAAATTTTGTATTTCTGGTAAGTACTACTCCTTTGAAGCACTATCTGTACAACATTTTGGAAAAGATCTGATGTATTTCTAACATTTTCCTCAGAATAAAGTTTATTTGTGGCTATATGAGAATTTTACCTTAATTGAAAAGATTAATAGTAATTTTATATGTCACCTGCTATTACCAGTGCTTAATTTGTATTAGTTTATTTAACACTGACCATAATCCTATAAAGTCTAATAAAAATGAATGGATTGTATTTTGTTTCACATTTCCCTGATGTTACCATTAAATTAAAAAAATTAGAATGCTATCCATACTTGCTTTTATAGTTTTATAGTTTTTACTCTGGAAATCACTATAGAATATAACACAATAAAACAGGAAAAAAAAAAGAAAAAGAAAAGAAAACCAAAAAATCTTGTCCCTAAAAGGAAGTGTGCAAAGTATTCTTTTAAATAATTTAGTCTTGAATGAATCTGGTCTTCCTGGTGTTTGGCAGAGTACAGAAAACATTCATCTTTTGAAATAAGAACAAGATAGAGAGTCCCAAGAGCAGATTGGTTATGGAATCTTTTGCAAGTCAGCATTACATGTTCCCCTGTAGAGAGCACATGTGTCATGGAAAAAACAAGCTGTTTACATTTACAAATTTTAGAAATGCTCTACCTTACTGTCTTCCTAATCTAATTGTACAGACATGTAAAAACAAACAAGGAAATTTATATAGAGGTAGGGAGGTAGAAGTGGGAAAATGAAAAAACATCTAAAAAAGGTTGCACTTTTGCAATTTGAAATAATAGATTCATATGATAATCTTCTGATTTGTAAATTCTGTTTAAAATTATATAAATATGAAGACCTTGTATTGCATGGAGTGATGCAGTATTATTTCATAGTAATGATTGATATCAATAATCTATATGCATTGATGGATTTTTAGGTATATTAATGATAAATGCTGTACTTTCTATATAGCATTAATTTGTTTTAACAGAATTCCATTTTGAAAATAATGAATTGAGTTTCCTAATATCCTGGGTGTGGAGATTGCAAATATAATTAATATAATTTTTAAGGATACAGAAGTTAGAAGAATGTGAAGGATTTATTTCCTTCTGGATCTGTGCTAACAGGAGAGCCACTAGACACGTTTCTATATAATCTAATAATTAATTAAAAGTAAATAAAACTAAACATTCTGTTATTCACTTGTATTGGCCTCCTTTGAATTGTCAATACCCATATATGGCTAGTTGCTGTTGCATTGGACAGTTCAGATATCAGACAATGTTAGTGGCAGAAGGGTCTATTGGCAAGTAATGTTCTAACGTTACATTCTTCAAAACCTAAAATTTATACTTTGTTAAATGTAAACTCTGATAAATATTTACATGTAAGGTATAATATAAATTCAGTATAAGTATCTGTTTACAATATAATAAACCAGTCTATGTGTGCACTCTCCTTTGAAGGTAATAATTTAGTCCATTTTTAGAAGATTTTGTATAGATCAAGATAAAGATCCTAACTTTTCTATATCACAATATCTTAAGTATATACATCTAAATTTTTCCTATCATGCAATACCATAAAATCAGCTTTAATTTAACATTATATTCTATATTTGGAATATAACAGCTCAATTTATACTAAACAAATCCCAAATAAATATTTTCACAACATATTGCTCTCAAATAATTAAAAAATATGTATTTTGTCTAAATTTCTGAACTCAACTGAGAAGGGATTGAACTCATGGAAATCTTTTTATAGTTCAATGATTTCTGAATTATTGAAACACAGTAAGTTTAAATTGAACTTAAAATTAGAAAATTGTTCCTATTCTTTGCCTCTGCCTTAAAACTAGCAAAAGGGATTTTGCTCAAATTTATGAGCCATTGGAATCCAGGAATTTTTATGAATGTTTGAAGGTAAGCTTAACTCTAATGTTTACACCTTTTGAATAGATTCTTATAAATTGGAGACTAACATGAAGCTACTTTTATAAACAAGTATAGCCACCCAATTACCAGCAAATTATAGTGACTCTCTATTTCTCTGTATTTTAATCTATAATTGGGTAATGCAAGCGAATTTTATATTTATTTAATTTGTACCACAAATGCAATCCCCATCTTGTTATTGAAAGAGATGTAAATATGTAAATGCATAACTAGATATGTAGACAGGAATGCAAAGATGAATAGAATTTGTCTTCTTTTTAAGGATAACAAATAATAAGAACCCTCAAGTTCTGAAGAAGGCGGCACTTAACTGGCAGACTTTCTTTTTTCTCCTCCAGAGTATCTTAAAAGATATCAAAACACTGTCCTGTGTCCCTGAAACTCACTGCCAACTACATGCCCATGTAGGGTAATAATGGAGAAATAGAAGGGGGTGGTAGAGATAGTGTAGTGGCAGGCCCCTGAGAAAATGCTCTGTGATTTATTATTTTCTCTCTGTGGAGTGAGGTAGAATGGACCCCTTAAGATGAATGAGTAGGACTTAAGAGAACCATTCATAAATATTGGGTATGTTTTCTATATGCATCCCACAATGGATGTTTGCCAAGCTACAGCAATAGACTAGCTTAGGGCAGTGCACCTGAGTAGAGTTCTATGAGAATTCTTAGGGGGAAATTGTCATGTAGTTCCTGGAGTTTGGAAGGCATGTGAAAAGAGTCTGATGCCTGCCTTTCAACCGTGTAACTTGGAAGAGGTGGGAGACTGAGGCTAGAGCTCACAACTTTTGGTTATGAGACATAATAAGGTCGGTAGAAGAGCACACTACTCTTCCTTTGTTTGGTGTGACATCGATGTGATTGTTTTCCCTTGTACCAGCTGGTTACTGAAGAAGAAGATAGGTGGTTCAGAGCCATCTTGAATGGTATTGTACCTGAGAAAATGTATTATTGGACTGTGGTATTCTAGTAGTAAGCCTTGTACAGTGTGTATGCAGGAAGCAAGAGCTGAGGGAACAGACTGTAGAGGTCCATGGCTTTATTGTGCAATCATGAAATATGAAAATTCTTGGAGGTTTCTAAAAGAGTTCCACAACTGTACTCTGTGAAAGATATAAAATGTGGATACTTGTCCTACAGGCCGCACATCACGTCTTTTGCCTTTTCCTCTCTATGCTTCCTCTCCTGACTTGATTCTATCCTTAAAGAATCAGAAATAGCAGAAGATGGATTATGCACCATTTGTAAGAGATCCCTAAGCTGTGACTCAGACACTAGCTGGGAGTGGGGTGGGGAGAGGAGAAGCGGGAACTTCAGTTGCACATTATAGTGGACTTTTTTTTTTTTTAAGATTTTATTTATTTATTTGACAGACAGAGATTACAAGTAGGCAGAGAGGCAGGCAAAGAGAGAGGAGGAAGCAGGCTCCCTGCTGAGCAGAGAGCCCGACGTGGGGCTCGATCCCAGGACTCTGAGATCGTGACCTGAGCCAAAGGCAGAGGCTTTAACCCACTGAACCACCCAGGCACCCCTATAATGGACTTTTAATGTGGACAAGGCAAACGTTTAATTTCTGAGAATTACTTGGAAACTGGGGATTTTTTTCTTATATGTTATCTTAGGACAGGGAAGAGAGCAAATCAAACCTGTTTGAAAGCAGGGGTTGCAGGAAAATAAAAATGTTTCCTCCTTGTTCCCTCAACAAATACAAACCTTCCAGTAAATTTTCTAGACAACTATCTCAAAAAATGAGTGTCATTGGTCAAAATGGGGAGAGGATGAGAGAAGATGGATGACTATTGGTAATTCATCACTGCTGCAAGAAGGACGAAACAACGAAAATGCATAGAATATAGGTTTGAGTAGCTATCTTAGGTTTTTCCAGTCCACTCAAACAATTTTTGCTCAACTCTTCCCAATTTTAAAATCATTTTCCTTGATTGAGAACAAAGAACTTGAACAGTTATGTTTTCTCACTGTCGTCTGTTAATATTACACTATTTCACTTAGATATAACTTTCCCTTTATTTTCTTTTTGTTTTTACTGCCAACATAAGCCAAAGTTTTTTGTTTGTTTCTTTGTTTTCTTAAATATGTTTCCCACTCAGGTGTTAGCTTATACTGGGATATCTTTTCCTCTTATCTTTTCTTATAAAGTTTGTTACTCCTTGGCTGCCCTTCAATAAACGCCTTTTCTTTTATATTTTTTACAGGTTCTTCTGAATTCTAAGCATACCAGATATATCCTGTGTATCTTGAATATTTCTACATATCCAATTTAATAACATTTAACCAATTTGATACAATTTCTTTTTTTAATTCATTGCTACATGATTAAACTCTCATTTAATTTTTTAAGGAAAAAAAATCACAATCATATTAGTAGATGCAGAGACTGTGTTTGACAAAATCTAATACCTATTAAGGATAAAAAAGAAAATGCTCAGCAAACTAACTATTTGGTTGTAACGCTTGTTATAGTAACGCTTGTTCACATTAAGACTGCTTCCGCCTTATTGGAGAGTTAACCCGTTTGTCATTAGGCAATGCCCCCTGTATCTTTGATAACTTTATTTGTCCTTAAGTTGGCCCTGTCGAAATTAATATAGCTACTCCGCCTTTTAAAAAATTGTTGATAAGATGGCATATCTCTCTTCATCTCTTTATTTTTAATCTATATGTGTGTCCATATTTAAAATGGGTTTCTTTAGACAACTTACTGTTGAGTCTGTTCTTTGATCCTCTCTGGTAATCTGTCTTTTAATTGATATATTTAGACCAATGATGTTTGTCTTAGTCTATTCAGGCTGCTACAAAAAATACCAAAGACTGTGGCTTATAAACAACAAAAATTTATGTCTCATAGTTCTGGAGTCTTGAACTTTGAGATCAGGGTGCCAGCACGGTTGAGCAAGCCCCCCACTTCCAGGTCACAGACCTCTCATCATATCCTTACATAGTGGAAGGTGCAAAGATCTCTTTGAGGCCACTTTTATAAGATCCCTCTTCCCATTCATAAACCTCTACCCTTTTGACCTCCCAAAGGCTCCACCTTCGAATAGCATCATCTTTGGGGTCTAGAATTTCAACATACGAATTTTAGGGGGACATAAACATTTAGACTGTAGCAACACTGAAAGTGTTATTGAAATGTTCTTCCTTCTTTTTTTATGTAGGTCCACATTTCTGACCTATATATTTTCCTTGCCTTTAATGAACTTCTTTTTTAACATTTCCTGCAAAACAGGTCTTCTGGCAATGAATTTCTTGAAGACATAGAGAGATAGATATAGATATAGATATAGATACAGATTAGATATAGATAGAGATATAGATTTTTTTTTTTAGAAAATTTTTATTTTTCCTTCTCTTTTAGAGGCAAGGCACAGATTGTTAGTTGCTGGGTATTCTTCTTTCAACACTTTAAATAGCTCACTTAGGACACCTGGGTGGCTCAGTCAGTTAAGCAAACAACTCTTGATTTTGGGTCAGGTCAGATTCTCAGCGTCACGGGAGGAGCCCCACATCTGGGTCTGCACTCTGAGGGGTCTGCTTGAGGATGCTCTCTCTTCCTCTCCCTCTGTCTTGCACACTTTCTCAAATAAATATTTTAAAAAGTTAAAAAAATAAATAACCCACTCTGTTCTCTTGCTTGCATGGTTTCTGACAAGTCAGGTGATTCTTAGCTTTGTTCCTCCATAAGTGAGGTGATTTCTACCACCCCCCCACCCAGGACCTCTGACTTCTTGCATAATATTTTTCTTTATCTTTGATTTTGTTCAGTTTGAATATGATGTGCATAGGAGTAGGGTTCTTTTTTCTTTTTTGTTTTGTTTGTTTTGTTTTGGCATTTATTGTATACATTGTTCTCTGAACTTCCTGGTCTGTGTTTTGGTGTCCAACTTTAATTTAGAAAGTCTGTTCTTATTGCTTCAATGTTTCTTCTGTTCCTCTTCCTTCTTCTTCTGGTATTGCCATTACATGTACATTACATCTTCTCTGGTTTTAAAACATTCCTAGATATTCTGTTTTGCTTTTTCAGACTTTTTACTTTTTGTTGTTTAGTTTTGAAAGTTTTAACTGACAAATCCTATAACTCAAATAATCTTTCCTGAGCTGTTTCCAAACTACTAATGAGCCCATCAAAAGCATTTTTTATTTCTGTTACAGAGTTTTTGATCTTTAGCATTTCCTTTTATTGTTCCTTAGAATTTTTATCACTCTTCTTAAATAACGCCCACCTCTAGTTTTTTGCATGTTGCCTACTTTACCCATTTGAACTCTAACATTTATTCATAATTGTTTTTAAATTCTTTGCCATATCTGTTTTAAATATCTTTGCCATATCTGAGTCTGATTCTGGTGCTTGCCTTTTATTTTCAAACTGTTTTTGTTTGTTTGCTTGTTTTCTGTCTTTTAAGTATGCCTCGCAGTGTTTTATTGCAAGATAGACATGACTTGCTGAGAAAAAGGAATTGTGATAAGTAGGCCTTCAATAATGTAGTGATAAGGTGTAAGGGAGGAGGAACATTCAGTAGTCCCGTGATAGGTCTCTGTCTTTTGGTAAGTCCTTGCTCCTGGACTGTGAATTTCACAAGGTGCTCTCGCTTTTGAGTCTTGTTCTATTTTCACCTCCTTTGGTGGTATGAGCGGCTAGAGGGAGCTGGAGTTGTATATTCCCTTCCCCACAGGTCAGTTGGGCTCTGATAAAACCTCATCAGGTTAGACTCTGACAAAATAACATCTCTTCAAGGCAAGCCTTATTAATTGGAATAGAATGCTTTTACATGTTTCAAAATAATTACTTTCTCCCTCCTTCCCACCCTTGCTGAAAGCCAGAGGGGATTTTTTCTGATCTACGTGTGAGACCCTGGTAGAGAATTTAGGGGCAAAATTCTCAAAAAAAAATATACACCCAACCCCACCTCCTGTGCCCTGACCACTGGGTTCCTCTAGCACAATTATCCCTCAGGATTTTCTGTACTGAATCTCCAATAATTCATTAATTATAGTTCTCAGATTGTGCTATCCAGGCACTAGTTCCTGTGGAGATTTCTGCTCCAGTAAGCTGTGATTCTCTGTATATGCCTCTCTCCCCAGTTTGGAGGGTAGCAGTTTGTCCTTTTACTTATTTGATAAATCTAAGAAGAGTTGTTGACTTTTCATGTTGTTTAATTTTTTGCTTATTAGGACAGAGTGGTGACCTCTATGATCTTTACAGGTTTTAAACCGTTTAAGTCCATTTTTTTTTTTTTAAGATTCATTTACTTATTTGAGAGAGAGAAAGAGAGAATTAGTGAGAGAGAGTACATGCAGGGGGAGGAGCGGAGGGAGAGTGAGAAAAACAGACTCCCCACTGAGCAAGAAGCCCAATGTGGGGCTTGATCCCAAGATGCTGAGATCATGACTTGAGCCAAAATCAAGAATCAGATGGCTAACTTACTAAGCCACCCAGGCACCCCCATTAATTAATTTTTCAGTGTTAAAATAAGCCTACCTTAGTGGTACAAACCACTTTTAAGAAATTGGTATATTTGGGGCACCTGGGTGGCTCAGTCAGTTAAATGTACGACTTTTGATTTTGGCTCAGGTCATGATCTCAGGATCCTGGGATCAAGCCCCATGTTGGGCTCCATGCCCAGTGGGGAGTTTGCTTCAGGATTCTCTCTCCCTGTGCACCTTCCCCCATTCTCTCTCTTTCTCTCTCAAATAAATAAATCTTAAAAAAAGAAAAAAAAAAAAGAAATTGAGGGGTGTCTAGGCAGCTCAGTTGATTAAGTGTTTGCCTTCAGCTCATGATCCCAGTGTCCTGAGATTGAACCCCACATTGGTTTCCTTGTTCAGTGGGGAGCCTGCTTCTCCTTCTCCCTCTACTTGCCCCTCCCCCTGCTTGTGCTTGTACTCTCTCTTTTTCTGTCAAATAAATACATAGAAAATCTTAAAAAAAATAAATTGGTATGTTTTATATATAATTTACCAATCTTTTGTTTCGGATTTTGATGATTATATTAATGAGAGAAATTGAGCTATAACTTTCCTTTCTTGTGGTGGTCTTGTCCTGCTTTGGTATCAAAGTTACACATAACTTATTTTTTTTTTAACTCTTACCTATTAATATTAGAATTTAAGAAGACTTTAACTGCTATTTGCCTACTTGAACATTATTTTGACAAACATTTTAACCCTACATATATTTTTATCCCTGAAAGATACTACTCTTGTTATATTGGATAATTGATATGCAATTGATACTAATTTGTAATTACCCAAGTATTCTTGGTTTTGGTTGTTCTTCATTCCTTCTTTTATTTTCATTTTCTGCTTAAGTAATTGGTTTTAATATAAGCTTTGTGTGATTTGGGGAAAAACAATTCTAAAAGATTTTGTTCATTTGAAGATGTCTTTATTTACATTTAATTTTGAAAGATTTTTTTCTCAATATAGAATTTTCTGATTGGTAGTTTTCTTTATTTCTTCCAATATTTTAATTTTTTTAATTAACTAATTAATTTGGCTTCCATTATTTTTGTTGTTTTTGTTCATTTTTGAGAAGTTTTCAGTTTTAAAATTTCTTCTTGAAGTTCATATATATATATATATATATATATATATATAAAATCTGTTCCCTTCTGACTGGGTTTAAGATTTCTCTTTGGCTTTTGTTTTGAGTAATTTTACTATGCTATTTCTAGATGTGGTTTCCTTTGTATTTTACTGGGGCTTCACAGAACTTCTTCAAACTGTGGGTTGATGTCTTCTGTCAGTTTCAAAAAATTTGTAGCCATTTTTTCTTATTAATTAAGTTACTATATGACTATTTTTATGATTCAAATATTTCTAGTGAAATTCCCTATATTTTCCTCTGCTTTCTCCAGATTTTTTCCTTTAAAAAAATGTTTCCTTTAAAAAAAAAAGTTAATAAATAACTTGCCAACTGATGCCGAAATGTGGATCATCTCTCATTTTTAAAATATATTGTATGTTTTTCTGTTGGATTTTAGTCATATATATTTTCCGTCATATGTTTAATTTTCTTTGGCTAAGTTTTAGAAATTATACATTCAAAACCAGAAAAGTTACATGTATTATTCCTCTAGAGATTGTTTACTCTACTCTCCAGACTGAAAAAAAATATTGGGTGATGAGTACCTAGTGTCTTCAATGACTGCCCCAGGTTAAGTTTGCGGTCCTTGTAAGGTTCAGTCTACCTATGGTTTGTTTCTGCTTGTAATCTTTTCCAGCAGACACCTTAATGTGTTTTGGGGGCCCCTTTCACTTGCTGTGCCCCAAATTCTAATGTTTTTTCACAGGAGATTGAGGAAAGATCTTGTCTCCATTTTAGAGGCTTTCTGCTTAGGTTTTATTTCTCCTATTGCATGGCAACTCCAGGATTTTCCAAATGTCTTTAGGTTAAAATTGGCAATGGCTTGAAGCTTCCAAAGTCTCTTCCAAAGTACTGGCTTATTTCTTTTTCCTCTCAGCAATGATCGTCTCAGGATGCAAAGGTCAGATTCTCAGCTTCCTGACTATGCCTAGAATCACTGAATGTGCCCTGGCTAAAAGTAACTACAAAAGACAGTTCACCTCTTGAGGTTCTTTTCCTTTTGAGAGGCTCAGTCCCCTCATTTCTTATTGCCTTAGTGCCTCTCCACTGCTTTCAGTGAGATTATTTTTGTATTTCATCCAGCAAGTATAGTTGTTTCGTGCAGTGTTCCTGATCTGCCAATAGTATTACTTTCCATTTTTTATCTGTCTAGGAGTGGAATTTCTTGTAATCCTGGCATAAACCCACCCTTGTTAAAAATATACTTGTTTTTTGTTTGTTGTTTTGGCTATTTTTTATACTTTAGCTGGATTAAATGTGATTTAGCAATACTGCATCTATATTTATGGATGAATGAGCCTAATTTTTTTCTTGCGTTTTCTGTCAGGTTTTGTTTTTAAAGATTATACATACCTTTTTAAATGAGTTGAGAACTTTCTTTTTTGAAATACTCATGAATAGTTTGAGAAAAATGAGAAATACCTGGTTTTCAAATGTTTAATACTGCTTTTGTGCAAAATCATCTGACCTCCTCACACTTTTATTTAGTGAAGCGAGATTAACTCTGGATACAGTTTCTAAAGTTTCCCCCCTCCTTTTTAAACCACTTTGGAGAATCATATTTTCTTCTGCTTAGTTCATTTCATCTTGCTATTTTTGTTACTTTATGCTTTGTGTATAGCCTTTTATGTATAACTGTAGCAAGAAGTAAGTAATGTCATGATTTGACTGATGAGGAAACAGAATAGCCAAGTATATCTAGCTAAAATATGACAAAATTAAAATCTAAAATCGAGATTTCCAATCACACTGCATTTTCTTTTCTAACTGAGACTCACCCACCAATGTCAAGTCAGGTAGTCCCAAAGGTAGCCAGAACTGAGAGTTGCATTCCAATGTCATTCTCTAGGACAGCAACACAGTCAGTTTGAGAACTTCCCAATAGAATAAAAAACAATTAGGTTAAGTGTCAATAGACTGGAAACTTAGGTATGGTTACAATAGGATAAAAATTAAAAACATCACACTATGGAATGTTTTGTTCTAAGAGTATCAGTGTGACGATCATTATGAAATGAGTGAAATCAGAACAGCAATTGAATTTGAAAACTGATATTGTTTAGAATTCATATTACAGGTTAATCCGTGGTATCAGCACAAACTTTTTGTTTTTCTTTTTAAACATTCCTTGGGGTTCCTGGGTGGCCCAGTGGGTTAAGAGTCTGACTCTTGATTTTGGCTCGGGTCACGATTTCAGGGTTGTGAAATTGAGCCCTACATCAGGTTCTGGGCTCTGCACAGAGTCTGCTTCTCTCTCTCCCTCTGCCCCTGTCCCGTTTTGTGCATGTGTGCATGTGCTCTTTCTCTCAAATAAATAAATAAATAAATAAACGAAATTTTTAAAAATGCCTTCCTTATAGCCAGCAAATCATTACCCCTAAGTTTGAGGGAGGATGAAGAAATAGTAAACCATGGAAAATAAACAGTTTCTAGTAGAAGACCAATTCTCATAATAAGTGAAGAAGCTGAGGGAAATAAAGTTGATGGATATGACCATTCTTTTAAAAAGGTCAGATAGCATAATAATATATTCCTATCCTACTATAGTCATTAATTATCTTAAACATAAAAAACAAATTTATTGATGAAAATATCTACTGTTAATAATTAATAGTTGTTCTGAGGTAATTACATGGATTTCCATGAACTAAAAATTTATGACATAATGTGATGTTTCACTAAATGATTTTTGAAATCACACGTATATACATATATGTAATCAATGTCATATATATATCCATATGTATGCATATGGATATGTGCACCCTTAAACCAACCCTGTAGGGAAAGCCTGCAACAATAATGGAGAATTATCCATTAGTGTCTTTAGCATATTAATCATAATTTTAGTTCCCGGTCTGGTAATTGTAACACGCTTGTCATGTCTGATTATGTCTGTTGCTTGCTCTGTCTCTTCAAATTATGTTTTTTGCCTTTTGGTATGCCTAGAAATTTTTTATTGATATGGAGACATGATGTGCTAGCTAAAAGGAACTGCCATAAATACGGCTTTAGTAATGTGGTGATAAAGTGTGAAGGGTGCAGAAACTGTTCATAATCCTCTGATTTGGTCTCAGTCTTTTAGTGAGTCTATGCCCCTGGGCTGTGTGTGAACTGTTTAAGTGTTTCTCTAATTGTCTTTTCTCCCTGCTTAGTTGGGACAGTGTGGCTAGAGTGGACTGGAGAAGAAATTTCTCTCCCCCATGTGTGTTAAACTCTCTTAATACCCCAGAAATTTAGACTTTGATTAACCAATTACCCTGAGGTCAGTCTTTGTTAGAAGGACAGAGTGCTCTGGCATTTCAAAATTGTCCTCCTTCCCCATGCCTTCCTAGCAAAACAAGTATTTACTTTTGGTATTTACTGCGGGAATCTGCTCAAACTTCTGGAAGTAAATTTCACAATATTATAGGGAACCCCCTTATGACTGAGTATCCCTGGAGTTCTTAACTCCCAGAGTTGTCCCAACTGAGGTCCCAGCAATTTGGTATAATTCAGGTTTTCTTACCTTACCTGGCACAGGTTCCAGGGATAGTTTCAGTGAATCTCTGTTCAAGGAAGCTCTGATTTCCTATATATGTCTTTCTGTCTCTTTAAACTTAGGGACCGTGGTTTGCCTTGCATCTTCATCTCTCTTAAGTCCAACAGGAGTTCTTAAATTTTCTGTCTGTTCAATTTTTTACTTGGAATGGAGTGGCAACTTCCAAGCTTCTAACATGTAGAACCAAAAACTGGAAGTCCATAAATGTTAATTAACTCTAGGTAAAACAAAACAAAACAAAAAACAAAACTGATAGTGTTTTGGAGACAAGTTGGTTGGAGAATACATTTTGAGCTACTTTGTGCATTTAGGTACCTGACTGAGAAAAATGACTATGACTGATCCACCATGAAACATATTTGGAGGATAATGCAATTTTCTTTCTACTCAACCAAATAATTAATTTACTTGTCTCTAGAGTAAATCAACATATTCAGACAGCGATAAATAGTTGAAGGGTGCAATATGAAATCTTAAGAACAAGGACAATATCATCAAGTTATAGTAATGGCTTATGTTTATAACCAGTTCTTTCTCTATTAACATAACATAGATTTTCCTCACCCACCTAGATTTTAATGTCAACATACAGATATGTGAAATACTATTTTAGATTTTTGTTCCTAAAATCTGAATTCAAGAGGAAAAACATCCTTGAAAATTAACTTTAAGTCTGGAAAATGTTTCCTTCTTACTTTTACTGGTAGTGTACATGATAGCTACAAGAGTCTAGAAGCTTGAGCTTGTGTAAAATTTAAATAAAAACAATACCAACAGAATTTGCTAATTGTTTTTGAAAGATACCAGGTAAGTTATTGATAATATATACTCTAAAGATACACTCCAAAGGAAAAACTATTGACTTTAGAAAAACTTTCAAAAGAACTAATTGCATAGTTGGCTTTTGTGAGGGAAATTATAATGTTTGTTTACTTGTTTAATTTCAAGTAAAATAAGTATGGTGAAATATTTGAAAATGTAATTCAGAGAACCAAATTGTTTCTAGGATACACAAATGAGAAAATATACTGTACTTACATAGAAAAGGCTATTTGGAAAGCACAGCAGCTTTTGAGAGCCAAAGATATATATTAAAAATTACTTGCATTATTTGAGATAAATTATTGTTCATTCAATGAAAATATGTCTGTTAAATATGTACCACGTGCTATACAGTATTTTATGAACTTGAGATATGTAAATAAACAGGCACAAAAATTATTTTCTTATAGCAGAGGGATAAAAAAACAAAAAACTAAGCATAAACATAACAAATAAGTATATCTTCATTGTATAGAAAGTGACATTACATGGAGGATTGGGAAAGAGAGGAGGAGAAGAATGAAGTTACAGGGAGAAAGTTGCAATTTTATTTTATCTTTTTAAAATTTTTCTGTTTTTAAGTAACCTCTACACCCAATGTGGGGCTCAAACTCACAACCTGGAGATTAAGAGTTGCAAGCGCTACTGACTGAGCCAGCCAGGGACTCTAGAAAGCTGTAATTTTAAATAAATTATAAATAGGGCCCTCAGATTATGTAGGCCTCATGAGGAAGATATCATTTTAACAGATACTTAAAGAAGGTGAAAATGTTGGCCAAGTTCAGGCAGAAGCCCTAAAGGAGAAGCTAGCTAGGAACAATCAAGCAATATCAAAGAGGTCAGGTTGCTAGAATGGAGAGCACACGGGAGAATAATGGAGAGGTGCTCAGGGAGAAAACAAGGGCGAGATCAGGTAGAACTCTGTAAGGATTCTAATCTCTGATGATACAGAGAGCCAACATTTTGAGCAAGTGTTGAAATGATCTGACAAGCTTTAAAAGAACCACTCTTGCTGTTAGGTTGAGGGTCTATGATAGACAAGCAAGGGTAGAGGTTGAGAAGCCATTGATGGAGACAAGAGGGTCCTATAGGCCCTTCACTAGGGAGTTGAATTTGTGTTAGTATTTTGAAATGGACCATAGTAGGAGTATTTATACCTATAAAATTGGAACATGCTATAATTCAGGTCTTCTAATTAGTCAATTTTTGTATAATACTTTCATTATTTAAAGAACATGAAAGGTTTTCTGTTTTGTTTTTTTCTCACTTTTACCGTTGAATTCTTGAGCATAGAGTTAGCATACTCCTTTAGCAAATAATCTCTGGTTTCTATTGTGCTTTGGAATTGGCTATACTTATTAATGAATCAGTTTTAAATATTGCTTCCTATTTCAAAGAAATAGTCTAGGTTGCCCATATAACAACTAATTAATTCCTATGCTTCCTTTTAAACAGAACTTTCATTTTACTAAGTCAATTATGGCTAGCTCACTTCCTCTGCTAATATCAGTTTAGGAATAGACACAACACAAAAGTGTGACAAATCAGTCTAAGGTCAAATTAGATCCATTATATTGAGACACAGGAAAAGATGGACTTGGCTTTTTCCTGGATGCTGTCCTATTTGGACATGATAACTGGAAATGTGTAGTCACCTCAGGCTGCTGCAGACAGCTATCCTGAGGACCAGCTTCTGTGCTAATATCAGACTAAAGAAATAGAAGGAATCTAGATCTTTCAGAATGTCTCTGACAAACCAAAGGAACTAGCTTTATCTTTCTCATTATGTGAAATAATAAATATTCCTTATGGTTTATGTGAACTTGAGTTGATGTTCTGTTGTTTGCCATCAAGAGTATCCTATTTGAGGTAAAGTCCCAACCTTAACTTGTTGCTTCAGCCATTTCCTTTTCTTTAGAATAAATATGTTACTCAGATGTCAGAACTGTCACTATCATTTGTAGTTTATTCACTTATTCTTGGGTTTACTCCAAAATTTAGAACTTAATATAAGTTCTCCTATAGGATCACAGATATTTTAAACAAGAAGATCAACACTATAGTCTACTTTTTAATGCAACAATTAACCTGCTTACATAGTACCCATTTTTGTCTATCAGTATCCATCAAAATCCAGATTACACTGGTATTCAGAGTGTTTTGCATCCTATTGTTACCTTGGTCTATTGTGAGAGGTTTTTTGTTTTTTGGTGTTTTTTGTTTGTTATTTTCATTCCAGTTTTACAGATGACAAAAGTGAGGCTCAAGGAGCTACCTAATGCAAAACAAAACAAAACAAAAAATAAAAAAAGGAGATGGCTAATGTATAATTCAGTACTGATACATTAATAAAATATGTAAATGTATCTAATGTGCATTAATGGACTTTAATCTATTATTCACTTATATTGTTATATAAATTACTTTTGTGTATCTATCTGCAGTAAAGATATGTAAACATACATCTACATATGTACATACACCTATTCACTGGCTTCCAAAGTTTGATATTATAATTCACATTAGTAAATATTCATTGATTGTATAAATATATAAAGTAAGAGGCTTGATGGTATATTTATATTGATTCTATTAACATGCTATAAAAACAATCATCTTTGGTTTCCAGTTCCTTATGCTCAGAGTCTCATTTTTAAATGTGTGGGACAGAAAATTTTAAACCATTAAAAAACATTATTGAGATAATGAAAATCATGGAAACCAGTTTTAAGATAATTAAACTATGGGGACTGAAACATAATATATCATACAATTATAATAATGTTAGGTATATGTTTTGATGGACAGAACTGGAAGATAATTTGAAATAAAATTATTTGCTTTAGGGATTTATAGTATTTTTCCATATTTTTGTCCATAGTCCTTTTATTATTGTCATTATTTAAAAACTCTAAATATGGACTTAATATTTCATGGCAAAAAATTTCCTGGTAACATTGATCTTATACTTCTACAAATAATTGGCACAGAAATCAGTAAACTATTTTGCATTTAAAACAACAACAACAACAAAAATAACTAATAACCGAAGTGTTACTTTGACAGTATCTGCGAACTCAATGTGGAATGTAGTTTTTAGAGTTTAACTAGAAAATTAGAACAATGTAACAGCCACACTGGATAATTCAGGACTCTAAATTCCTGGTCTTGCCACAGTTTCCCATGCTTTGGAGATGATCTATACAATCACTTTAATTCTTCACTCCGTCTCTTTATTTACACTACCTTATTGATCAAATACTCTGGAAAATAGGTTTTCTGAAAGCACAATTGTTGATATTTTATAAACTCTTTGAGATTATATTTATACAGAATAAAGACCTATATCTGAAACTATAATGATACCAAACTGTATAAATTAGGTACAAGGAAAATAATGAGAATAGAAAGATAAATACTATATTAATTTTCATGTTATCTTTTTCCCTCAGCCTTTGGATTTATTTACCTAATTGTTACCAAGGTGGTGGAGTTTGGAAATTCACTTTCACTAATCAGTGTTTGTCAGGGATCAAGAAGCTTCAACCTTCTAAACTCTCCTAAGACTGTCTTCCTTTTATTGAACCATAGGTATTTCCCCCCATCTCCACAGAGGAGACTGTAATTGACAAGATTCCCAAATGGAAATGTGAAACAAAGAAAATAAGAAAGAAGCCTGATATAACTTTGAACATCCTCAGAAGTATTTGCTACCAATATTGATAGAAGACAGACATGTATTTGTATACTGTCAACAGATTTGAAGATTTTTAAGTACATGTTGCATTTCTACTTACATTTCAATATGCTAATGATGTAGTTATGACAACTGTTTTAACAGAAAATAGTCAATTATCAATGAATATTTTTGATATAGCTCTAGGCTAAATAAACACTATAAATGAGTGTTCATCACAGTGTCCAGTACACTTGTCTTCAAGAAGCCATATACTCTCTGAGTGCTTAATATAGGCTGACCAGGTATAACCAATGAATGGAAAGGGAGCTAACTTCGAAGTTTGAAGACACACAAAATTCAAGATAGTATGACCTTATCTTCTTTAAAATAATGAACAAGTAGGGGATTCATAACTGAAAATGTTTAATATATGATACGAAATAATACACGTATTACTATATATATATTCAGAATTCTGACTTCAGGTATATATATCATATATTAAAGATACTTCCTGTAGAAGAAATATTTGTGAAGGAAGCACCATAATCCTTACCAACTTTCTCCTTTATTCTCAAAGCATAGGTGTTAAGTGTGGCAAATTATGGAGGATATGTTGGTATTAAACAAGTTGGTTTGTTAGGATTATTTTGTCCATGGCTAAAATGAGATTTAAAAAAAATATGAGAACAAGCTTATTTATTTATTTATTTATTTATTTATTTGAGAGGGACAGAGAGAGCGATGGAGCAAGAGCAGGAGAAGCGAGAAGCAGACTCCCACTGAGCAGGGAGCCAGGTGCAGGGCTGGATCCCAGTACCCTCGGATCATGACCTTAGCCAAAGGCAGACGCTTAACCAGCTGAGCCACCCAGGTGCCCTGAGAATAAGCTTTGAACAATGTTTCGACTACGTGTAATAGTCAGATGTACTACATGTATTAAAGATCATTTGAATCCATAAACACACTGTAGTTAGATAAGTAACAGAGAAAAAAGTGACTAATAATAGAAGCCCTTTAAGTTCATCCTTAATCTTACTTTTTGCTACTTCTTATTCCTTAACAGAATGTTTTATTGGTGATCAAAGTATTGTACAACCTAGTACTTTATTTAGAACATACATGGATTTCCATTTGTTTCATCTGTTGATACCATGAAGTTAATAATGTTTTTGCCACTTCATCTCACTTCAGCATCAAATATAAACTATGCCTAGATAGTTGATAAAAAAATCTAAGAATAGGTATTCCAGATAACCTATTAATGATATTAAACAAAATTCTTGGAGGAACATTGAAGTATCATAGTCCATATTATTTTAAGAATAAATACCTTAGTCACTTATATATGCACACATGTGTAGATATATATATATATATGTGTGTTTATTATCACATACTAACTTTTATAAAGATCATATAAGAATACAATTCTTAATAGATTGAACAGTGGTTTAAAAAAAAAACTTAGAGGGTGCCTGGGTGGCTCAGTTGGTTAAGCATCTGCCTCTGGCTCAGGTAATGATCTCAGGGTCCTGGAATAGAGCCCCACATTGGGCTCTCCAGTCAGGGGAAGAGTCTGCTTGTCTCTCGCTCTGCCTCTCCTCCTGCTTGTGCTCTCTTTCTCTGCCTCTCTCCGGCTTCTCAAAAAAAAAAAAAAAAAATCTTAAAAAAAATTTACGTTATAATTTTTTGGAGAATTGAGAATCTTCAATTATTCTCATTTATATCATTGCATGCTATCTGACAAATACTTAAACAGTTTTTTTTTTTTTAATTTTCAACAGTTATTTTTTATTGCATTCTATTCTTCCATAGATGCTGACAGAAGAGATTGCAGTTTGAGATCAAATCAGGCAATAAAAATGAATTGAGTACAGTTTAATATGCAATGGCTAAATTTATAGTAGAATTATTTTTTAGTCCACATTTTAATCCATCATTTGTAACCTATTTATATTAAAACATGCATTGATTATGGAAATAGTTGCAGAAAATTAAGCCATTATCCTATTTCTAAGAAATTGTTATGACAAATCTTACTCTTGTTTATAAGGCTTATAAGCCTTCATTATTCAATACATATATTCATAGACTTGACCTTAAGTCAGTTGATACATTCATGAGATGAAACCCAAAAAGATGTCACAACTGCACCTACATGTTCACAGTAGAAAACAGCTTTCAGTGTGTGTATGTTGAATTCTGAATAATGATTTAAATAAATGTTGTCCTTCAAACTCTGGTGTGCACGCCCCAGTCTCCAAGGAGATCATTTACTAATCCTACACAAGTGCAGTCCTTAGGCTATTGTTCAGTACCTTCAGGCAGAGTTTTGTGTTTCTTCCCCTGTGTTCTCCTACCACCTTATTCATAGATCTGTCACAACACTGTGAGATTTTGCTTTCATGTGCGTATCTTCCACTGAACTCAGTCCCTGGAGATCAAGTCCAGTCCGTTCATTTGTGTAACCTCAGTACCTTGCATGATGCCTCATTGGAAAATGAATACACATTGAAGAAAGGACTGACCACTGAGATGACAGATGCGAAGTTCCTTTAATTAAGAACAGCTTGGGTTGAAAGCCTATTCATGTGCCTGAGCCTAAAGAAAAACTTTGTAAGAGAACAGTAAGAGAGCTGTAGCTATGATATCCTTCGTCTCCATCTTTTTGCTTATTTTATATTATTTTCTTAATATATTCACACTTATAATTTTCCCTTTTATTGTATTTCCTACATGGAAAATAAAAGCTAAACCAAAACAAATAAAAACCTCCATGGTCAAACTAAAATAATCATGCTTAACTAACTAGCGTCATTTTTTTTTTAATGAAGTGAGTTGATTTGACTTGCCTTGAGCCTAAGCTTATTCAAGTCTATAAAAGTCCTAAGGTTTGGGGCACCTGGGTGGCTCAGTGGGTTAAGCCTCTGCCTTCAGCTCAGGTCATGATCTCAGGGTACTGGGATCAAGCCCTGCATCAGGTTCTCCATTCAGCAGGGAACCTGATTCTTGCCCCCACCCCCGCCACCGCCTACCTCTATGCCTACTTGTTATTTGTCTCTCTATGTAAAACAAATAAATAAAATCTTAAAAAAAAATAAAGTTCTAAGGTTTAAAGTGTACAACCAGAGGTCATTCTGTGTTATCTGAAAACCTGATCAGAAAATGGAATATTTCTATTTATTATAGTTTGTTATTGTGAATGTAGGTGACAATATATTTACTGGTAGGTTTTATACATTGTTAATGACCTGTGGAACAGCGGAGAAAAAAAAATGCCTGTATATAGTGGCTTGAACAAAGCGTATAACGTTAAATCGAATTCCATTTTCAAAATTATCATTTTTCTTCTTGTCTAAATAAGAGACATTTTCAAAAGCAGACATATTTGGGGCACATAGTTTAAAGCAACACTAGAGTAATAAAGAAACCATAATGTGCTTTTATTACTTGAGTTTTTACAGTTTGGGGATAACTCAATCGTATTATCACCATTATTGAGTAAAACATGCAGCACTTTACCACGACAACAGGAACACCTGCTAGCAAAGCTGTTAAACTGTAAGTTTCCCTATTGCTCAATTCAACTAACAAGCTGCTTTAAACTGCCTCCTAATTTCTGTGTAACATCATTTTTTTTTTCCTGTCCACTTGTGGGGCATATTGTAGAGAGCTAGTCATCAATTATCAAAACTCTTTTTTTTTTTTTATTCTCCAGAGGAACTGAAAAATTGTAAGCTAGAAGATTTTAGCAGCAAAATCTGTTACTTACTTTAAGTACATCATTACACATATATTTCATATTCCTTTGAGAAATATGTAAGGAATCCTAAATCTCAGTCAGAATCTTTTTTGAATGTTGCCAATATAATCTTTCTATCACATATATCAATATAATAAATCACTAGTTTTGAAAGGTGGTGAGGCCTCTGAAATTACTCAGTAATCAATTATTTCTTTGCTATTATTACAAGTTTTATTATTATTGTTAGTGAAGAAAATATTGCTACTTATCTTCTGTTACATGGGGTTAAAAGTCAATGACTATTTTTATCATATTTTAAGTCTTTGCTGTGTACCTTTCTGTGTTAACTAAGTATGCACTGTAAAGTTGAAATGCAGTGTTTGCATACTGAGCAATTCTAAAATGTAAACTACATTCCTTAATATTAATGTGTTTTAAGTGACACCAGTTATGGATGTCTATGATTCATATTGCCGAGCTGTTCCCCTTCCCCAGAATGATGTACTGTCACTGTCCTATTCATTTTGAATGTTGTATTCATAAGGGTTTTGTGACTAGACATCACTGTAAATCAATGTTATTGGACTATATTTTCAAACAAAACATTTACAAAGACAGTCATCCCACGTTCCAGACTCAGAGTACAACACTCGCATGAAGGTCAAATAAAGTCGACATCAACTTATGGATTAGTTTATTGAAAAAGCAAATGAAGCCAACAACTTTTGGGATACCTTAATAAGAGGTTTAATATATTCATGCTTCAATCCAAAATTCTTAATAGCCCTAAGAGTTCTGCTAGAAATATAAAACAAATAATATTGGGGGGTATATAAGTACTTGAGGTTGTCTTTTCTGATGAAGCACAAGGAGTATTCAGAAAAGTGTTGTTTTATATTGTGACTTCAGAAAGTATGTGGTGACAATAACAGTGTCACAATTTACTTCAAAATAAACACGATTCATTTATTATCACTTATTACTTACTGAATTTATTTCCATGGTTGATATACAGAAATACAGTCCGTTTCTGTATCTACTTTCTAACGTTTTTATTGTTTGTTTTGTTCTGTTTTTAATGTTGGGATGTCCCTTAGTTGGAAGTAAACAGTACTTCTTAATTTTCTTTTTGCAACCACTTGGTGTGACAGAGGTTTGGGGTAGTTCAGGGCTCATGAATATTCTATGTAATATTCTGTAAGTTTTCTTTTCTCTCTCTTCATGTTCTCCATCATATAGATTTTAAGGGAGGTCATATACTATGTAAAGAATGCACCCAAATCATGGGACACCTGGATGGTGCAGTTGGCTAAGCGTCCAGCTCTCGATTCAGCTCAGGTTATGGTCTCAGAGTCGAGATGGCGCCCTGAGCTGGGCTCCATATTCAGCATGGAGTCTGCTTGAGATTCTCTCTCCTTCTCCCTCTGCCCCTCCCACTGTGCTCTCTCTCCCTCTAAAATGAAAGGAAGGAACGGAGGAAGGGAAGAAAAATACACCCATATCAGTAAACTATGACCCCATTACAATAAATCATCTAAGTGTGAATGAACAGGAAAAGGAAATTTAGATCTCTTGAATATTATGAGTGATTCTTTTTTTTTAAACTTTTTTTTTTAAGATTTTATTTATTTATTTGACAGACAGAGATCACAAGTAGGCAGAGAGGCAGGCAGAGAGAGAGAGAGGAGGACACATGCTCCCTGCTGAGCAGAGAGCCCGATGCGGGGCTCGATTCCAGGTCCCTGGGATCACGACCTGAGCGGAAGGCGGAGACCTTAACCCACTGAGCCACCCAGGCGCCCCTATGAGTGATTCTTGAATGAAGGATATTGAATCTAGATTATCTTGCATAGTATATGCTTTCTGTATATTAACTTAGATGCTTCTCTAAAGAGTAGAAGATAAATGCTTGTTAAAGATATTCAAATGAAAAATAAAGTTTTCCATTGAGCAAACAGTAATATTTTACATAGAAGAGTAAGAACTCTCTGAATTCCTCTTAATGTTGATGGCAAATTCACAAGACTTCAGAAAAAGAATTTTTAAAGTTAGAATGTAGCAAAATAAACACCTAACAATCAAGAGTCCCCTCACAGTCATACCAAAAGTTTCTGCTAATAAAATGTATAAACTGTACAAATTAAATAAATGTACAGTAATTTGGCAGGTAAAATAAATTTTGCATAGAAAATTGCAATGTGCTATAGGTAGGCTAATTTATCTTAAACCCAAGCCCATATTTTATACTGTGATGACATCCATCCATTTTATATTCTGGTATAGCATTTAGTACAGGGAGTACTATACTCGTTCATCATCTAGGAACCTAACTTACTTCCTAATTATGCTTCTTGGAGTGGGGAGGGTTCATTCCAGAGTAACAGTGGCCATAGACATCAGAGCTTTAATTAAAGAGTAATAGATATGAGTGCTCTGGTGTACCTCACATTTTAAGGTAAATTTGGTAAAGATATGATCTTAATTAACATTTGCAAGCTATAAGTTTTTCTAGTTTTAAGGTTGTTGGAATATTCTGAAAAGTTTTATCACTTAATTTTGGATACTAGTTGAAGGAGTCTCTGCCGGGTGGAGTGTAGGGAGTCACTGGGGGTCAGGGTAGGGAGAAGTAAACCAATAGCAAAAAAGATCCCATTCCCATTGTGAACAATAAACCAGCTAAAGAGAGAAGGGTAGTCTCTCTGTCTGCAGGTTTCTTTTAACCACAACACCACCTTTTATTTCACTCTTTTACAATTATCATAAGGATGCCACTCTTACAGTGTACTTTATATCAGTTCATTGCTATGCAGCACAACCCCCTCTGGAAGGTAATGTTCACTTCACAAATGAAGAAAGCAAAGAATAAAGAGACCTGCTCTTTTGCCTAGGGTTACATTATAAGTTAGTGGCAAAATGTGTATTAAAATTCAGGTCTCCAGAGCCCCAGTGTTTTAATTAGCTTAATAATCCATGCTAACTTTCATGATTGTTAGGGTTTAGGCTTTGGTATTCTTTAACATTATTCTCAACACCTATGAAAAATGGCTGCCCTTCATAAGGTTAATGCAAACGATGAGTTACACCAATTATGCAAACCCTAATCTTTGTAACTTATCTACCCCCAGGGTGCTTAGTGCTGTGTGAGCATGTATTTTTTTTTTTCTTATTCAAAAGAGCTTTCACCCACTTCTATGAGCACTTTCCTTTTACACTATTAACAACAAAAACAAAACCATTAATTGAATGTTACCACATTTAAACTTATAATGAAGGTATAATTATCCCAACTGTATTAATAAAGAAATTAATGTTCAGTGACTTGTCCATGGGTGCATAGCTAATAAGAATTTGAATGGAAATTCAACCCTGAGACTTATTCGAAGTATCAAAACACATGATTTTTGCGTATAAGGTTGGCTCTTAAGAGAAATAATATGAAAAACCAAATCAATAAAAGGATTAAAAAATGTATCAAAGTTCTTTGATATATAAAACTTTTCCCTAGGCCCATGTACCCTTAGTCATTTTTTTTTTAATATTCTACACTTACTCATTCCTTCCTTCATTTATTCATTTAGTCACTTGACAGATACTGAGCTAATTGCTGGGGGCATAAAACAGGAAAAATGATTTTTGGTTGTGATATTATAGTTTATAAAATATGGCTAAAATAAAGTGCCTCCTTAGCACAATGTGTCAGTCTCATAAAAATGACTAAAATAAAGTGAATTCATTGTAGATGGAGTGGTCAAAAATATATTTATATTATATATTATATTATATTATTAAAGGGGGTGTTGAAAGAAGAGCTGGAATTACTATCTCATAAGTGAGAGAGGGACGCTTAGGTGGCTCAGTCAGTTAACCCTCTGCCTTCAGCTCAGGTCATAAGCCCAGGGTCCTGGGATTGAGTCTGCATCAGGCTCCTTGCTCAGCAGGGAACTGGCTTCTCCCTCTGCCCGCTGCTCCTCCTGCTTGTGCTGTCTCTGTCAAATAAATAAATAAAATCTTAAAAAAAAAAAAAAGTGAGAGAAAAAATTCCCTCAGGGAAAAACATAGACAAAAGTCATCATCATTAGGTTTATGCCCTGGAGGAGGAGATAAACAAGAAACAAAGTAAGTAAGTAAAATATATAGTATATGTATAGAGAGGAGTACTGAGGAATCCAGAAGCAGAGAGATGCAGGGGAGTCATTATTTTAGGTAGGGTGTTATAGAAAGTCTCACTGAGAAAGGGACATGAATAAGGACCAAAAAGCCATGAAATACAAAGTCAAGCAGGTCTCCAGGAGAAGACATCCCAGATAGAGGGAACAGCAAATGCGGCCCTAGGTAGAAGTATCCTGGGTGTGATAAAGAAGCCAGTAGAGGGTTGTAAGTAAGTTTGTGACAGTATCTGATTAGTATTTATTTTAGGAAAATAACTTTTGTGGTGTTTGGAGAACAGAAGGGAGAACTCAAGACTGGAATGGGAGTGGGGTGCCTGAGTGGTTCAGTTGGTTAAGCATCTGGCTTTGGGTCAGGTTATGATCCCAGAATCCTGGGATTGTGTCCCACTTTGAGCTCCCTGCTCAGTGGGGAGTCTGCTTCTCCCTCTTCCTCTGCCTTTGCCTCCTGCTCATGCTCTATCTCTCTTTCTCTCTCTGTCTTACTCTCTGTATCTCAAATAAATAAATAAAATCTAAAAAAAAATAATAGAATAGGAATATAAGTAAGATGGTTTTGTATAATTCAAGATGATGAAAAAATGATTATTACCTGAACAAAAATGGCAGCATTGGGGCTGGAGTAATATGTTATATTTTGGAGGTGAAATAAACAAGACATACTTAATGATTAGTTACAATGAGAGAAAAAAGAGAAAATATCAGTAACTACTGAGTTTTCACTCATAGGTAGGAGGCCTACTGAGTTAGGGAGGATAGGACATTGAGGGAGTAATAAAGTGTTCTCTTCATCCCCATTATGTCTGAAATGTCTGTAAAATTTTAAAAGGAAATTTCAAGTAGACAGTTAGCAGGGGTCTGACATATAAATTTCTATTTCATCAGCCTCAAAATGATATGTAATTGAATTCATAGGCTCTCCACTTCTGACAACTCTACTCAGCCCAAGCTTAGAAATATGATACATAACTATAGGTAAAACTTGCATGTGAAATTCTAAGGATTGTTAAACTAATTTATTTATAAGCAAATAATTGGTTCTAGTCTTAAATAGATTAATAGATTCGTGAAATAGGTGATTGCATCATAGTTCTGAAATTTTTAATCCAGATATAAGTATAACCATCGACAGAATCTGAATTTAAAAAACCACAGAAAAACAACAAAATTGAAAATGAATAACAAACCTTATTAAGTCCTATCTAGCTTTTACTTGATTACTGTGCTTCGTGTTTTCCGAGACATAATACCATCTTGAACTCACTGACAAGTACAATCTAAAGTTCAAGTAAGATGACAATATAGAAGGTTGTTTAAATGACATGAAGATATATTGAAGATTACAACTTAGAACTGTCTCTTTGAAATCTGAAGATGTGTTTTGTTTGTCAGGTGTAGTGTTTTAAACATGATGCTTTGAGTGTCATTAGATGGGATGTGCTCTTTCTGGTTGGTTTCAGATGCCACCACTGCCTACTTTCTTGAACATTATGCTGTTTGCTTGGTTCTTTGTTTGTGTGTGTGTGTGTGTTTTTTTTTTAATTTTTAAGTTTTTATTTATTTATTTGTCAGAAAGAGAGAGAGAGAGAGAGCATGCACAAGCAGGGGGAAGCGGCCAAAAGAGCAGGCAGAGAGTGAAGCAGGGTCCCTGCTGAGCAGGGAGCCTAATGTGGAGTTCAATCAATTTCAGGACCCTGGGATCATGACCTGAGCCAAAGGCAAATGCTTAACCAACTGAGACACCCAGACATCCCAGCTGGTTGGTTCTTGACATTATTTCACATTATTAACCTGCTACAGATACTTTGAACACTTGTCTGTCTTTATGCTGAGTTAGGCAAAGCACGATGCACATTGTTTCTTTTAGATGAGCCCTTATGCAATTGCTTTGGTTGAATTGTGCTTTGGTGTGTTTCCATTGATCCATGGTGAAAACACATTATAGAAATATAATGAATCCTGTCATGGGGTTTATTGTAAGCATATTGTTTTGTTTTATTTTGTTTTTTAAGATTTTATTTATCCATTTGAGAGAGAGAGAGCGAGTGAAAGCATGAGAGGAGAGAAGGTCAGAGGGAGAAGCAGACTCCCTGTGGAGCTGGGAGCCTGATATGGGACTTGATCCTGGGACTCCATGATCATGACCTGAGCTGAAGGCAGTTGCTTAACCAACTGAGCCACCCAGGTGCCCCATTGTAAGCATATTGTTCAGGATGTTATACATTACATCACATAGCATTCTTTTTGTAAAATGATAATCAAAAAGTTAATTTCTAATATTATTGGATTAAGTTATTGCTCTAATTAGTTGGCTCATTTTTATCCCAGGATAGTGTTATTTTAAGAACTGATTTCAATGGACAATTTCTACTGGTTGTTTGAAAACTTAGGTCAATGTGAAATAGTAGAAAAAAAAAATATATATATATATGTCTCTGCCCCCAGTTCCTGGCACAAAGCTCTTAAAACCATGTAATGTACTAAGTGATAAGAACCCTAAAAGAGTCTTTCATTCTAATATTTGGCCCTGAATGTGGTTTCTGACATATATCTCCTAAATCCCTTTAAGTTTCTTGAATGATAAGAATTTTTTTGTTCAGATAAGGTAACTGTTGATGGCTGGTAGGTAGATTCAGAATGGGGTCTGTTTACCAGAAAGATCAAACCATAATTACAATTAGAAGCTTGGAGCTTTCAACTCTACCTCCCATCCCCTGGGAAGGGGAGAGGGGCTGGAAAGAGAGTTAGTGATTGTTCATGTCTATGTGATAAAGTCTCTATAAAAATCCAATGAGTACAGGGTTCAGAGAGCTTCCGAGTAGATGAACACGTTCATGTGCCAAGAACATGGTACAGCCCAACTCCATGGTGACTGAAGTGCCTGTTGTCTATTGGTTTATTACATTAAAAACCAGTAAATGTAACTAAGTATTTCTCTGAGTTCTGTGGGCTGTTCTAGCAAATGATGAAACCCAAGGAGGGGCTCCTGCAAACCTCTAGTTTACAGCTTGTGACTAACATATGAGGGGGTGGAGGGAGGAATCTTCTCGGGGTGAGCCTATTAACCTCTGGGGTCTGCACTAAGTTTGTTTAGTGTTACATTGAATTAATTGTAGGACACCCAGCTGGTGTTTCAAAGCCTGGCTTGATGTGTGAAAACCCACTCATGTGGTGTCAGAAGTGATGCAGTGTGGTAGTTGTGTGAGAGTCAAGGAGACACTAGGGAGAGTTTTCCCAAGACGGTCAGGATAACAGACGTTGGAAGTCTGCGGGAGGCAGCACTCTCACATGACCTCTATGGACCCTCACCCTTGTATGTTCTCTTATACTTGAATGTGAGGGGAACCTGGAGAGATGAGATTTTGCAGATGTCATTGGGAGATGATATCTGGGTGGGCCTGGTCTACTCGTATGAGCTTTTTAAATATGGATCTAGAGGTTGGAGGTAGAGGAAGTCAAAGATCCAAAATGGAGAGGGATTTAACTTGAAGTGTATTCTCTGATCTGGCTTTGAAAGTGGATGGGCCGTGTAGCAAAGGGTATGAGTGGGCTCTGAGAGCTGAGTGTTGTCTCCAGCAGGGAAGTGGGGACCTGAGTTTGACGATTGTGAAGATCTAAATTTGTCCAAAAAGTAAGTGTTTGGAAGTTCATTGTTCCCCCTGTGGACTCCAGAATTCAATAAATCCTGGCCACCACTTTGAGTTTACCTGAGCAGAGACCTAGCCTCACTCCGCCTGGACTTCTGACCTGAAGAAGTGTGAGCTCATGAGTGAATCTCCTTTTAAGTCACTAAGCTGGTGATAATTTCTTATGCAGCAATAGGAAGCAAATACAGACTGTTATCTCCAGAACTGTGAAGGGTCTGAAATTTTACTCTACTTGCAACTAAAATATTACTTGTCACACAGTTCCCTGCATGTGGGTAGGAGAGAAGAGACTCCTAGATCACAGACAGATGGCCTTACTACATGCAATGATGGCAAGGCCAGAAATGTCAGGCTTTGTGCTGATTACTTGAACCCCAATTCCCATAGGGTAATGAAGAGAGGGCCAGATGATTGGGCCTCTCCACACATGCCCTGGGTTCTGTTACAGGAAAGGAACTCCCAGCACAGGAAACAAAAATCTTTTATAATGGGCAGTCAGCCTGTTTGACCTTCGCCCAGCATGAGACATTATCTTTATTAAACTGGATAGTATATAAACCTGGCCTTTGCTCCCAAGGGAGGCACTATCTCTATCTTCTAAGGCTTCTTCCTATACAAAATCTATCAGTGATGAGCAGAAACAGGAAAATTGTCTTCCAGTATCTCATAGTTACATGTTCTTTATTGAATGGTAGCAGTTATCACTCATAATAAAGCATGCGTTCCTGAAGTATTAAAATGCCTGAAGAATATATATACCATAATACTATAGGGAGACATCTCCAAACTATCAGACTTCAAATTTTATATAAAACAAATTTACTATCCTGGCTGAAAACTATATAATCTACACTTTACATGCATATATCAATATATAGCATTTTTTAATTAGCCTTATTCTTATGTTTATGTTCTTAACTTTGCTTTTTTTCCTTTCCTCACTATTTCTAATTGATATCACGGTTTTATGTTTTCTGAATCCCTAAAAAAAGTGAAGAATTGTGCTTAGGCAAAGTCACCTAAAACAGAATAATCTGATAAGAGATTTCCAAGCAGAAAATATATTTTTGTAGCTTTCCCATGACTCCATGTATAGCAAGGGCTATGACTGGCTGTGGGGTTGTACTCATTAGACTGGATTAATTGCAGTTCCTAATAGCTTTGCAGGATACAGAATGCTCTAAAGGCAACCATTTGGAAAATATTAGATATTTTTAATATTGTCATGGTTAATTTCATATCTCTGAATAACCTTTGGCTCTGAACAATGTTCACACCCATACAACATGTAACTTGAAGCAAAGAGATGCTCTTTCCATGCTGATTGGACAAATGGAATTTCCAAGACCAAGTGCAGTGGGAAGAAATCTGGCCTATTCACATAGCCCTAAATTATTTTCTATCTAGGCTTCAGTCTTGATGGCAAATAAGATGAAATTATCTGATAAATCTAGACCAAGCAGAGACCCACTCTTGATCTGGGTAAGGATCAGTCCCACTCAGAGCTCACTGGTTGCTGCAGGGGAGAGGGGGCAAAGATGAAAGAATGCTCTAACGCGATCTACATGACTGCTCCTTGAACCAAAGCAGAGGTTATTAGCCCTATAGAACAGGGTAAGAAATGGAGGGCAAAGATGCGATGAATGTGGCCTCAGACTTCTAGTAAGTGGCAATGTCAGATTTTTAGGCCAGATTTTCTGACCTCAGGTCTGTTTCTCTTGTCCCTATATTGTCCTCTCTTGTGACATGGGGAGTGAATTAATCTGAACAGTTAATGAAAGCAGGGTTTGAAAGATGGAGAAAGGAATAACAAGAAGATGAAAATACTTTTTCTTTGCAGGGAAAAAAAAAAAAAAAAAAGAAAGAGAGAGTAAAGAAAAACCTTTCAAAGAAGAAAGCACCTAGAAATAGGAACCCCAGGCTGGAGTTTGTGAGACAATATTTGACTTCCTCACAAATTTGCCTAGGTCAGGACCTTCAAGTACTCAGAAGCTGGGAGCTCGGTGGTAGATTGCGAAATCTGTGCCATGAGAGCCCTTTTGTAGATTCACTATCCCACTGTGACTCTTCCCAGAACAGCTCAGACTAAAATAAAGAAAACAAATTCCCATAAAAACCTAACTAAAAGGTCACGGAAAGGAGAGGCAGAACTCATTAATTTTTTTCAGGGCCTGAGGGTTCATTCTTTAAAATCTGTGCCACATTGGCATGTGCAGTTAGTGTGATGATTTCCTTTTGTATCAAAGTACACCCACTCCAGGTTGCAACACCTTCATGCCTCCCTGCCCTTTGGCTCCATGTCCCGGGCTTAGCTGAGGCTGCCTTGCAAATTCAGGTTCACACTTCTTTGTGAATCATCCAAGATGGGCCTGCCTCATGACAGATTATATTCCTCAAATAGTCTTCGAATAGTTATTTCCTATCTCAACTGTATATAAAGGAGTTGAAACAATAACATCCACGTGAATTGTTAAATGACATTATTTCTGAGGCCTACCCTTTTTACAACTTTTTTAACAAACATTTTATTTATTTATTTGAGAGAGAGAGATAGCAAGAGAGGTGGGATGAGGAGGGATGGGGAAAGGGAGAAGCAACCACTGAACACGGAGCCATACACAGGGCTCAATTCCAGGACCCTGGGATCAGGACCTGATCCAAAAGCAGACATTTAAGTTTAACCAACTCAGCCATGTCTGCACCCTATGGACCACTCTTTTTAAAGTGGAGACTTAGGGCTGTCATTTTGCCTAGGAAAAAAGATATAAGATATAAGATTAAAAGATATAAGGTTAAAATACATTTATTATTATTATTAAATAATAAACTAATTTTTTAACCTGTAAATTCAAGAGTTGATGCAAGACAGAAAATTTTGAAGGTATACATAACTTAGCTAAAATCAGTATTCTTTCCCTGTTCTCTATCAAAAAACAAGAGGAAGAGTTGGAGAGGAAGAGTTCAATGACTGTTAAGTAACATTCGTCACTGCCCATATTCCACTCTGTATTGGCAGTCTCCGAAAGTTTTGGAAGCTGAGTAGAGAGATCAAGCCATAGTCCAGAGCAGGGAAAGAGAAGAAGTTATTTCCAGTTTTTTGTTTTATTTATTTATTTTTTAAAGAAATAATCTCTTCAGTTAAAAAAAAAAAAAAAAAGTCAACTACTGGGATACCTGGGTGGCTCAGTCAGTTAAGTGTGGGCCTTTGGCTCAGGTCATGATCCTAGCTAGGGTTCTGGGATTGAGTAGCACTTTGGGCTCCTTGCGCAATGGGGAGCCTGCGTCTTCCTCTGACTGCTGCTCCCCCTGCTTGTGCTTTCTCTCTCTCTGACAAACATAGAAAATCCTTAAAGGAAAAAGAAAATTGATATATGAATAGACATGTGCTTATAAAAAGCTTTACAATTTATACATGTATTACTATAGTCATATATTTGTATTAAATAATATACACAAAAATCCATAAAATTAAGATGGATGAGATAAAGATAAGATGAAAACATTTTAGAAAATGTTCTGTTCTATTTATAGTGGTGCTAAAAACTTTTTAAGTTTTATTAAAATTATTTAGTACTTTCAGTGTGATTAAAAATGCATCATCATCATAAATATCTTTATTTACAACTTTATGCAAGAAAATGATTTGCAGATCTAAGTTCTCTTTTATGAAATACTGCCTCTTGGTTTAATGAGTGTCATTTTGGTAAAATCAAGTGGTAAAACTTCATAGATCCAAATAGAAGAAATGCATGTTGCCTGCATTTACTAAATCTTGAAACTCATGTTTTAATCCTACCCACTAATAATGTAAATATTTTGTTGAAATCAGATATTAGGTTTTGAGCTTCCTTGATATTCATCAGTTGTTCCTTTGAGTTAGAAAGTGCTATATTTTTATAAAATATGCTCAAAGACATCGCAGAAATTCATTTGGAAGATTTATAATCAGAATTGAGCATGAGTACTCTGTTTTTAAAGCATTATGATATGAGAATCTGTATAGGTGATACTTTGTTTTCAGCAAGAAATTTATCTGAAGATGGATATATTTTAAAGCATTCCTTTCAAACTGTTGTCTTTATAGAAGAAGGTTCTTTGAAAAGCAACTACATTCTTACTCATTGTTAAAATGTGGCAATTTTAGGATACTTATTTTTGTAAAGGAAAATATGTAAGTCATCTTTAACTTTGACAATTCCTTAAGTGCATTCTTATGATATGTGAAATCTCTCTGTGCAGTATGCAAGATTTTCCTTCAAAAGATCTGCTAGAGATGCTTCTGTTTAGATAATATAGTCTATATGTTCATATTCAAACATTGCAATGACTCGTAATATACTAATACCTAACAAAGGAGTAAAGATGTCCCTGTCCACCCAGGTAGAACTCCCATTCTTTCCTTAGTGTGTGACAAGGAATCAATTCATGTGCTGTGACTTAAGGATGGCTCATATTTGTTTTGTTTTGTTTTCCTTCCTGTACCTCAATTAAATCATCTCATGCACTTGGTGTGTACAGTTGTTTTCCTGAGTTCTTTGAACTTTTTAATTTTCTAATAATTTTTAATTTACAGGGGAGCCTGGGTGGCTCAGTCATTGTCTGCCTTTGGCTCAGGTCATGATCCCAGGGTCCTGGGATGGAGCCCCCCATCAGGTTCCCTGCTCAGTGGGAAACCTGTTTCTCCATCTCTCACTCCCCCTGCTTGTTCCCTCTCTTGCTGTGTCTCTCTCTGTCAAATAAAAATTTTTTTTTTTTTGGACTTACAGATAATTTGCAGAGACAGTACAGAGTTTCCATATACCATTTCCCCTAATGTAAAAAACTTACAAAATCATGATACATTTGTCAAACTAGGAAGGTAACATTGATAAAATGCTATTGACCAGCTACAGATTTTACGTGGATTTCATGTATTGTTTTCACTAATAAACGCCCTTTTCCTGTTTCAGGATCCAGTCTGTGAAACCACATTTCTCTTATTTGTCATGTTGGATCATAGACAAACTGGTCTATGACAGTTTGTCCGGTATTTTGTAGAACGTTGCTCAGTTAGGGTTTATCTGATGCTTTCTCATGGATTTTGAGAAGAATACCATGGAGAAGAGTTCCCCTTCTTACCACATCATTATGCGTAATATCAATATGGCTTATCTTTGGTTGTTCATCTCCATCAATTACTGGGGGTTACTTAAGATATTTCTTTACTATAAATTTTGTTTTTCCCCTTTATTTTTAAAAGACAGCCAGAAGGTGTGTTTATACACAAGGAGTTGGGCATACTTCATTTTGTTTTAAATTAAGTTTTTAATTTTAATTCTGGTGTTGTTAACATATGGTGTTACAGCTGTACTATGTAGTGATTCACATTTCTATACACTATTCAGTGCTCATCATGCTAACTGTGCTTTTAATCTCCTTCACCTGTTTCACCCATACCCCCATCCACCTCCCCTCTGATAACCATCAGTTTATTCTCTACAGTTAAGAGTCTGTTTCTGGATGAATGGATAGGGAAGATGTGGTCCATATATACTTTGGAGTATTATGCCTCCATCAGAAAGGATGAATACCCAACTTTTGTAGCAACATGGACGGGACTGGAAGAGATTATGCTGAGTGAAATAAGTCAAGCAGAGACAGTCAATTATCATATGGTTTCACTTATTTGTGGAACATAACAAATAGCATGGAGGACATGGGGAGTTAGGAGAAGGGAGTTGGGGGAAATTGGAAGGGGAGGTGAACCATGAGAGACTATGGACTCTGAAAAACAATCTGAGGGTTTGAAGAGGTGGGGGGGTGGGAGGTTGGGGGAACCAGGTGGTGGGTATTAGAGAGGGTACGGATTGCATGGAGCACTGGGTGTGGTACAAAAACAATGAATACTGTTATGTTGAAAATAAATTTTAAAAAATGATTAAAAAAAAAGAGTCTGTTTCTGGATTTGTTTCTCTCTCTCTCTCTCTCTCTCTTTTTCCTTTGCTTGTTTGTTTTGTTTCTTAAATTCCACATATGAATAAAATCATATGGTATTTGTCTTTCTCTGACTCACTTATTTCATTTAACATTATACTCTCTAGCTCCATACATGTTGTTGTAAATGGTAAGATTGTATTCTTTTTTATGACTAAGTAATATTCTAATATATCACATCATCTTTATCCATTCCTCTATCAATGAACACTTGAGCTGCTTCCGTAATTTGGCAATTTTAAATAATGCTGCAATAAACATTGAGGTGTATATTCCCTTTGAATTTGTGGGTTTTTTTTTTTTTTTGTATTTTTTGGATAAAGACCCATTATTGTGATTACTGGATCACAGAATAGTTTTATTTTAAGTTTTTTTTTCCTTTTTATTTATTTATTTATTCTGTTTTTCACAGTAGCTGTACCAGTTTTCATTCCCACCAACAGTGAATGCGAGTTACTTTTTCTTCACATCCTTGCCAACCTTGTTTTTTGTGATTTTGATTTTAGCCATTCTAAAAGGTATGAGGTGATATTTCATTGTAGTTTTGATTTGCATTTTCCTGACAATGAGTGATATGAAACATCTTTTCATGTGTCTGTCGGTCATCTATATGTCTTTAGGGAAATGTCTGTTCATGTTTTCTTCCTGTGTTTTAATTGGATTATTTGTTTTTTTGGTGTTGAGTTGTATCAGTTCTTTATATACCTTAGATGCCAACCCTTTATCATGTATGTCATTTGTGAATATCTTTTCCCATTCAGTAGGTTGCTATTTAGTTTTGTTGATCATTTCCTTCACTGTACAGAAGGTTGTTTTTTGTTTTTTTTTTTTTGAGATAGTACCAGTAGTTTATTTTTGTTTTTGTTTTCTTTGCCTCAAGAGACATATCTAGGGCACCTGGGTGGCTCAGTGGGTTAAAGCCTCTGCCTTCGGCTCAGGTCATGATCCCAGGGTCCTGGGATCCAGCCCCGCGTCGGGCTTTCTGCTCAGTGGGAAGCCTGCTTCCTCCTCTCTCTCTCTGCCTGCCTCTCTGCCTACTTGTGATCTGTCTGTCAAATAAATAAAAATCTTTAAAAAAAAAAAGAGACATATCTAGAAAAATGTTACCACAGCTGATGTCAGAAAAATTACTGTGTATGCTCTCTTCTAGGATTCTTATAGTTTCAGGTCTCACATTGAGGTCCTTTTTTTTTTTTTTTTTTAAGATTTTATTTATTTGACAGACAGATCACACCTAAGCAGAGAGGCAGGCAGAGAGAGAGAGGGCAGAAAGCAGGCTCCCTGCTGAGCAGAGAACCCAATGCAGGGCTCCATCCCAGGACCCTGAGATCATGACCTGAGCTGAAGGCAGAGGCTTTAACCCATTGAGCCACCCAGGCACCCTCACATTGAGGTCCTTAATTCATTTTGAGTTTACTTTTGTGTATGGTGTAAGAAAGTGGTCCAGTTTCATTCTTTTGCATGTAGCTGTCCAGTATTCCCAATACCATTGTTGAAGATACTATCTTTATCCCATTGGATATTCTTGCCTATTTGTTGAAGATTAAGTGACCATATAATTATGGGTTTATTCTGGGTTTTCTATTCTGTTCTATTGACCTATGTGTCTATTTTTGTGCTAGTACCATACTGTTTTGGTTACTACAGCTTTGTAATGTATCTTGAAGTCTGGAATTATGATGCCTCCAGTTTTGCTCTTCTTTTTCAAGATTGTTTGGCTATTTGAGGTCTTTTGTGGTTTCCTACAAATTTTAGAATTGTTTGTTCTAGTTCTGTGAAAAAAATTCTGTTGGTGTTTTGATAGAGATTGCATTAAATGTGTAGATTGCTTTGTGTAATATAGATCTCTTAATAATCTTTATTCTTCCAGTTCATGAACATGGAATGTCTTCCCATTTCTTTGTGTCATCTGCAATTTATTTCATCAGTGTTTTATAGTTTTCAGAGTACAGGTGTTTCACCTCCTAGGTTTAGTTTATTCCTGATTATTTTTTTATATTTGTGCAATTGTAAATGGGATTGTTTTTCTTAATATCTTTCTGCTGTTTCATTATTAGCTTATAGAAGTGCAAATTTTTATATATTGATTTCATATTATGAAACTTTATTGAACTCATTTATCAGTTCTTGTTGATTTTTGGTTGTCTTTAAGACTTTCTATATTAATGTCATGGCATCTGCAAATAATAAAAGTTTTAACTCCTTCTTACCAATTTGGATACCTTTTATTTCTTTTTGTTGTCTGATTTCTGTGCCTAGGACATTTAATACTATGTTGAATAAAAGTGATGAGAGCAGATATCTTGTCTTGTTCCTTACCTTAGAGCCAAAGCTCTCTTTTTTTCCTCATTGAATATGATGTTAGCTGCAGGATTTCATATACAATCTTTATTAGCTGAGGTAATTTCCTCTAAACTTATATTGTTGAGGGGTTTTATCATAAATGGATGTTGTAATTTGTCAAATGATTTTTCTGCATCTTTTGAAATGACCATATAGTTTTTATCCTTTCTCTTATTGATGTGATGTGTCACATTGATTAATTTGCAGAAAACTGAACCACACTTGCATCCTGGGAATGAAACCACCACTTGATCATGTTGAATGATTTTTTAAATTGTATTGTTGAACTTGGTTTGCTAGCATTTTATTGAGGATTTTTGCATCTATGATCATCAGAGATATTGGCGTGTAGTTCTCTTTTCTGAGAATACTTCACTTTGAAAACAAGAAGACCCAAGTTGGTATTTTGAGTGTTTTGGGAGGCATTCCAAAGTACCTTTTGTTGTCAAGTAAGATACTGTTGAGTTTGGTAGAGAGAGCATTCCAGCAGGACTTCATGGAGGCTTCTTAAAAGTTAGGAGGAAATACCTTATACATTCCTCCTAGGATATATCTTATACATTCCCCTCCTAGTGACGGAGTAAGGACATAGATGAAATATCAGTGAATCCATTAACTATGACAGAATTAACCAAGTGAAAGCTACAATTAAGCCCACAAAAATCCTGGATACCACTTCATTATTCTACAAATGGCCTGATAAGATAATATTAAAATGGAAGTAAAGGTCAAAAGAGAAATGAGACAGGAGGACAAAGATGATACTCCTATATATTCAATCCAAGTTCTGAAACGGCATCATCTCAGGATTTCTTCAGGGAGAAAGAGACACATTAGAGCTAGAATTTTAATACTAAATGCCACTATGGTGTAAGCCAATAATGACTGAGAAATCACTGGACTGGACCTTGAGAAATCAGAATCAAGCAGATCAAATTTTCTGTTACAATAATGGGAATGAACACATGTTAGAAATTAAACTGAATCGTATGAAAATAAATATATATATAATATATTAATATCTCAGTTTTATATGCTGCTGTTACTGTCAGATTTGTACAACTCATACAAATTTGGCAATGTCATCACAGGATAAAAACATGAATCTGTCCATTCAGAGATGACTGGATGAAAGAAATTTTATACAGGAGGGGAACCTGGGTGGCTTAGTCTGCTGAACATCTGACTTTTGATTTCACTTTACATCATGATCTTGGAGTCATGGGATCAAGCCCCAAGTCAGGCTCTGTGTTCAGTGTGGAGTATGCTTGAGATTCTCTCTCTCCTTCTCTTTCTGCTCCTCCCCCTGCTCATGTGTAGCCTCTCTCTCAAAATAAATAAACAAAAGCTTGAAAAAAAATTAATGCAAGATATTAAAACTGTGCTTCATGCTTAAGCTAAACATGATATATTTTCAATTTGTTTATAATCTGCATCGACATTTAATCATGACATTTCTTCTTTCTTTCTTTCTTTCTTTCTTTCTTTCTTTCTTTCTTTCTTTCTTTCTTTCTTTCTTTTTCTTTCCTTCTCCTCCTCCTCTCCTCCCCTCCCCTCCCCTTCTCTACATTCTCTTCTCCTCTCCTTTCCTCTCTTCTCTTCTCCTCTTCTTTCCTTTCCTTTTTCCATAATGACATTTCTTAAGACAGGCTAAGTAAGGGCAAGAGTACCTTCGTGTTAGTGGGTGTGTCAGAGTCAGAGAGACCAAGTTTTCATTTCCAGTTTTATTATTCACTCTCTGATGTTGCTGAATTTATTTAAATTCTTTGAGCTTTAATTTACTCACTCTTAAATGGAGATAAAAGTGAGTGCTTTATGAGGTTATTATGAGAATTAAATGAGATCACATATGTGGTACATCAAGCACAGAGTGCCACAGATAATAAGTAATCAATAAATACTAGCTTACTCTTATTATTATTATTATTACTGTATTATCATCCTAAATATCTACTTTGAATTCTGAAATTATAATAAATTAAAAGCAGATTAGTGAAATCTATCCAGGAGCTGAGATTGCAAAGGATAAATATATAACAGAGTACAAATAATAAGAAAAAAGCTCATAAGGCGGAGAGAAGTCAATTAAGGCATGGAATTTCTATCAGGAAAATCACTTCAAAAAAAAAAAGAAGACATAAATTGTGAGAAGAGAATGGAGTACAAGTTGACTGAGTGATTATCTCCACCAGATTCCCCAGGGCTGCTCTCTTGAGGTATTAACAACATTCCAATAAAGGACAGTCCTATATTTCAAGTTAAGGCAATTAGAATTTATTTTACCTTATATATTTTAATTCATCAGTCCTAATTAACATTTTCTTTTACAAATATAATGGGGTACTGTAAGCCAAAAACAAATTCCTGTAAGTGGTCATGAGATTTTCAAGATTTTATTTCTCATGGCTGACCAAGAATGAAGGATTAGTAGAAGTAAATTTTTAAAAGAATGTTAGCTATTAAATTAAAACATAAACTTTTCTGATCTTTATTATTATTGCTAGATAGAGTTGTCATTTCTGAAGAAATGCTGGAAGGTAGTTAACTTCTCTTTATGCTTAGGGTTACAGGCTTTTAAATTTGTAGGTCTATTTCAGGCCTCATTTAGCTATTAAGAAATTTACACTATTTCCTTCACTTTCCTAATGGCCAGAGATGCTGCAATATAAATTTAGAAGTATAAGAAAAAAAAAAACAAAACTTAAATTTTCATTACAGTTATACTTTCCTCTCATCAAAGGACCTCAGAAATTCCCCTGCTGTATCAGTAATGCCAGATAGTTAATTTCTCTGCCCAAACAGGATCCACAGATATGCTGACATAACAATACCCAATGTTTCAAGATCCTCAAGGATATTAATAAAAAACTATTTCTTATGGGAACCTCAATTTTTTTTCCCCAGGAAAGATTACAAATCAGTATTTGTTATCGCAAAATATTTAAGGCAATTAGTGCTGGGTGAATTAAAGAAAAAATGCAACGTTCACACTGGACCAGATAAGTACTGAAATTTTGAGGATGCTTACTTGAACTTTATCAAAACTATGGAAATTCTGGTGTTTGCAAAATTGAACTGCGAGTCTGGTGGGGGGAAAGGGCTATCTTGCAAGATTTTGAAAGCATTGTGTTGCTGGTTGGACTGAAAATACTACATGTATGGCTGTTCCCTGCTTTTTCAGCATTCTCTGGGTCAGCTTAAAAAGGGATGATAAAAATGCAGAAGTGCAGAGACATTAAAAAAGCAAAAGTGAGCTTTCAAAACCTTTTTAAGTGAGGTTCTTTTTGTTGTCGTTTTTGTTTGTTTGTTTGGTTGGTTGGTTGGTTGGTTAAGTTTTACCTGACATTTCATGGATCTTTACTTTAGGCAAATGAGAGTGAGCCAAACAACTCTCGTAGTGGCTCACGTCTCTTTCCCCTTTCCCCCTCTACCTTCCATTCTTAAGCCTGCTAGAAGCCTGGAGCCCCCTTGGAAGTCTAGGGACCTCCGTGCTTGCATCAGCTCAGGGGGGATGCAGAGCTAGAAGAGAAACAAGCCTGGAGACTGCAATGGAAGCTTGAGCAGATTGTGCAGTATCATTTCACATGCTATTGTATCCCCTTATGTCACATTTTTCTGTTGCCCACAAGAAATCAGCTAAGGGCAGAATGAGGGAAAGCTGGTGTAGCAAATGGTCTTCTTGCTGGTTTTAACAGTCACACGAGTGGAGAGCCGCCTCCTCTTGAATTCTGCTCCACTGTCTTGAGTCCATTTCTGAACCTCAGCCAGCGCCCAGCTGGTAGGCTACTACAATGCTGTCATGTCATCAACCCAGTCAAGATGTTCCAGCGTTTGCAAGCGTGTGTGTGTTTAAACTTGCCAAGTTGGCTGTTTTCCCATAAATTGCATGGAATAATATATTTTTTTTAAAAAGGTTAGCTTCTATTTACCCATGGGTGAGCAGGTTTTTAGAGATTGCTCAGTAAACAGAATTCAGGTCAAAATTAGCGACAATGAACAGCAGTCATATTTAGATATTCAATGACTCATATTAATGTAGAATATTAAAAGTCCAAAATAGGGTAAAGTACTCAGAAGCTTTTACTATAAGGTATATCTGATAACACAAGTAAAACTTTACTATTTCCCAAATAAGTTGTATTTCTTCACTATACAGTAGCACCTTTCCTTTTGACAGTAGTTTACTTTTTGAGTATATATATGTGTGTGTACATACGTGTTTCTTTTATAAAAGCTCTCCTGGCAAAAAAATCAAAACATTATCTATAAAATAAAGTGCTCAAGAGAAGAAAATAGTTTTCTGTCCAAGTAATACAAAAGTCAAGCTGGTTTATTTGAGAGGAGCTTGAGTTTGTTTTAAAAAAAATAAGCATTTGTGGGTATTTTTAATAATTTGAACATATGGTCTGAGCAGAAGCAGAAAAGGGAGTTTTTTAACTTGATGTCAGATCATATCACATTATGTTGATTTATACTGTATAATGTGATATGCTGCACATTTTTAATAAATGGGCTTGCTTTTTCATCTCAACTAGGAAAGATTATTGGGGTGCAAATCTGGTGATGCCCTTTGGGATTCTTTAGTAGCTTTCCACTAAAAGCATTTTCAAGTTTCTGACAGAGATTTTTCATATTTTATTTACTTCTTTCATTGGGTGAGAAAGCAAATGGTTATGACAAAAATGAAGTTGTAGTAGAGAGACTGTTTCTTTATCAAAAATTTGTTTGCATTGCTCAAGGGAATTAAACTTTATTGAGGTCAGGAACAACAATTTGATGATGAGAAATGATTTATTTTTTGATGGTGAGGGGATTGCAGGAAGGGTATGAGAACCTGTGTAAAGGATAGAGAAAACAGAAGCATTACCACATCAGAGAGGTCTGAGCTGAACGCCATGTGAATTGTGTGTGTACCACTGCGCCCTTCACCCAGTTGTCTATAGTCCCTAATGCCTCCTTATGCTGAATCACAGAGAGAAGCTGCTGAGATTTCTGAACATCTTTCGTCTATAATATCCAAACTGTGTTTTCAAGAAAAAAATATAAACTTTCAAAGTCTATTTTTTTAATGTGAAAAAGAAACCTAAATAGTCAATCTAACATTTCACTGGAAATGGACTTTCTGAAAAACAAATATAAAAAATACTATTTTCAGACTATTATTCCAACTTTCTTTTCCTCTCTTTTATTTCTGGATTATCACCCAAATAGCTAATTAATTAAACAAATATTTTTGAGGCACTATGTAGTCATATACCCATACCTAGAAAAATAAATTAAAACAAATTAAACTGTGATGCATTATTCACCTAGGTGATTGCCCAGAGATAATGTAACAATGTCAAAAGAAACATAAGAAAAGTACAAAATTCTTGAAAGAGTATCAAGACAGTAGAGAACATCAATTGTTTGGCTACTAAGTTTTAATGCAAACAATCAAATGAGAAGTCATGTGATGGTAGGGGTCAGATTTTTCTGTTTCACAGTAATTTTCAACACTTGCCATTAAAACAAATCTGAAATAGCTGTTGAATAAATGAATACATGTGCACAATGTCATCTTGAAAAGGAAAATAACAGAAGATGTTATTTTTTAAGACTGCAAAGTGGAAATAAAATCCATTATTATTTTCCATTAGTATATAGAGTACACTTATTCTAACAGTGCCTCAGTTAATTGCTTTACGTGTATTATTTATTTTTACTTTCATTAATACTCCATGTTAAATTTAAGAAAAAAATAAAAGAAGGTTTAGAGTTGATAAGTAATTGCCTAAGGTTAATAGCTAGTAAGTAGGTAGGTAGAACCTACCACACTGTATTGCCCAAAAGATTTAAGGACACAACTAAACTTCTATAGCAGTAATTTTTTCACATAATTTCATGTACGGAAAGTGAAAATCTTTGATGGCAAAAATTTCACAGCTTGAGGGAAATGCTAAAGGATCAAGTCCTGAAATAGCCAAACATACAAAATATGGTTTGGTTTGAAGATGGTGTATGCAGAGTCATTAAAACATAGGGGAGGTCTGAAGATCCAAGTTCTGCTCTACATTGTATCAGAAACAAAGGGAAAGGTATCATGGTATGAAAACGTAATGCTACAAAATGAATGAAAGACGAATAAAATAATTTGCCAAAGAAATTGATTTAATGCCAGAACTAAAAATCTGTCTCCAGAGGGAAATGAATGCAGTTGTCAAAACTTTTACTAATGCTTAATTCATTTTTACCTGCTTTTCAGGTTGGTTTTTCCACACAAGCGCAACTTATCTTGGGTAAAGAAATAGTTAACTCATATATCACTTAGAATTAGTTTTGGCTATGAGAAAGAGAGCCAAAAAGCAGCAGCTTAATAAAAAAAAAAAAAAATGTTATTTCTCTCTCACACAGAAGTCTGGAGTAGATTGTCTAGAACTGATATGGCAACCTTATTTCACCGTGTCTTTAGAATACACATCAGGGTCCCTCTATCTTTTTCTGTCATGTCCATCCTTCATTCCCAAAGGCAATTCCTAATTCAAAACAAACAAATAACAAACAAACAAACAAACAAAAAACTCACAGCAATAGGGAGGTGGAAGAGATGTTGAAGAAGGGATAAAGTATACATTACAGCAATATTTTAAGGAAGGTGAGCAGGGGAAGCACAAAGTACCTTCCTTTCCATCTCATTGGCTGGAACTTTGTCACATGACCGAGGATGTTGGCGGGTTAGGAAAGGTACCCCCCCCTCAGGGTAGTCAGCTAGAAATAGGCAATTTCCTAAATATTATTATGGAAAAAGAAGAGTAGATATTGAAAGATTACTAGTAGTCTCTTCCAGTTAGTAGTTATTTAGAAAATGAAAACTTTTTAAAAAGCTTATTAAAAATTGACTTAAAACTCATTTATTCCTAGTAATACCTTCCATACACAGAAACAGGGGAACTTGCTACTGTTCCTAATATTTGCCAAAAATTTCTGGGGATTCTTTGCAATGTGGTCAGATTTTGGCTCTTAAGTAGCAAAAACTATACCACAAATAACATGTATCACTGGAGCCCATGGAACCATGTATATTGTTTTACATTTTTTTCTCATACATGACCTTTGCACTACTTGTTTTGGGGTTCAGGAATATACTAAATGACAACAATCTCAAACCCAGACTGAGTTATTATTCTTAAATATTACACTTTGAGATCTGACCAGCTCATCATCTTTCCCTAAACCTTCTCTTGTTCCTGCTGTCCATTTTGATGAACGACACCATCAAGCTACCTAGGGTCGTGCTTTATTTCTTATTCTTTCATCCAAAGCAAATACTGTTGAACAGACTCATTCTTCCCTCAGATCTATATGGGTCAGATTGATACTGTAAAACATTTTCGAAATAATTTCTACTACCACCTTAGCCTCAATTTTGTTCAGTCTTAACAGGAACCTTCACCTGCCTCTGTTAGGAAGTAAAGAAATTCTATCTTATTACCTTTGAGGTAGGGCTATTACTACAGAAATTTCAGAACTAAGTAGTCAATGCCTAGCTTTAAGGTTTCAAATCATAGATGGAAATGATAATACCAGGAAAGGCTCCCTGCATGTAAAACATCTATTCTCTGGAAAATCAAGTGTCTTGCAGGTCCTGACTTAAGCAGTTGGTGCATGTGAATGGTGATTATTTGTAACTATAAAAGTTACTTATGTAGAGATGGGAGGAGGAAGAGCAGAAAGAAGAGCAATAACATTTACCGCTGTCATGTCTTTGAAAGCACATTCAAATCCTCCTTCTGGAGTCAAATCCCCATAGGGTGCTATACCCCTGAGAGATTTGGGGATTTCAGTGCACAGGGACCTGCTGCCTCTTCACCTCGTTATACGAGGGTACAACCAACCTTTGAAGTTTTCCCCACGTCATCTTGTGATCAAAGAGTACAATAGAAGGGGTGGTCATGGTAAGTCTATATAGACAAGAGTCTAGGTGAACATGCAAAACTTCTACTTTTCTGAGAACATTACTGAAGAAGCTAAAAGGGAACACTGCCTAATAGGCCTTTCAGTTGCACAAGAGCTACCCTGCTGCTGTCTGATTGGATTGTGTTATGGCAGAGCATAGAGAATATATCAACAAATTTCATGAAGATAAATGCAGGAACACTGGAGACCATCACTCCTTACCCCTACCTCCAACTGAGTCCGGCATATAGTAGCTTTGGAAGCTCAAATAAGGCACAGGGGAGGATGTCCACAGCTGAACCTGGAAGAAAATAAGGCACAGGAAGAAAATATACTTCTTGGCCAGTGAGGCCTTTAAGCCCCCTTTGCCCTTAAGGACTTGGATTTATGTAAACACCAACTCTAACTATCCTGGGATGCCAAAACCAACTCAAACTTGGGGTGAAAAGAGAAGATTCAGTCTATATTACCAACCTAAAGGGTTAGTTAAAATATAAATAATATTTAAGAATGTGTGTGTGTGTATGTGTAAGTTTTAGGAACATCTATTACATATTTATTTTCTTTTATTTATTACTTCAATCTGAATCAAGTTGTTGCCATCATCTCTCACCAGACCTACAGTCCCAGGAGCTTCCTCAGTGGTGACTTACACATGCTCTTCATGGGTTAGTGAAAACACAGGCAGTTCAGGGGTAAATCTTTGACTTTTTCACCATGAGGTCCCATCTGTATCAAGTGATGACACTGGCATTTGCCCAGTCTTTTTTATCAGAGTCCCTTCACTTGTTTGTACAATACACTTGTTATAACAATAATGTTTGTAGTTATCAGGTTACATCATGGTTGTTTACTTGTTTGTTTTTCCCAGTAGAAGCTCTTTGGAGTAAAGGAGTGTGCCTTATTAAATTAATTCTAGTACCTGATATATAGAATATGATCAATTTTTGACATAAAATGAATAATGAATAAATAATTTCTGTATCCTCTTGCACTTTGCGTTTTAATACAATCTTAGAATAATTATCATAGTCAAACCAAAAAAGAAGAACACCAAGAAAAGAGAAGCTTTGACTAAAGTTGAGAAGGAAATGTGTGAAGGTTATAGTAAGGTTACAGGAAAAATTCCCTAAATCTATACTTACTACTCACTAGGAACAGGAGAGAGAAAAATGAAATCAGAAAGTATTTCTGAATATTTCAGAAATCTCAACTGTATTTAAAAAAAAATAGATTCCAATGACATCCTAACAGCTCCATTTTAATTAAAAAAGAACATTTATTTTTGATCCACAGGCTTTAATTAGGAGCTTAAAAATGGTAATGCAAGGAAAATTTTTCTACCATATTTACAGTCTAAAAACCAATCAGAAAAAAGGCAAAATAGCACCCATTTAGCTAATCCATACAGCACCCTCCCAAAGAGAAACATATTTTGTTCCAATTAAAAAGAAAATAGAAAAAGTTCTGTGTACCTGTTGGTAGATTGTTAAAAATGGTCACCCCATACATTGTGCCTCTCTGTGACTGTGACCCTTTGCTATGGCTTTGCTGTTCCTGCCATCAGGAGGTAGAGGTATTTTCCCATATTTTTGATTAATGCCAGCTTCGTGACTTTTTTCTACCGACAAAATGCAAGGAGTGATGTTCTGAGACTTCTGAGACCAAAATTTAAGATGCCTTTTGCTTCTGTTTTTACCCAGAAGAATGACAGTCACCATGTACAAAAGTCCCGGATATCATGCTAGGGAGATAAACCAGGTGGAAAGAGAAGTCTGGTGGAATAAGAAACGAAGTATAAAGGGAGGTCCTATAAAGGAGAACAAATCTCCAAACAGATAAGCCCAGGCAACAACAATTATCAGAGTAGTAGTTTATTAGAGATGTTCTGAAAACTCTGCTTTAAAAAAGTCTCAATCATTGTATAATTTTTTTAATGAAAATGTGTCTTGTATAATATGTGTGCAAAACAGTGTATCTCTTAAAGTTAAGAGTCAAAGTATAGCTAGTCTTACATAATTACTTACACATAGAAGAGAATGAAATAATTTTATTTTTGTTAAATAAAACATATAAATCGTATTTCCAAAATATGTCATTTATAATAACATATCAGATAAAATATGTAAGTACTATTAGAAGAAAAATAATGACATACACATTCATGTAGATACCATTAAATTAAGCAACACAATTGCATAATTTGAAGTTAGATTTTCTTGCATATAGACTTTCTGTTACCCAATTCTAAGTGGCCTGATAAATGGCATTCAGAGGTCATGAATTTTTAGTATTAAAGCAAAAACTATTTTAAAAGTTGGAAATACTATATTTAACCATAAAAACAAATAGCCCTGCTACTTTAATTTAGCTCTTTAGTGTGATTTGTCTTATCAATATAAGAAATAGGAAACACTTTTTTTTTTTCAAATTAAGGCAAATAACAATGTGTAAGCATGTCTTACTCTTTCCTCAGTCATATGAGGGGCTGCATAATAGATTTTAGTCTCTGAAACTTGAAAGATGAACTGTACTTCCAAAAAAAAAAAAAAATAGCTCAGAATAACTAGAGGAAATACAGGTTAGATGAGACTCTTTTTTTTAATTGCATTTTTTTCATGCTACTGTATTTGACCATTGATCATTTAATGTTTCGCTTAGCTATTTTGGCTTTCTCTTTGTGAATAAAGAGTGAAGAGTTAAATGGTTTAATCAAGGATTATCACTGGATTAAATCAACTTTGCTGAACATCACACTAGAAATCAGAGGCTCTTCTACTTTTACATTATACCAAAAAAAAAAAATTGTCAGAGATAATCCCTGATTTTTATCAAGGCAGTTTAATTTAAATCATATGAAGATTTAAAAGATCTCATGAAAATGTTTTATAAAAGCTGATTTTAAAATGGTTAATTTGCTGTACAAAAATGTTTATAGATTTTTAATAGTCTCTAGAGAGTCATAATTTTTCTTGAGTCTATTACTTATTATACTTTCAGGCATTATGGTGTCATTTTCATTCAATGTAAATTTTTGAGGGAGAAGTAATCATAGCTGAAGTCTCTGAAAAATCATTTAGTTGTTACAATTAAGTTGATTTGCCAGTCTATATTTTTCATATAAGCAGAAGAAAATTTGCCACTTTGAGAATAACTTGGCAATGATGAATGACACTCATGTTTGCATACGAAGTTAAAATGTTCACATAATTCTTCTCCCTCAACCCTGTGGTAATATATCTGACCTTTGTTTTCCCAAGCATTTTGTAGACAACAAACTCCCAACAATCTCCAGTCCTAATTAAAGACAGAGGACTGGTGAGTTGAGGCAGGGACAAATAAAGTAAAAGTAATAAATTGTGTCCCGCTCACTTTTCCTGGGTTCATATTTATGTCATATAAATAATGAGGCCAGGACTCTCACTTTCTGGATTCTTCATTGCATTGGATTGCATAGAGTTTAAAGTCAATTGCAGTTTAAACAATGAAAAACTAGCATCTTAAAAAAATATTAGAAGTAGAAATGTTCAAATGTTTTTCCTTGGTATCATTATGCCTCTCAACTCCTGTACATATATAAAGAAGGCCGGCAAGAGAGTTTTGTCTGAAATGTCTTAGTCTGGCTGATATTCAGAAGGATTTTCATCATCTCATCATCAGCATTCTATCAAGTTCAGAGTATTATTTGATGATTTTCTTTGTATCTGTGAAACGGCAAAAAAGTGACGAAAGCACATCAGTTTATGTGTAATATGGAAGAAAAGACTGTCTCTTTTTTGAATTGGATGACTTTAGCAGCTTAATTCCAAGACTACTAGGATTTGTGTTATTCATTCACTGTTGTGTAACAAATTACACCTCCTCCCTTCTCCCCAACCGAGTGGCTTAAAAAATCATTATCTTTTGTGATTCTGTGGGATACTGAACCCAAACGAGCAGTTCTTCTCTATTTTATGCCTCCTGAGGCTGCAATCACCTGAGGCCTTGGTGTGGATTGTCCAAGCTAGCTCACTCACGCGGCTTGGCAGTTAATGCTGCTTCTGGCTGGGATCTGTTCTGGAGATGTTGATTAGAGCACTTCCGTTTTTTCCACATCGTGTCTACGTTTGACTTAGGCTTCTCAGAGTACAGGGCTGGGTGCCGAAAGAGAGAGATGGAAGAGCGAGCCTCTGAAGAGGAAGGAGACAAAAGCTGCTAATACTCTTAAGTCCTGGTATCCATTAATTCCCAGGCTGTCACTTTAACCACATTCTCTTGGTCAAAACCATATGCCAGCCCAGATCCAAGGGGGGGAAGAAATAAGTTCCATTTCTTGAAATGAGGAGGGTCATCTGTGCACTGAGATGGAAGGAATTTGGGGGCCACCTTTGGAAATGACCACAGACTCATGTATTGAAATTTCACCTTTTTTCCATACCAACTCTGTCACTTTACCCAACTTTCCCATTCCTCATTTTTTATACCCTTAAAATAGAATGCTTCATTGAGGCTAGTATCTTTTGAGCACCTACCATGGTCAGACAGAACTAGACAGTGTGAGAATGTATGAATGTGAGAATGAATTGTGAGCCTCACCAGGTAAAGATGACAAAAAAATTATATGGCTTGAGTATCCAAATTATTACAGTTCCTTTTTTCCTGTATGTCAAAAATTTGGACTTCTTAACAATCTTCTATGTATTTTTGAAATTTCCCCTAGAAAGCTTCACAGATGCCCCAGGACAATCTGCCCCATGTTTCTGTCTTCTCATTTTGCCATCATGCCCCTGCATTTGTACCAGATTACCTACCGGATGGTTTTCATCCCTGGCCATAGTCATGGATAATTCGCATGCTTTACCATGTTTTTCATAACACAACTCATACCAAGAAATAACATTTATCAGGAACTCATAAAGGCTTGATGTAAAGATAAGTGTGACACAAAAAAAAGCTTGAAACCACTATAACAGGAGCTATTCTTAGGTCCCACAAAACAAAACTCTCACACCATTGCTTACCTATACATAAGATTTTACATTCTAGCTTCTGGTTCATCTCACATCACAGGAAAGATGCATTATTTTAATGAATAGAAAACTGAGCCTGACTTTATTCCATCCCCAGAGATAAGAGGAAGATGTAAACCACTGCTTCTCTGAGAGTCCAAGTTGGAGTTAATTTCCTGCCACTTAACTTATTTTCAGAATGATTGACAGTGAGAATGTCCATTACTTGGGAGTGTAACACCCACTCACATGAATATGGTGTGGCCTGGATCACACAAACAGAAGGAAAGCAACTTCATTAACTGGTAGTGCATTCCCCAAGTTAGACGTGTTGTATTAAATAACACCTCTGTGAGACAACTCATTTCAGGTCCTTTGATTTCTTTCCAACCAGTGGGATTGAAGGGAAAATCAAATCTGATTATCTGTTCTGGCTAAGTCTGGTCTAGGCTGCTAATAAAAAAGGAAGAAAGAAAGAAAGAAAAAGAAAGGAAAGAAAGAAAGAAAGAAAGAAAGAAAGAAAGAACGAAAGAAAGAAAGAAAGGAAGGAAGGAAAAGAAAGAAGAAAGAGAGAGAGAGAGAGAAAGGAAGGAAAGAAGGAAGAAAAAGAAAGGAAGAAAGAAAGGCAATTGCTTAAACCAAAACTTGCTCCGTCTGTCCCCTTGTTCTCTCTCTCTCTCTCTCTTACACACACATCACAAAGAATATATAAATTTCAAGCATAAAATATTCCAAATCGATTTGGGGAAAACTGAACTAAACTAAGCTGCACTAAATTTGACTTTTAATAGTTTCCCAAGGCAGCTGTAGCAAAGTACTATATACTAGGTGGCTTAAAACAGCAAGAATTTGGGGGTGCCTGTGTGGCTCAGTCATTTAGCATCTGCCTTTGGCTCCGATCATGATCCCAGGAATGGAGCCCCAACTTGGGCTCTCTGCTCAGCTGGAAGCCTGCTTCTTCCTCTCCCTTTTCCACTCCACTTGTATTCCTGCTCTCTCTCTCTCTCTCTCTCTGTCAAATAAATAAAAATAAAATCTTAAAAAAAATGGAAATTTATTCTCTCAAAATTCTGGAGGCCAAAATTCTGAAGTCTGAAACTGAGTTATCCACAAAGTTGGTTCCTTTGGGAAGCTCTGAGGGAGAATATGTTTCGTGTCTCTCTTGCAGTTTCTGGTAGTTGCCAGTAATCCTTGGAGTTCCTTCATTTGTAGATATGTTGTTCCAATCTCTGCCTTCCATGGCAATATTCCCTACTTTCCTGTGTGTCTTTGTGTCCAGATTTCCCTGTTTTTTTGAGCACACCAGTCATGCAGCAAGGATGAGGCCCACCCTAATCAAATATGACCTCATCTTAATTTGACTACATCTGAAAAGACCCTATTTTAATAAGGCTGGGGCTTCATCATATCTTTTTTGGAGGGGACACGATCCCATCGCACACTCAGCATTTGTATCCAGAAACAGCAGCAGCCTTACGGACAGATGCACGCAGGTCAGACTAGTGGACAGCCCACTTCACATTTTTCACATAAGCATCTTAATTTGGATTATGGCATTGAGTCAGGTTTCCCCAAGACTAATTTTAAGTACTCACCTATTTGCCTAATGTCTGTATCAGTTAAAGAGTAGATTATCCCAGCTGTCCCTCCCAGAATAAAGAAAGGTCTGCCCCAAAACAAATATCAATTTCCAGCCAATAAGGCAGAAACTGCTTATAACCTCCCACTTGACAGTTTTCTAACTTCAAAAATCTTAAACTCCAGTCTCCACTGGGCACCTGTTTACAAGGATAAAATGAAGTAATAGAATGAGAAATCCCCCAGCGTTCTGAGGCAGAAACAGTGATATACAAATCCAGGGCAGTTTTATTATTCTCTTTTCCACACCACTGAATTCATTTTCTCAGTGGGAAGCCTTCCCTATCAGCCTCTTTTTTCTACATTCTTTCCCAAAGCAGCGCTTATCTTTTTTATACCCCTTTCACATATATTATGTCATTATCGCTAACAGCAAACTTTAAAAGAACCTGGATATTGGAGCTGTCTCTGTACTCCAGAGAGAATACTAGCCTACCCACCGAGAGAGAGAAGGAGTCCTGCTGTTAAGACTTTCCATGTGGTGAGATGACCGGGGTAATTGTCCAGGCTCTGCACTGGCAGGGGTTGGACCAGACCTAGGGAAAACACCAGGGGCTCTGGGAGTTGGGAAGGAGCTCAGAAAAATACCTCCTATCACCAGTACAAGGGGAAGGTAATTCAGACTATTGTCTCTCCCTCAGGATTATGTTAAAAAAAAGATTTAAAGTCAGGCTACTAAACACACAGATTGTGATTTCAGCCTGGATACTGTTTGATCAGGGACAGGGCTGATGACTAATTGATGAGAGTTCTAAATGGTTTGAAATATTCCACTCCAGAGGTGAAGATTGCCCAAATTAAATCTGAAACTTAATATTTTTAAATTACAAAATAATTCTGACATAAGATAACTGTAGGAAACTATATAACAAACTCCATTGTGCATTTCCTACTCCATTGTATTCACGGCTTTTCATTTTTTAAATTGTCTCTTGAACTACATGTTTTTAGTTTTGATATACTCAAATTTATTACTCTTTTCCTTTTCGGTGTACATTTTTATATTAGTTAGGGAAGTATTTTCCTACCCTGAAAGAGTAAAGATACTCTCCTATATTTTCTCCTAAAGTTTAGTTTTTACATTATATACTTATACCTATAGAAAATGATTTATGTTGATACTATAAAGAAGAGATACTTTTTTTTTTTTAATTTACAAAGGGTGACCAGTTTTCTAAGCTCCTATGTTGAAGGGTACATATTTTCTCATTTGATTTTTGTGAAAGACAAAAAGTACTGAAAATGATAGGAAATAATTTTTTTTTTTTTATAATTTTATTTTTTATAAACATATATATATATATTTTTCCCCCAGGGGTACAGGTCTGTGAATCTCCACGTTTACAAACTTCACAGCACTCACCATAGGACATACCCTACCCAATGTCCATAACCCCCCCCCAACCCCCCTCTGCCCAGCAACCCTCAGTTTGTTTTGTGAGATTAAGAGTCACTTATGGTTTGTCTCCCTCCCAATCCCAACTTGTTTCATTTACTCTTCTCCTACCGCATTAACCCCCCATGTTGCATCTCCTCTCCCTCATATCAGGGAGATCATATGATAGTTGTCTTTCTCCGATTGACTTATTTCGCTAAGCATGATACCCTCTAGTGATAGGAAATAATTTTATTCTATAAAGCTATATATAGAATTTGGAAGAAAACTAATGAGGAACACTGAAAGTAAAGGAAGTTGCACTTGGGATATCATCAAGGTGGCTACACAAGGTCATCTGCAAGTCTTAGGGAATCACCAGGAAGGATACAGAAGGGTCTTATTTAAGGATATGCAAGGGCATGTTTTAAAGTTCATCATTTTTTAGAATTCAAAAGAGTGGGAGGAATTCTAGAGAACAGAAAGGGCGGGTGGGTGAATTGTTAACCATCATTGCTTTCTGGTAGCACAAGACTCAGACAAAATGTAACATTGGCATTCATGATCTAAGCCCCTATAGCAGGTTTTCTATAGGCCTGTGTTATTGATTAGTCTAGCTATGCATCAATATCATCCTTTCTTCACTTTAATTGCTCCAAGGTAATTTTTAATATCTCACAAGGTGAAAAGATGGTCTTGTTCTTCCTTTGTAAAATCATCTGGTTCTTCTTGGTTTTGTCGAGTTGCAAGAAAACCCGTTGTAACTTTTATTGGCATTACATTGAATTTAAAGATTAATTTTTGGAAAGGCCACAATCTTATCACATTGGAACTTTCTATATATTAATTTGTTTTTTCTATTTACTCAAATTTACTGTCCTGTGTTTCAGTTAAATCCACATCACCACTTGTTTTTTTGTTTGTTTGTTTGTTTTGGTTTGGTTTGGTTTGGTTTGTTTTTTTTTTGCTCCCTGCATTTTTAGTGAACTGGAATAATCAGCTAAGTGAATATTTTAATTAGATACATTTTGATTAAATTTAAATTGTACTAGATTTGCCTTTAATTAAGAATATATTTCTGACCACAGAGGTAATATTGACTAGTTGTAGAAATTTTGGATAAATGGGAAAATGGTAAAGCAGGAAATATTAATTGTCTACATCTTACATATTTCCTTAATAATTCTCAAATTGAATATTTCTACATATGATAACATTGAGATCACAATTACATGTGATTTTTATATTCTACTCGAATCACCTAATATTACAAAGTTTAAACAGATATTATCCCATTATGTGGATTTACAATAATTACTTTATTAATTTCCATTATATTAGGCATTTTGGTTGTGTATAATCCTTGGTTTTTATAAATAACATGTTTTCAGAATATCCGTATAATAAATCTTGCTAACTCTGCTTAATTCCTTGGGACAGAGGTTGGCAAACTCTGGCTTGCTTCCTGTTTTTGTAAATAACATTTTATCAGAACCCAGCCACGCTCATCTGTTTCTATTTGGTCTGTGGCAGCTTGCATGCTACAACAGCAGAGTTGAGCAGTTGCGACAGAAACCATATGGCCCCCAAAGCCTAAAATGTTATTGCTCGCCCTTTACAGAAAAAAGATTGCTGACTCCTATCTTAGGGTAAAATCCTACGTAGGAAATTTTATTGAAGTGTATCCATAATTTTATAATATCTAAAACATCTAAATTTTCTCCCTGAAGTTTGAGGTTTATGATCATCTATGAGCTTCTGTCTCAAAAAAGCACAATCAACAGGATCGAATATGTAACCTTTAAACTTATAAAGTGTATTTTATGCTGCCCCCCAACCCCAGTGGATTTTTTTTTTTTTTAGAATTATGGTTCAAGCAGTTTATTCATCTGTTAAAAATAAACTGATACTTACTTTTTGTGGCTGATACTTTTCATATTTTTAAAAATATCATAATCTTTAAATCACAAAATGGACTTTTGGTTGGCCGTCCACAGGCATGTGCTCCAGAGAACCCACTGTCACATCAAGGGATGCCTGACAGATTTGGGAGCAGCCAAGGGGGTAATTATTCATGAGAAAACTGAGGCTGTTTGGGTATCACCCTCCACTGTGTGCACATGCAGATCACCTAGTATATCCCAGGAAACACCGCAAAGTTTGTCTCTTTTCTGCCTCCAAGGAGATTTTTATCTTTTACTATTACTTTCACCACACAAATCACCAGAACAAGATACCTATGTAAACTGAGGAAATCCATGTAAGGGGTGGTTCTGGTTCTATCGAATAGATATTTTTAAGTTTTTGCCTGGACATTAGTCAAATGCTAATTATTTGGAGTCTTCTAAGGCCAAAAGCAAATAATTCCTACGTTGGTGTTTTGACACATAGATGTGGTGAGCCTGAACTACCATCCGCAAAACTCTCTTTCGAGAATATTTCTGGGATGATCTAGATGTTATGATGTGCTACAAGAGATAATTTCTTGCGAGAGTGGGTCAGGGAAGAAGGCAGTGGCCATTTTTAATCCAGCACATACCTTCTCACAGTTATTCAGTCAAAAACTGATGTAGATGCCTCAGTGAAGGGATTTTGACTTTAAGTTAATCAAAAGGGCGATTATCCTGGGTGATCCTGATTAATCAACAGGAAGGCTTTTAAAAGAGGTCTCAGGGCTTCCAAAGAGCAAGTGAGTCAGCAATTCTCCTTTCTCCCCTGGACCTCACCTGGCTGCCTTTAGACAACAGTGTTCATTCAGATCATGTCCCTGGAGTTTCAGCCTATCATGATCTTCCCTCCCTGATGGCCAGTCCTTCAGACTTTGGGTTTGTTCAGCCAGCTCCCATTACTGCATAAACCATTGCCTGAAATACGTTTTTCCATATCCTTATACTTCTTTGTTTCCTTGGTTGAACCCAGACTGATACACTCCCAAAGAACAGTAACGTGAAACTGGGGCTTCAACCAGAGATTGCTAAGGAAAAAAAACAGAAACAAAAAATAAATCCTCACATTCTCTGTCTATATGGCTGTTATTTTAAAGTTCAAGCACTAAGAAAATTAATTTGTATAATAAATAAGAATTATTTATTTTGTACAGAATGTTCTGTCAGAATGCAGGTAAAGTATGAACATTTTGAACAAGTATTCACTTGGGGTTATAGTTAGCTCCCAAGAAGTAAAATGAAATTGGGAAATTATAGTTTATATTGAAAAAATTGAGTAAATGTGGTGAATAAATAATATACTTAGACACAAAATTTCTATAACACCAGTGCTTGGAGATTCTTTGTAGCAGAATGCTACTCAGCGTGTGCTTTTCATAATAAGGGAGTTAAGGCCAAGACATAGTTAACCTGATCATTCCATAGAAAATTCACAGAGTCTAATAAAACGATAGCTCTAAATTAGAGAAGTGGAGGATAAGTTTGTTTTTAGCTTCACCTTACTGAGAACCTCCCCTGTTAAAGAGGAGATGAGGGACAGATATATGAAACCAAATCATTATTTATGTTTCTTACAGTATTGAATCTGTGCATTAAGAAAATAGGATAAGTTCAATTAAATAGTACAATCTATCTGGTAACTTTAAAAATTTTTGTGTAAGATGTGTGTATACAAATACCCATTGATGGCCTGGGAATGCTTAGGATCCCTAGCAACCAACATGAAAGTCAAATAAAATTATCTGGATCCTGTTGTTGTTGATGTTGTTACAACATTGCAGAGAACAATTCAAAACATATTGATTGAGCACCTGCTATAGCCAGAAATTATTCTAAGTACCTTGGAGAAAATAAAAATTAAAAATATCGTTTCTCATTTTAAGCAAAGTATAATCTACAACTCTCTAATTCTATAAAATTTTATATTTCTCTTATTCAATTAATTGTTTCTCTTATTTTTATTCAATTTATTAAGTGATAAACTTAGGGGGATAGCACAATATTTGCTCTAAAGAAACTTAGATCTTAGTAAATAATATAAATATGAATTAACCAAAGAAAATATTTTTAGTAATTGTAGATAGATATACTATTTGCATTAATATATGATATAACAATAACTAAATGTCTGTAGTATTTACTAGTGTTTTCATATTATTTAACACTTGACTATACAAGTGTAATTTTTGATGGATCAGGGATTTTATTTGTACTTTTTTCATTCTCTAATTGCTTAACTAAAATCAAACTTCTCATGTTATCTTAGGGAATCTCTTTAATTTTCAGACTCTTGACCATTAGTTGTCTGAAACCCATGGGCAGCACCTATAAATGTCCTCTGGTTCTCACCTTTTGTAAAAGTTGCTGTTTAGAAAAAAATAAAGCTTATTCTAGGATTTCATCATTGAATGGCATCTTGCTGATTATGGAAGCAATCACATTTTCTAGTATTCCCTCTCAAGTGTATCATTTCTGATTTTGTAGATATTTAACATAGTTGTTCTTATGCCTGGAATTCTCTTACATGGGGTTTGTTCAGTTGGATTCCATTCACTAGGCATTGAATGTGAGTCCTTTCCCAACAGTTCTACTTTTCCTGGTTGGCTAGACCAGAGATTGGCAAACTATGGTCCATGGGCTAAATTCATCTCAACACCTATTTTTATAAATAAAGTTTTATTGGAAAACAGCCATTTCCTTTCATTTATAATTTTTGCTGGCTGCTTTCACACTACAGCTTGCAGATTTGAACAGTTGTGACAGAAACCATATGTCCTGTGTGGTAGGCAGAATCCTAAAATGGCCCCCATCATTTCCCACCCCAATTTCCAGAACTGTGTATGTTGAGCCTGTCTGGCATGCAGTGCAGCTTGATGCTTCTCTCTGCCTAATCTTGCTTCTTTCCCTCACTTGCACAGCTTTAAATCTGAAGGGTACTCCCTAGTCTGACTCCTGGAAGATTTAACCCATGTCACAGAGTTTGTTCATTAAAACTCACTTATATTTAAGGACCTAGGATGGACCTCCCCAACCCTATTATCCTTGGTACTTGCAGATGAGTGACAAATCCTTAGTCATTCATGGGAATTTGGTGATCTCCTCTGGATGACTTTCTTTTTTCTCCAGTGCCCTTCTTCTCTGGGTTGGTTCTTAACTTAGAAAGAACTCCCGTATCATGGTGTAATTAAGATTATAATACCCTGAATCTTGCAGAATTGAGATGAGAGCTGGGGCCTTGTTAAAAAAAAGTCCCTGCAGGTAAGAAGCTTGAAGTGTAAAATCCATCCTATATCTTCCTCTGCTCACTAGAACCAGAGCCTGGGGTTTGAAAGAAAGAAAATTAGCTCCTTCTTACTTGGCCTTTTAATAATCTGTCAATAGCATTCTTCAAAGAGTTCCAATCTGTAGTGGGAAAGCATTGGTTAGGGTTGAGAATCAGCCAGACTTTGTTTGAATTCAGACTCCCCCTATACTAGCTATGTGATCTTGAACAAATTATACAACTTCACTGAATCTAATCTTTTCAGCTATAAAATTGAGATATTCATATCTACGTCATAGTTTTCCTGTGAGCATTAAATAGACACAAATGTGTACAAAAGCACATAGCACGATGTCTGGCACATTTTTAAGTCTTCAATAGCATATTAGTTATTATGATTTTGAAAGTTACTACTTTAAAAAAGAACTCTTTTTCCTATCATTACATGTCAAAGCATACTGACCCCTGCTTCAAAATCCATCAGTGGCTCTCCATTTTATTTAGGATAAAATCTACAATTATTAGCAAGCCTCCCAGAGCCCTACATGCCCTGCTCCTTGCCTGTCTTCAGCTGCATCTTTGCCATCTTCACTCAATTCCGGAGACATTAGCTTCCTTTTATTTCTTGAATGCAGCAAACTCTGTCTACCTCAGGGCATTTTCACATGCAATTCCTGGATATGATATTCTCATTTCCCCTCTATTAACTTACCTACAACAATTCTTGCTTATAAAAGGTATTAAATGAATACTTATGAAACAACTGAGTAAATGTTTGTGTGCCTCATTAGACTGAAATCTTTTGAAAGCAGGTTATGCATCATTTTACCCCTGGCACCTCATACAAAGCCTGGCATATTTTAGGATCTCAATAAATATTGGTAGAATCATTTGTTAAGTGAAAAAATAAATGCTCCTAGAGTTTTCCCTAATTTGATAAATAATGCATCAATAATTAGATAATAAGAACAGTTACAAAATGTAAGTTAAAGAGTAAGATCCTTATAATATTGGATATTTGTCTAGAGATTTAGCTAGCTATTTGAATTGGGACTCAAGGCTAATATGACCAGGGAAAACTTTTTTTTTTATTTTTCTAAACCACACTAGCGTGTCCTGGTATTCATTTATGAATGAAGTTAAGCATCTTTTAAGGCTTTCTAGTCACATACATGTTTAACCTTTTGTAGTGCCAGGTTATATGCTTTGTCCATGTTTGTATCAAGCTTTTATTTTCTTCCTGATACATAAATATCCCTCATATCAATATTCTATCCAAGTTGTAGGTCAGCTTTTAAACTCAGAGATGGCTTGCCACTAACTCTGCTCCAAACTCTGGAAATCTTCATTAATGTATCTTTTCTCTCTCTCTCTCCCTCTCTCTATGGATTTACAGTGAATGATTCTGTTGAACAAACGAGACCAAAAGTTGTTCCTTTATATACTAAGGATTTTAAACTTATGATTTTCAGGTTGATTATAAAAATGTTTCCAGATTTGGGGCACTTGGGTGGCTCAGTGGGTTAAGCCTCTGCCTTCATCTCAGGTCATGATCTCAGGGTCCTGGGATGGAGTGAGTAGGGCTTTCTGCTTAGCAGGGAGCTTGCTTCCTTCTCTCTCTGCCTGCCTCTCTGCCTACTTGTGATCTCTCTTTCTCTCTGTTAAATAAATAACTGAAATCTTAAAAAAAAAAAAATTTTCTAGATTATATTTTGTCCTCCTTGATACATGGGAATATTCAAAACTTAAGATTTTACATTTAAAATTTTAGATTTTATCATTCTTTTATTCTTCATATATTTATGTTTAGTACTGATGCCATGCTAAGGGCAATTTCTTAAATAAACAGAGATATATCTTTTAGTTCCCTTCACGTTACACTCATTTTGTAAACAAAAATGAATACAAAGACTTATTTTGTAAGTAGTCTGATACACACATATAACCTCCTGAGCTGCATTTAAAATTTATTGAATAAGAATTTTGGGGGGATGGAATAAGGGTTTATCAAATTATATATCAAAAAATCAGGTTAAATATTCCTCCTGTTGGCGATAGGACCTCAGGTAACGGGCAGGATCTCTACAATCAAGCATACTTTCAACTTGGTTGCAAGGAACTGTCTTAAGAATCTTTGTAACCTTGTACCTGGGATAGAGTCCACAAAACACTCATCATTTGTTGGATGAATGGATTATTTGGGATTCTAGTAAAGCCCCATGATTTATGAGCCATACAAAATTACCAAATTATTTAATTTATCTGATCATGCATTTCCTCATAAGGAAAATTTAGGTGATAATAATTGGTTTTTAAGGCTCTGGAAGCATTACATTAAATAATTTAGATAAAGTGCCTGAAAGATGGCAGGCATGTTATAAAGAGTAGTTATTATTGTCATTTAATCCCATGCTTACTTATTAGCTTGGGTTCTTGAGAAGATTTTAGAGGATTCAATAAAACTTAAGCTGAGTTATGGAAGAATAAAAGAGGTTTTAGACATACTTCTGCATAAGTAAGGGTTTTGATAGGAAGTTGTATATCTGTTTTTATATTTGAGACTGAAGCTTGGTTTGGCAAGAAAGCTGTAGAGAAACTTATTTTGACAGAAATGGTGGTTTGATTCAATTCTACGTTATTACTTCCTTGTACTCTACTTGGACTGTATTTCCAGAGTTTCTTCCTTTGAACTTTTAATTGATGTCAGCTAAAAATTGATATGATGATTTTAAACTTGATTTCAATTAAAAATTGATATGATGATTTTAAACTTGGCTATTGATTCTGCCATACTGAAAACAATATGGGAAATTTACTCTCTGGTGAGCACAGATCAAAATAGTTAATATAGTAAAATTAATTCCCAAATGCAGCTGCTTTGAAAATTTATTTTTTATTATCTCAATTCTATGGGTCTCACTTGACATAACAATTAAATACAGTTAAAGAGACAACACAACTCCTTAGCATAACCATGGGTCTGCTCCTTGCAGCTGTTATTCTTGAATGAACAAGAAGCGACAAAGGAGGGACAACAAGAATGACTCTTCATGATTTCTTTTCAGTCCACATCTATGTAACATATTAGAGTGCCACTGTAGGCGATAAGAAATTACACAGTTTAATGAACATAGTGTTTGTTTCATCTAATGTTTAAAAGAGAATATTGTTTGAGAGTGATAAACTTCCCAATGATATTTTTAATATATTGATTTAAAAAAATTTTTTGTGCAGCATATTGTCTGTCTTCAGTAAACTAATCAATCCATATCATCACAAGGAATTGTTAATATTATCACTTTTTAAGTACTCAGAAAAGTATTCTAGTTTGTGAAGGTACTTATAAATAAAGAATATAATGAAATGTTTAAAAAGTTAAAGGTAGGAGTATATAAGTAACCTGACTCTTACTGTGTGAATTTTACATATTGTATTTGGAATAAACATTTTATTATGATGCATAAGTAATATGTACAATAAATATTTCACAACAACTCATAAGATCTGTTATTATTTGCAGTTCTGTAGTACAATAGACTTATATCATAAGAACATTTATATGAAGGTATGTTTTTCTATTTGTTTAAAATTCAGAGTTTTTTTTTTAAATAAATCAATTTCATATCATAATCATGCATACCTGATGTGTGTCCTTAATGGCCCTTTATAAAAGCAACATTTAAACTCTTACTTAATGCAGGAAAATTTGATTTACTAGAATATGCAACTTGATTGCCATAGGAAAATGTTTACAGAGGTTTTGCAGTATTAAAATTGCATCCAATATCTTTGCACTTAACTGAAAGGAGAATGTAGGGAATAAAGATGAATGATTGACTAATATCAGAAGGTTCCATATTTATAAACATATGACACACTGATAAACCTGTAATGTCATTAATCTACTCTATTCACGTCTAAGTAGTAATGTTCAATGTTTTTGATGATACATAAAAGAAATTATTATAATAGTAAGGAAGGTTTGTTGACATCAATCCTAATTTTAAACAATACTGAGCTCCCTGGGCCAGGGGAATCTGTTATTGGAACATCATAGATCAATATTAAATATGAAAACAATAAAGAAACACTACAATGCTTTTTCTTTGTAATCATTTTTCATTTTGTCTTTTGTGCTTTATTGAACTAATCTGAGTTCAAAGCTCCAAATGAATTGAAAAAAAAAAGTTTTGGAAACAGATAACTGAGATATAGCTTGAGATGTATGTGTAGATAGTCTGTCTAATACCAAGCCTACCTTTTTTACTTTTATTTTCAGAGTTAGACAACAGTGAACACTTTCTTTCTTGAAATCTAGTGTTTTGTTTTTTCTATGTGTTTATTTGCCTGATTGGTTTCTGCCACATTACTCTTTCTTAGTATTCTTATCAGTTTTTAAACAATAAACCACACACACTCACACACATGTATCTGTATGTATATATCCACATAGTTCTTATGGGCCCTAGGATTTTTGGAATTTTGAGCATTGGCTTCAACTTAAAGTTATTAACCCTAATAAGAAAGTCAACCTGTCCTATAAAGCCTTAAAGCCAGGCATTGACTTCTCTCTAGTTATGAATGTCCTAGATGGCATCTTTCTCCAACAGAAGGCTGTTTCATCTACATCTGTCGTTTAGGATAGCCACCTTCATTTGTTACAGCTGGATCTTGTGGATAAGTTCCTGCAGCTTCTACATGAACACTCCACCTTGCACTTTTATGTTATGGAGAATGGCTCTTTCCTTAAATCTCATGACCCAATCTCGGCTAGCTTCAAACCTTTCTTCTGCAGTTTTCTCACTTATTCAAGACTTTATATAATTGAACAGAGTTAGGGCCTTGCTCTGGAGTAGGCTTTGGCTTAAGGGAAGGCTCTGGCTGGTTTGGTCTTCTATCCAGACCACTAAAACTTTCTCCATATCAGCAATAAGGCTGTTTTACTTTCTTATCATTCATGAGTTCACAGGAATAGCACTTCCAATTTTCTTCAAGAAATTTTTGCTCTTATAACTTGACTAACAATATATTATTAAACACAAGAGGCATAGCTTTCAGCCTTTCTTGACTTTTTGCACGCTTTCCTCACTAAGCTTAATCATTTCTAGCTTTTGATTTAAAGTGAGATACATGCAAATCTTCCTTCACTTGACCCCTTGGAGACCATTGTAGGGTTATTAAATGGCCTAATTTCAATACTGGTGTGACTCAGAGAGTAGGGATGCCTGAGGGGAGGAAGAGAGATGGGGAAGCAACCAGTTGGTAGGACAGTCACGATATATACAACATTTATCAATTAAATTAACCATTTTATATGGGCATGGTTCATGATACCCCCAAAACAATTACAATAGTAACTTCAAAGACCACTGGGCACAGATTTCCCTAATATAATAATATTGAAAAATTTTTGAAATAGAGCAAGAATTACCAAAATGTAACACAGAGACACAAAGTGAGCAAATGCTGTTGAAAAATTTCACTGATAGACTTGCCCCATGCAAGGTTGCTGCAAAATTTCAACTGGTAAAACACAAAAACAAAAATAAAAAGCACCACAATATCTGGGAAATACAATGAAGCTAAGCATGGTACCATGAGGTATGTACATAACCCCCTCCATTGGTCTTCCATAGACTCTTCTTAGAGAATGGCACTACCATACACCCATTCAACTGGTAAGAGATATACATAGTAGCCATCCCAGCTTCCTTCTGAACGGGGTCAGCTGCTCTGCTTCCCTCTCCCATTGTAGGGTGTCGAGGCCCTCACCACCACCACCTGGGGTTTCTATAGCAGCTTGAGTTTCAGAACTTTGAGGTTACCTATTTGCACTTCATTCGTGCACATTTCTGTTGATACTCTTTCTAAAATATAAACTTGATTGCTTAATACCCTCTAATGATTTCTAACATTTTAGTGTAACTTTAATTCTTTAGTCTGCCATACGAGACTTCATGCTCCACCCTGTTTCTTGTCTTCCACTTGAATTTCATGCAATTCCAGAATACAACACACCTCAGTCAGGCTCCAGTTTGTTTCTTCCAGGCCCTGCATATCATTTCCTATTCGTATTTCAATAATTTGCTAACCTGCAGCCTCCTGAAAGAGGTTTTCATTTAACTCTTCTCTCTTCACTTGTCCTTCCAGGCAGAACTAAAGGCTTTCTTTTCTATGCTTTCCTATCTCCATAAAGCCAACTCTTCTTTTAAATTTATAATAATGCTGGGTAGATATTTGATTATATACCTCTCTGCCCCATTAGGTTCTATCTTTGAGGAAAGGAGTTTTGTCTTATTTAGTTTCATATGCCTAGCAACAAACATACAAGCTGGTGGCTTAATATCTGTTTGCCGAGTCTTGCATGTATCAAGGCATATAATAGAACGGAGGATGTTCTTTATACTTATACCATTCTCATTATAATTCCCAAGTGCTTTATAGGCATTTTGAAAGTCTGTAACAGCAAGGTGAAGTTTTTATCATTTTTCTTTTTTTAACTTTCTTGCAATTCGTAGGTTTCTTTTACATTCATCAATGTGGAGTTCAACAATTATATTCTGTATTGAAACTAGTCTCAGTTCATATATTGTTTCAAACTAAATTATTGTGTACTTGCTTTTGTTTTCTGGTTATCCTATAGGAGCACATTGTGTTTCTCAAACTAAATTTATTTTCAAAGAGGGACAAGCCCTAGATGACTTTCAACAAAGAAGGAATTGGCTGAACTAGAATTCAACAAAAGTTTAATAAATATTTGTTGGATGAATGAAAGTATTTTTTCCTCTGAGTGGTTTCTGAATCCAACATTAAAAAATGGCCAGAAGAGCATTATTCTGCCTTTCACTATGCTTGTTCTTTGTTATTTCTTACTAACTAAACTAGGAAATTTTTGGTTAGATTCTACTAGTCACATTTGTTCAATCTGAAAAGTTATAGGATATTTATTATATTCCACGTTTCAAAAACATTAACGAGAAGGACCTCAAAATCTAAGGACAAAAATCATTGAATCTGAAAAGCAAACAACAAACTATAGACATATTTGTAACATAAATACCACAGAGCGATAACCTAAGCATATAAAGATCAATAAAACATATGGAACAAAAACACGAATAAACATTTTATAGAACAAGAAATATAAACAACCATGCACATAAGAAAACATGCACAAATAACAGTAATAATACTGCATATTGAAATATCTAAATATTGTTTTTACTGATGAAAATGCTCTGATTAAAAAATTGTATGAATATATTTGGGGAGCAAAGACACACTCCCATGTTGTTTGTTTGTAAGGTAGATCACATGCAATTTTTCTGATGGAAATGTCATGGTAAATTGTTAAACAGGTTAAGCCTGAAGGAAGTTGCTCATGCTAAGCCCCACCTCAGCAAATCACAACTTAACTAAGTTTCTGTGCCTGGTTCTCCCAGAAAGGAAAGGTTAGGTCAGCTAATCAGTGCTGTCTCCCTGGCACAAATTACCTAACTTAGCTCTAAGACTTCCATTCACATTAAGGAAAAGTGTTCCATATAAGGAATGTAACCCACCTCTAACCATCAGCAAAGGCCCAGTATTATCTTCCTGTTCCTACTCATTATGGTGTATTAACAGTCTCTTACCTTGCATAGCTCTTCGGGGTTTCTTACTATTCACTAGATTGGATGTTTCTAGATTCATGAATCACTAAATAACAGCTTGCTATAGAAAACTTGTGGAAAGATTTCTTTTAGCAAATGTGGAAGAATTTAATAATAGATCAAAAGGTTGAAATATATTAATATCTTTAAATATGGTCATTGGATTTCTAGAAATTTGTCCTACTAAAATACTCAGTAATAACACAGATTTTTATTCAATGGCCTATTATATAAGTGTGATATTATGATTTATGCTAAGAAATGTATATTAAATTTTCATACTTATTTCTAGCACAGAACTCCTAAAACACTTGGAATTTCCTTAGTGAGAAGAGCAAGAGAGATGTCTTTTATTATTCATAACAAGCCCCTTTCAACTATATTAACCATATTAATAAGGTAAATTTTGGAAAGCCCATAAGGATAGGGTTGATTGGCTAAGGGAATTAACCATGTGAATAGAGGGTTGGAATTTTCAACCCTACCACTCAGCCTCTGGGAAGGAGAGAGAAAATGATCAGTATTTGAATCAACCATGCCCATGGAATACAGCCTCCTTAAAAATCCAAAAGGATGAGGATTGGAGACCTTTCAGGTTGGCTGAATCTGAATACATCCATGTGCCTAGACAATGGCACATGACAAACTCTGTGGGGACAGATGCTCCTGTGCTTAAGGCCCTTCTGGACCTCACCCTGCATATCACTTCATCTGGCTGTTCATTTGTATCTTTTAATATCCTTTGTAATAAATCCATATTCTAGTAAGTAAACTGTTTTCCTGAGTTCTATGAGCAGTTGTGGCAAATCAATTGGACCTAAGATAGGAAGAGTGGGAACCTCAAATTTTTAGCTGACTCAAGGAAAGAATAGTAGAAATCTCTGATTTAAAGCTGGTCATTTAGAAGCACAGATAACAACCTGGACTTGCAGTTAACATTTGAAATGGGGAGAAGGAGTAGTCTTGGGATTGAGCCCTTAATCTGTGGATCTGAAGCCAACTCTAGGTAGGTAGTGTCAGAACTGAATTGAATTGTAAGATATCCAGTTGTTGTACAGAATTCCCTGGGATGGGGGTGGGAGGGAAGGCCTTATCTTTGGTGACCAGAAGTAGCATAAGTGAAGTATTGAGAATAGTTCTGTGCATAAATGGAAAACAGAAGATTTTTTTTCTTATTCCCTAAACATTAATTGAAATTGCAATGACCTATTGGTCACATACTAAGAAAATTATTAAAAATTTAAAAAATAAATATACTGTATGTTATTATGTGTTACTGAAATAATTTTAATGAATATTTAACCAATGACTTTGTAAGTGCTTGTTAAATAATGATGGGTGTCATGAATTTACAGGACTCTCTATGGTATCTGATGCCAGTTTTATAAATGCACATACACTTGTTAGGAAGGCTTACTTCAGGAACATCTGGGTATATGTTTAACTTTGTTACTATTAATCCTCATTTATACATTTCACCTAAATTATAAGGATAAATAACAGAGTAAGAGGTGAATATTGGGGAAATGGTCATGAAAGAAAAAGAAAAACAGATTTCCTTGATAGAGTAAAAAGGTATGTATGACATGTTTAGAGATTCTTGTGTTATTTATTCCTGTTATGTGTAAAGCATAACGATGTTCATAGTAATGGGTGATATGAGATAGGCAAGAAGGGTTGGTGATGCCTAGTATTTAAAGGCTAGTGTATGACTTGTTGAAAATTTAGGCATCCTGGGTAGAAAAAATCAGATTTGTATTATGGAAAGATCTCTCAAGAAGCAATGTGAGTGTAATTTGTTGAGGAAAAACTGGAGAATGGGACTTTCAGTAAGAAGTCATGTAATTCTTTTGTGGAGTGATGGAGATAGAGTGAATGAAGGCTGTGACAATGGCCATGGAGAGGAGTTAGACTTCACACAGTTTCTGAGTGACTCCAGAGATGAAAAGAGAGTGAGGCCATGCAAACCTCAGGAGTTCCTAGCTTGGGTAAATGATCTGTTGGTGATGTTATTATCCATTTTACAGAAAAAGTAAGGGGACGTAAGCATGTATAAGGAGGAGGAAAGAAGATGGATGATTACTGAGTTTATTTTTTTCCTTGGGAATCATCAGTGTGATTATTTTACTAGAGAATTGGCAATCCTGTTTTGTAGTCCTTCAGGAGTTGGAGCTAGAGGTTCAAATTTGGAAATCTTTAGCATTTGTTTAGCATTTAGTTCTAGTTTATATAGTATGTTTTTATCCATAATATTATTTAATTGAGTGAAGAATAATGGAAACCCAAGGTCAAAGATTAATGTAGGATTTGAATTTGGGAGATTTTGAGTTGGATAAAGTCCACATGTATGAAAAACGCAGAAATTCTGGATCCTCCAAAGTATTGTTATTTTATAATTTCTGGACTCAAACTTTCTTCCAAGCTATGTAATTGTATTGTCTTCAAGATCTACAACAATGAAGATTTCCAAATCCTAGGTAGACATTCCAGAATCTAAAAACTTTCATTTTTTTTCTGAAAACCTTATATAATTTTCTATATTTATTTACTTTGTTTCTATATTTTTGCAATCTGTCCTTCATATATTTCTTTCTCTATCCAGTGAAAATTTACTGAGCACCTACTATTCAGGTACTCTTCTAGAGTCTAGATGCACAAGGCTTAAAGACGTACCCTTAAAAATCTTACATTCTATCAGGGAGGAGGTAGTCATGCTTGAATAAAATGTAAAATATTTCAAAGCTATCCCTCAACATTTACTCCAAAATAGTAATACCCAGTTATTTAATCTCTATCTGACTCAGAGCAGGATCTGAAGGATCATGGTTTGGGTAAAGAACTCCCTAAGTTTAATGAGCAAATAATTATTTATCTATTTAACTAGAAGTTCTGCTCTGATGGTTGAGATTGAGCACAAATTTTTAAATGACTGATTTCTCCATAGGACACAAATTTAGTTTCTTTCTCTTAAATGAAAGAAATGAGAGTTTCAGTTAAAAACACATATTGTGTTTTTTAAAATTTCAGTTAGTGCCATATTGCCCTGCATATATTTCTCTGTGTTAATTTTTGAATGCAGATTAAAATGCCTTCTTTTTAACCTTAAAGAGAATCTTTTACTAATGATTTCCAACTTAAAAATCAATTCCAACTTAATAATCTTCTAAATATATCCATTAGAAAGTTCAATTGCATTCATGATTAAATCAATTTGATGTTCTTATTCTAAAGATCTTTGCTGGTTTTTATTAACATAGAGGATTTTATCTTAAACTTATTAATTTTTAGCATACCATTTTTACCTTACTGAAATATTTTAATTTTTAAAACATCAGAAAGTAATGCAAAGATTTTCAGAATCAAGCAAAATATGTACTATTTTTAATATCCTTTGGATAAATTAAGATACACATTCTTTACATAATTGTCTTGGTAAAATATTTAAAGAATATTTTTATTCAAGTTTGGTAGCAACAATTTGTGAGTTAAGTGAACTACATTTTAAATTTATTTAGTAATTTAACTAGGTTAAATCATACAGTGGAAAAGACTGCTGGAGAATTCAAATGACCGTGAAGTAGCCTTAAGAGATTTTGTGAAAAAGTTTACAGTTTTATCATTTTGCAAATGTATATCCATTAGGTCCCCACATCATTAAAGGTGGGCAGCACTATGAATGCATGGCTTCCTACCACACCCGACATAGGGTCCCATATCCGTAGTAGTTACTCCAGACTGAACTCTTCAACACTTTGCTGCTTGGAGCAGACTAACTTATGTCATCACTGATACCACTGAAAACTCACTTCCCAAAAAGCATTCTGTCACTCCATTCCATCATTTGGGCAGCACTTTAACTTTCTGGCAGTCAATGCACTACAGAAAAACAAATGGTTGGGGGAAGCTGGTGGGCAGGAGAACACAAAGAAAGAGGATGGGAGAGGGAAGGGATGACAGAGGGAGTGAGTTTTAGGTGTGGTGTGGACATCAGGATTTCCAGGATACTCTTTTGGCAGAAAGTAAAGTGGCTCCTCTGGTCAGAGGTAAGGACTAGAAGTAGAGGAGGAAAGAAATTTCCCTGTAAAGTTGGCTGTTAGAGAGAATGAAACTTGAATTTTGTGTGTCCATTTTATATTTTTATTTAATGGTTCTTGCTTAATGTTAAATAAAGTTTATTTGTAAATTATCAAGGGTAACTTGTTTTCAGAGGATTCAGAGAATTGAGATTTATACTCATTTCAGTGAGAATGTCAGGAGCGCTGCATTCCTTACCTAGAAAGGTAATGGCAGAAAAACTAAGGATACTTGGAAGAAGGTGCTTTTGGAACCAGGGATGTTGGGGACACTATACCTGAAGGGATCTTTCCTGGCCTTTTCTTTAAAACCTCAGTTTTATAAAGATCACATGATTATATACCTACAAAAATATATGGAGAATGTTACTATATTGGCATTTACCCCCAGATTAATATTGTTAAATTTGGCTCATATTTCATGCCTGTCAGAATCCTTCAAAATTTGGATTTTGTCATTCAGCTTATTCAGTCATTCCTTCCAGCCTATATACCAACATGGTCAGCGTTTCATCCAATGTCTTCATCTAAACGCTTGTTGCATAGCTTGAGTATTGCCCCGTGGTATGATTCTGGAAATCTCCATCTAAGTTGACATAAATTACATTATCTGGTAAGTTCTTTTTATATGGCCATTCAACAGTGAACGATACTATATAAATTTGTGCCACAAATCCGCGCTGTTGTACTGTTGTTTATTTCCTACTATTTTATCTGAACCACATAAATATCATCCACTAAGTCATTCATTGTACAAGACAGGTTGTCCTGAACTAAGCAAAATCCAGTTGTTTATACTATATACTTTTCTATCAGGATAGAAACCCAGCAGAATATATTTATGTAAGATCATTTCATGATTACAGTTTTAAAACACAAATTTATTGATATCTTACTGTTAGTTTTATACTTATTAAAAAATGACATTGTTATTATAATACTTAGTGGAAACACTGGTTACACTGTTTTTAAGACATACTGTACTTTGATTTTCTGATTTGAATTGAGTGTTTTTTTAATCCCATTTTAAAGTTTAGCATATTTCATTTTTAGGAGCTCTTATTCATTAACCATAAAATCCATTAGATATAAAACAAAAAAGGTTGAAATTAACTTAAATCTGTCTTTTTGAGGGGTAGTTTTTTTATCTCAGTTCCTTGGGAATTTTATAGAATGGTTTTTCCTGAGGCCACACTATGATGTTATTTGTCATATTTCTTAAAAAAGGCTAAAACTGACATATCAATTTACGGTTACCAAAATAAGTACCATTCATAATAAGTGTATTTTTTTCTTTATCCTTTATGAGGTTAGAAGAAAAAAAGCTGGGTAAAAGTGAGCATTGCACAATGCCTACTTATTTTACTAACAGATCTATACTGATATGCCTGTATTACTGTCAAATTTATGAGTTAAAATACAATCGATTTGTTAGTATGGGAATTACTTATCAATTTTGATAAAAATGAAAATAGTGACTCCCTGAAACAAATTCTATTATTGCTGTCCAATTCTGGACATAACATTTGCAATCCTTCTGCCATTGAGTCAGGAAAAGAACAAGAGGAAAAGAAAAGAGAAGGAATTGCGATGGTGAAAAATAAGAAACGAATAGGAAAGAATAACATAAATTAAGACTAACATTTGAGTTTCTTTTAATTTTAGAAATGGGTGAATAGTAAAGAAGTATCTATTTACCTGTCTGCCTACCTATCTATCTATCCATCCATTCATTTACTGGAGAAGTGTTTTCCCCATTCTCATTTCTCTAAAAAATTCCTCCTAAATGCAATATCATTAGAATTTATTCCTATTAGAGAATAGAAATGATCTCTGAGAATATCTGCTTGGCATTTCTCTTTTGTGTGTATATGCTTATCTAAAAATGAAAACAAAGAGAGGTGCTGCAAATATGGTCTTATTTTAAAATCTTAAAGATAATCATGTAAGATAGAAATGGACTGACCTGAATTTGTGATGACAAATCAAATAAACAATTGAAATAACAACTAACATAGTAATAACTTACTCAGTAACTGTCAATTTGCTGTATTTTATATTATTTTTACGTCTGAGAAATCTGCAGCCTCAGAAAGTTAAATATCTTTCCCAAATCCACATCATTGTAATTAAGGCCAGAGTGATTCCTTATTATCTATATGCAAGGCTGCACTTTTTCCTCATTACTAATGATTTTCTTGAATGGAAGGAATGTGTAAATACTACAAAACAGTAATTTAATTCTTGAAATAAATTATTACAATTGTATACAACTCTATTTTCTGTTTGTATATTCACCCTCTTTTTCTCTCCCTTTAAGAAGGGACCTGAATATCCACCCTTTCAAAAAAACATTATTTAAGCACTCATTCTAAGGCAAGCATTTTGATATGTGTTCAGAAAGTATACTGAAGACAAAAATCTTCCATCAAAGGACTTAAGATTCTAGTAAAAAGTGCAGAAATGTAAACACGTAATTGTATTATGAGCTTTATAATGCAGCTTTATAATTGCAGACTTTGGGGACTCCATAGAAATAAATTATTAACTATGCCTAGATTGATCAGAAAAGACTTCACAGGTAAGGAAAGCCTTTCACTAGACCTTGAAAGTAGGTAGAACTTCAACAAGCAATTGAGGAGCGATACTGGCTTTCTAAGCAACAGGAAACATGAGCCATAATGCTAAGGCAGGCAGGACTCAGTGTTAAGTTTTGGAAATTGTAAAGGTTTAATATGACTGGACTGGACTGGACTAGAAATGCAGTGATACAAGGGTTTCAGGAAAGCTCCGATTGTGAAGCACACAGAAAACATGCCACAATAATGTGTTTTATTCTAGAGTTAATGGAAGGGCTCTGAAGGGCTTGAATATGAAGTCAATGTCATATTTACCTTTCAGAAGACCTGTTCCTCCCGATTTTCCCCCAAGGAATGGTATAGAGGATGCAAAAAAATGTTTAGTGATGATGTTCAACACTTTCCAACACTGCACAAAATAATCTGCTCTTACTCTGTGATGAGTCTTGAGGCTAAATATTTGCAGATTAAACCTGGGTTTAAGAAAATGTCAATTTAGGGGCACCTGGGTGGCTCAGTGGGTTAAAGCCTCTGCCTTCAGCTCAAGTCATGATCCCAGGGTCCTGGGATCGAGCCCTGCATTGGGCTCTCTGCTCAACATGGAGCCCGCTTCCTCCTCTCTCTCTGCCTGCCTCTCTGCCAACTTGTGATCTCTGTCTGTCAAATAAATAAAATCTTTAAAAATAAATAAAAACTTTAAAAATGTCATTTTAAAAAGCTAAATACCACTGTGTTTAGTTACTTATAATTCCCAAATGGGTTACAAGAGAAGTGTTATATAACCTAATAAGTTACCAGGATACTAGGCTACTGTTCTTTCATTCTGAGGATTGTTCTTTAATACCAGGAGTGGTGTGAGTTTTTCTATTGGCAGGATCTTTCTTTTTCTTTCCCTTTTTTTTTTTTTTAAACATTTCCTATCATTCTGTCCTAAGGCACCTTCACCCTCTTGCAGCTGCCATGGTGTGCCTTGTTTTGCTGCTCCCTGTCAGCACCGTGCCTTGTTTTGCTGCTCCCTATCTCAGTAGTTTCATACCTGAGGCTAATTTGTACTTTTCTCCTGTAGTTAAACCAGCTGTTTTGTAATAACATTGTTGATTTCTCTGAATGTATGGTACAGAGTGAAGTCTTACATTATCCTAACATTTGTAAGTTGTGAGCCCTAAAGGATCTGAGAAAATCTATATTATGAGAGAACATAAAATGTTTCTCTAATTTCAAAATGTTTTGTTAACATGGAAATGCAATAATAAGAAATAATGGCAGTCACTGCCTATTAGGGATTCTGAAAAGTAGTGGGTGGGTTGAGTCAAAAAAAAAAAAAAAGAATGGTGGTCCATCAAGACTGTACAGCTGTTTATATCCCAGAACAATTTGGCAGATGAAAAAAAAAAATTGGAAAGTAGTCAAGTCAAGTTTAGCTGCTTAAACGTGAAGATGTCTGTTTTTATAATCAACCTAATAGGTTAGGAGTAAAGATACATCAAACTGGCATTTATCTTTTCAGATCATATTCCATTTCCATTACTTCATTAATAAAATCCGTGTCCAATTACATGTAACACTACTGAGCTAGATATAAAACCCTAAGCATTTTTATAATATCTTAGTTTATTAGAAGGAATTGCTAACTTTTGGGGTAAATTGACAATTACTGCATCGATTTTCTCATGTGTCTTTCAAAAAATTAAGACTTTTGTTCTAGGCCTTAAATGGCATAATTTTGTATGATATACTGTCTGTAATATAAAAGTTGGTGTAGTATGGTATATTATTTAACAAGGATATTACATGTAATTGGAAACATTTTTACACATAAACCACTATTTTTGTTTATCTCTGTCACTATTTTTGACTAAGTATCGAAATGAAATATACTCCACTTGAGTTCATGAAATGGTACAGTAAGCTCTTTTACATCATGATTCATGAATTACTGTAAGCTGCTGCTCATCTCCTAGCATATGTTCCAGATGTTAAATATTATGAGCAATCTCTAGTACTTATAACGCTAGTCAGTGTCTCAGACAGAGACTGGTATGAAAGTCTAGAGAGGAAATCCAAAATTGAGGACAGATTTAACATTTATATTTAAAAGTTACTATCTTCTCTTAGTAAACTAGATTGTGAAAAAAATCATACAGTGAATATTTTCTTTTTTAATAAGTTGAATTGAAGTTTCTTTTTTTTTTTTTTTTTTTTTTGACCAATGTTCACAGAAGCTTTACTCTTAACTGTCAAAAGCTGGGAACAAATTAAATACTTATAAGGAGAATGGTTAAACAACAAAATCGGTATATTTATATAATGAAAAATGTCTGAGCAATAAGAACAACAAGTTATTAATAATGCAACATGGATGAAGCCTCAAAACACTATGCTGTGTGAAAGAAGCCAGATCCTAAATGTACGTATTGTATGATTACATTTGTATTAACTTTAAGACTAGTCACAATTAATCTCTGGTGATAAAAATCAAAATAGTGGTTGACTCTGGGTGAGAAGGTATTGAATAGAGGCAGAGGGAACATTCTAAATGATATAAATTTTCTCTATCCTAATCTATGTGATGGCAAATCTTTAATTAATCTTATAATGTAACACTGTTATTTATTGTGTCAATGGCTCCTTGAGTGCTAGCACCTGCCCTGTATGTTTTGAATTTATCCAGCTATTTCCCATGTCTGGGTATCTATCCTCAATGTGTGTTGAAGCAATAAGTCTCATGAAGATCTCCCTATTTTATCCCTTTCCTCTTTTCCATATTCAAATATCCAATGTGAATGAAGTTTCTTTTTTAATAAGTTGAATGAATTGAATTGAATTGGATCAAAGTTCTCCAGTGAGTCATTTGTGATCTGATAGTCAGATCTGTTACATGTGTAGGTAACATGTAACATGTAACATGTAGGGTCAGTAGCCACCAGAAGTTTTCTTTCTCTAGAGACTACAGGATTTTCAGCTAGTATAAGAAAAGCTCAGGGGCACTCAGGGGCGCCTGGGTGGCACAGTGGGTTAAGCCTCTGCCTTCAGCTCAGGTCATGATCTCAGGGTCCTTGAATCAAGCCCCACATTTGGCTCTCTCTCTGCTCAGCGGGGAATCTGCTTCTCTCTCTGCCTGCCTCTCTGCCTACTTGTGATCTCTGTCAAATAAATAAATAAAATCTTGAAAATAAAAAAAAAAGAAAATCTCAAAAGCAAAAAGAGAAAACCCTATTCATTTAGATTATGTAAGAACATGTGTAGATAGGCACATGATAATCTTAACACAATCCTTTGCTCCTTCAAAGTTTTTATATTTTCAAAGGAATGAACATAGACTAGCCTCGTAATTCCTCTGCAGTATTTCTCAAAATTTATCTGTATCAGAATCATGCACAGAGCTCCTTAAAACAGTTTATTGGCCCCAACTCTAGGTTTACTTTTTCTACACTTTTCCATATTTTTCTATTTTAAAATATTTTTATTGTTTTATGTTAGTCACCATACAATATATCATTAGTTTTTGATGTAATGTTCCAAGATTCTAGAGTTTCTGATTTATTAAGTCTAGGATGGGGCCTGATAATTTGCATTTCTATCAAGTTATGAGATAATGTTCATACTGCTCATACAGAAACCATATTTGGAAAACAACTATTAAAGAACAGAAAATAGAGAAAAATTAATTTGACCATGAAAGTATGGTGTTCTCTTGACAGTGAGACATATTTTCCATTTGTGTTTTGTGTTTCATACTTATAAAAAAAATTATTTAATGGCAGACATCAGGGGTATAGACTGAGACCAAGGCAAGTGCCGTTGATTCTGGAAATAGGCTTGTTTCCTTGTCAAGCTGTTCTCATTGGGGTTTATCTAGTTGGGAGATGATTTAGGTTTGTTGCTGCTATGGTTTCTATCAGTGACCCACATAACTTCACTCATCTCTAGCTATTCCTTGTGCTTAGGCCTGGAGTTCAAGGTGGTGTTTCCTCAATCTTCATGTTTTCTTTCAGCTTTTAGCTTTTCTCTATGCCAGTACCATCAACAGAAGGCCTTTCTGCCCATGATATTTTTTACCAATCATAGTGTATTATACTCAATTTAATATAATTCGTATTTCAAATGCTATTTTAACAGTATATATATATATATTTTAGGATTTTATTTATTGAGAGAGAGTGGGACAGAGATCACACGCAGGGAGGAGGGACACAGGGAGAGAAGCAGACTCCCCAAGGAGTGGACTGACATGGGATTTGATTCCAGAACCCTGGGATCATGACCTGAGCAAAAGACAGACACTTAACCACTGAGCCACCCAGGTGCCCTTATCTAACAGAATATTTTAAACCTTTCCAACCATATGAGTAGTTTTGAGTCATGTTTTGTTATTTGTTTTGAATTTTATTATATCATAGTGAGAGTATACAGTTTATTTTTTTTATAATACTGATTATAATACTGATATATTAGGCTTTCTTGTTAGCTTGGTACACATTTGATTTTTACAAATATTTTGTGATTGCTCAAGAAAAAATTATAATTTTGGTTGGTGGGTTTATAGTTCCCCTGATTATTAGTTTAAACAAATTAATCATATTATTCAATTTCTTATACTTTTGCTACTTTTTCTACTTATTATGTCACTTTTTGAGAAGGATTTATTAAAACTCCAGTAGGTTTTGATTTCCATAAATCTCTCCAGTTCTCTCAGTTTTTAATTTTTTTCTTAAGATTTTATTTATTTATTTAGGAGAGAGAGTGAGCAAGAGAGAGAGAGAGAGAGCACAAGCATGGGACAGACACAGGAAGAAGGAGAAATAGACTTCCCACTGACCAGGAAGCCTGGTGCAGGACTGATCCCAGGACTTGTCCGGGATCATGACCTGAGCTCAAGGCAGATACTTACCTAAGCCACCCAGGTGCCCCTCTCTCAGTTGTTTTATGTATTTTGAACCTATATTGTTGAGTTTATATATGCTCACACTCATGACATTTTGTGTTATTTTGCCCTCCTTTCTAGTATATAGCACCTAAATTTACCTTGTGATGGCTTTCAACTTAAATTTGAATTCAATTGATAGAAAATTTGCTACCCCAGTTATCTTTTTAAAGCAATATTGATTGACAGATCTTTTTCAATCTTTCACTTTCAAGATTTCTTCAAATTTTAGGTTTCAGTGTGACTATTATAGATAACATGTGGCTAACATTTTTCTATAATTCCGTTTATAAATAGCCCTTCTTTTCTCTGACCTGTTCTGTATTTTATATTTATTTACAATTCATTTTTCCTTTCTTTTTATATCTTTCACTCTGTGGTTGGAATATTCTTCTGGTTTTAAAGCCACATGTTCTATTTCTTCTCTGCTGTAGACTATCATTACTAATTAAAAGCCATAAGTTTGTTTACTTTTCTTGTCACTGTGTGAAACTTTCCCCTGTTTGTGTATCCTGTCAAGAAGAAAAGAACCTTGGCCTATAGTCACCTCTGATCTCTTCTCCTCCCATGGCCATTCTCATATTATTTCTTTTTCTTTCTCCTAGACTCATTTAAGGCTATTTTATTACTAGAATACTAGTTTTCCCTTCCTTCCTTTTTCCCTCCCTCCTTTCCTCCTCCCTTTGCTTCCTTCCCTCCCTTTCTTCCCTCCCTCCCTCCCTCCCTCCCTTCCTCCTACTCATCTTTCTCTCCTTCCCTTCTCTTCCCTTCCCCTTCCTTCCTTCCTTCCTTCCTTCTTTTTCTTTATTTCTTTTCCAAAAAGAGTCACGATATGTTGCATCATCTCAGATCTTGTTTGCCTTTGATATTTATATATTTATTTTAACTACGTATGATTCTTTTCCTGGCTGTACAATGAAAGGTCTTTCCTGATTCCTCTTCTCCCACCTCTCATTAATAAAAAGAAACCTTATGTTAATAAGTCTCTTACTCTGTTGAGGTTATGATATTTCCTCTGGAAGAAATCAGATTTTTTCTTGACTTTGGTATTTTCAAATTCACTATCTTCTCCTTGTTCATGATCTGTGTCCTTGCATTCAGAATACTATATATATTTTTTCTATTTTGAAAAATTCTCTAGGCCTCCATTGATATAGATAGAGTATGGGTTTCCTTCTTCGTGCTGGTACATCTTAGATGTTTTGTCTTTTTCCTCATGAGTTTGTTTTATTATCTTAGAACCTTGCTTATACTAGTGATAGTTATGTTAGGGTAGGGGGCAGAGTCTAGGTTCCAACATTTCCGGATTATTTTTGAGGTTGGGAAGAGAACACTGTCCCTTAAGACTCAAGTTTTGTAGTTTGGGCTTAATCACTTCTTATTTTACAGTCCAGGCATCCCTAAGCCCCAAGGAAACTAATGTATTTTCATTCCAGACACCACTTTCATCAGTCATATGTAGGCATCTTTTAGAATATTTCCTTATTCTTGTCATGGAGAAAAGGAGAAAGAGAATTCTCAGAAATCTGCTAGATTAGAGTGTTGATAGAGGAGAAAGACACTGCATAAATTTTGGTTTTGCTCGGAAAATGTAAAGGTCAGTATAAAAATGAAAGTTTATATAAAATTTCATTTCCCAATAAGCTGGTAAGCTGACATCAGTTGCTGCTTCTCTCTCCCTGAGTGACAGAATTTTATGATTCTCCAAGCTATGGTGAGTAATTTACTAAAATGCTGAGGATTCCCTGGGAAGATAGAAGCTGATTGGTTACCAGGAAACAGAAGCAAGGGAACTATTCTGGAGCACATGTTTAAGGGTCATAGATGGCAGGGTGTGTTGGAAAGAGATTATTCTTTTAAGTTCAACCCACACCTCTCTCCCATGTGTCCCTTCAAGGGCCCCTCCTCTCCATGCCCCCAGCCCTCATCCCCTCTATCAGTGTCCTGGGCAGATCATTGCACAACCAGTTAGAAAGGAGTGTCTCAGGTAAGTAGACAATAGCAATGAATCTAGGTGGGCTGACCAATAGGCCATAGCAATGAAGCCAGATGGGCTGACCAGTAGGTTTCTAATTGTTTCCTCCTCCCAATTTACCCCATCTAGGGCTAAACAGTTATCATGAAGAATGTCTTCTGGCCCCTGTTCTTTTTTTTTTTTTTTTAATATTTTATTCATTTATTTATTTGAGAGAGAGAAAGAGAGAGCATGAGAGGAGAGAGGTCAATGGGAGAAGCAGACTCCCTGCTGAGCATGGAGCCCGACGTGGGACTCGATGGATCATGGGACTCCAGGATCATGACCCCAGGACTCCAGGGACTCCAGGGATCATGACCACAGCAGAAGGCAGTCGCTCAACCAACTGAGCCACCCAGCTGCCCCCTGGCCCCTGTTCTTAATGTCATCTTAGCTTAATGCCTTGGGTAAAAGAATTACTTTTCTTCTCTTGAAGATTTTTCATTCTGTCTCTGAAGTTCTGAAGTTCATGTATTTGTTTGTATTTATTCTACTCCAAATTTAATGTTTGATTTTTGTATGAGTACTCATGTACTCATTTATTCATGTGTCCCCTTGGTTCAGATAATTCTTGCCTTGATCTCTTTAAATATTCCCTTCATTTTAGTCTTCTCTTATTGTCTAGTTCTGGAATTCTATTCAGATATATGCTTAATCTGTTCAAAATTTTCACTCAGTTATCTGATGGAGCTATAAAACTCTTCTTATGTGTTCAAAGACACTAGGTAATCTATTGGATCTATAATTTCCATGGGTGTATGCCCCTGGGCTAGATTCTTCTGCTCTCTAGATATGTTGCCCAACTATTTCCTTGTTTCTGCTTTTCTCTGCCTCCTTAAGTATTCTCTTTCCTTCTATATTCTCCCATTTCTTGCACCCTGGGCTTTTATCTTTCTTCCTTTCTTGATTTTGTGGACACATCGTCAAGCAGCATCCTAATAAAAGGTGCATTAAATGATTGAAAATATCTTTGAATTGATATTGAATTGAAATGATTGAAAATAGCTTTATGCACAAGCTTGGTGATAATTTCACTGAGCTTGTGGCCTGAAAATTATTTTTCTTTTGTGTTTAATACATTGCACCATTGTCTTTAATTTCTAGTGTTGCTCTTTAGAGGTGGGATGACATCTCAATTATTGCTTTGTTATATATGCATCCTATTTTTCCTTTTTCAAATTTTTGAGAATATTTTATTTATCCATGATGTTCTAAAACTTTGTGTGATGATGTGCTTTGATGTAGAACTTGTTTTCATTCATTGTGCTGGGAAAATAATGGTGCTGTCATTGTGAAAATTCTTATTGACCCTTTGTTTACTTTTCATTTCTTTTTTTTTTTCTTCTTTCTTTTTTCTTTTCTTTTTTTTTCTTTTTCTTTTCTTTTCTTTTCTTTCTTATTTCTTTACAGCATTATGACTTTACTTACATATAGTATGAAGTGATTATCACAATAAATTAGTTAATCTATCATCTCATATAGACACAAAAACAAAAAAAAGAAGAAAAATGTACTTTTTTCCTTTCTGATGAAAAATTTTTGTACTCTCCTAGCAACTTTCAGATATACCATACAGTACTGTTAACTACAGTCATCATATGTACATTATGTCTTCAGTACTTATTTTATAACTGGACATTTGTATTTTTTTACTGCCTTTATTCAATTCCTCCACCTTTCACCTCTGGTAATCACAAATCTGATCTCTTTTTCTATGAGCTTTCTATGTTTTTGTTTTAGATTCTGTGTGTGAGAGAGATCATACAGCATTTGCCTTTGTCTGTCTGACTTAATTCATTTCTAGATTTTGCCCAGTGAATTCCTGCTCATCAGGGAGAATTTAACTGAACCACTGCTTCCTCTACAGTGTGACTTGACTCCTTAAACAAGCTTCCTAATAACCTGTATGCATGTCTATACTTTTTGGGAACTTTAACTTTGGCTTATGTAGTACCTATGTTATAGTAAACTGCTGTCTTTAATGGGTGCTTTTTGAGAATAAAAAAAGAATAAATGTGATGTTTGTAAAATGAAATAAATGAATATCAATTTACAAATAGATTTAATTGTTACTGGATCCAAGTGGAAAAAGTCTTTAATGAGGTTATAAAATTATGAAAAATAGTGGAGAAGTGTTGAAAAATGCTTCATCATATCATCCTGCTTTAAAGCTTGTCTTGTGGAATAAAGGAGAATAGAGACCAAAATCACCAAAAAGCTTTTATGCATACTAATTCCCAGGATTTTTTTTCAAGTTCCAGTGAAATTATAATTTAAATCTTAAAAGGTGTGCTTCATTCAAACAACATTGGCCATCTAGAATAGAAATATGAAGGAAAATATAAGAACTTTAAAAAAATTAGAAATAAAGAATTTGTATTGCATTTTAATATAAAGAATCCTGAGCTATGCAGAATAACATATCCTTTTTCCTTATTAAATGCTTATTTACATACTATTAGTTATTTCACTTATTTTTCTACTTACTATAATTTCAGGATTTTGCTAGTGAGTATTAAGAAAGGCAGCATTTTCTTTTAACTGTGTATAATGACATTCTTTCATACAGATTTTTACTTCTTGAGAGGAAAAATCTAGATGACTCCTTTTGTTTTCTTTTTAGTTTAAATTCCATCCTTCTCTGCCCCCCCCCCTCCTTTTTTCTGATAAGTATACTCAGATTTGACTGGTAACTTAATCCTCCTTCACTGGACGCTATTGCACATAGGGTTCATGGACACTAACACTTCACAGTAAAAAAATAAATAAATAAAAATATATTGCCCAAAAGCTTGAAGAAGGAATGATTATATATATAGGGGTGCCTGGGTGGCTCAGTTGGTTAAACATCTGACCCTTGGTTTCAGCTCAGGTCATGATCTCTCAGGGTCCTGGGATCAAGCCTCACCTTGGATTCCATGCTTAGTACAGAGTCTCCTTGAGATTTTCTCTCACTCTCACTACCCCCACAATTCCCCCTCCTTAAATGTGTCTAAGTTCCCCCTTCTCTCTCTTTCTCTCTCAAAATAAATAAAATCTTATAAATAAATAGAGAGAGAGAGAGAGAGTGAGAGAGAGAGAAAGAGAATGATTATAGTAAAAATATATAGTCCCTCACCTAGCCCAGTTTATCTAGATTGAGACTAGCTAGGTGACACATGGACAGCATTATGGTAGAGAAAGACCTAACCTGAAATGATCTTAGGTATTTTAGTAAAAGGAAGGCAGGAAATATTAAGGCAGTTGTGCCACAGTGGAGGTTCCCTGTGTAAACATAGTGACCTTGTTAGAAATAGGAAACCCTCCAGAATTCAACCTCTGATATTGGCCTATTCTTTCAATTAACTCAATCCAAATTGCTTAGTTGGCTCTGAACCAACTTCTTGCTAAGTTGCTAAAACTGGATGAAGGAAACAAGACTTAATTGTGTTTATCTCTCATAACATAGTGTTCGTAGATTTGTGTTTCATAAATCTTATCATAAGTGTTCATAAATTTGTCCAATAAGTTGTTAAATCTTTTTAAATCTTGGGTTTAAACCATTCAAGAACCTCTAAACTTAAAACAAATATATATTTATGAAGTCCTTAATATATGCCAGTCATATATTAAAGCTAGGAACCAAAGTTAGAGCATAGCATGAAACAAGACAGACAAAATCCCTGTCATTATGAAGCCTACATTCTCCTAAAGGGAAGCAACATGAATATTGATTAATTACTGCATGACTAAAGGAAAAGTCACTAAACCATAAAGGTAATGTAGTAAAGATTGCTTTATAAATAATTAAATTTGGCAATGTAGAATAAATATTATTGAATAACTACTTGTTTAAGTGATATACCAAAGACTACTGGTAATTACCAATATTCATATTTTCCTCTTCATCCTGGAAAAACCACTAAGCCACATTTTCCAGTCTTTCTTGTCTGTGATATTACCATGGGACTGAATTTTAATCAAGGGAATATGGAGAAAAACAAATGAGATCTACCTTGGACCTGGCCCATAAGAGGATCCTGTGTAATTCTCCACAAACTCTCTTCCCTAAAAGTGATATAGGCCAGATGCAGAGAGTTTAAGTGAGGAATCTCTAAGACTAATTGGGCATTGGGGCCACTAAATAAAAGAAACCCCTGGAAACTCCATGGTGCAGAGCAAGTCCCCCTACAACACACGCACACACATACATACACAAACCCCACATTGAGTAAAATTGAACTGTGAGTGAAAAATCAATGTATGTGTGGGTGTGTGTGTGTGTGTTAAGTCTGAGATTTTGGAATTATATGTTATGGCAAATAGTTACATAAAAATATAAGTTAAAATGAATAAGAAGTCATCCATGTACAAATCAAGAGTATTTCAAGGGTTATCTAGCACAATCTACCTAAAGAAAACCAATGGAGTAAACTAATAGGCAATAAAGTCAGAGAACTAGTAGGATTATATCACAGAATATGACCTTATTCCAAATATGACCTGAGGTCACTGGGTTTTAAATAAGAAAGTGATACTACAAATAATATTTCTAATTTTCTAAATTATCTTTTTTTTTCTCTTGTGAAGAGAAGTAAATTGATAAGATAAAAAAATGGAGAATTATTCAGAAGGCTATGATAATAGTCCAAGTGAGAAATGAGGATGGTTTGATCTGGGTGTCCTTAGGACAGACTTAAAAAAGTGAATGGGTTTTGTTTAAGTTTTAAAAGTATAAGCAACAGTATTTGCTGTTGACTGACTGTACGTCCTAGATTTTTGGCTTGGCCAACTGGTGGGAGAAGACCAAAGAAAGATCTAGTTGAGAATGGGAAGAGTTTAAACATTCTGTTTTTCCCATAAGTTTTAGATGCTTATAGGTCATGCATGTGAAGATGCAAAGTAGACAACTGAATAAAAGTATCTTAAACTGAGGAGAAGATAGGGCTACAGAAAAATATTTGGAATTTACTGATGTGTGTGGTAACTGATGAGAAAGAGAATGAGTTTGTGGGTGTGGAGAGTATATATATTAAAAAGGTGACAGAGATAAGCCTAGGGGCACTTCAACACTTAGAAGTCTAGCCAGCACAAGATCTTGAAAAGGACTATCTGGTGAGTAAGGAAGAACATTTCTTGTGGAGAAACAGAGAAAACATGTTTTGAGAAAGAGGGCATGGTCACCAAGCCTAAATGCTTTTCAGAAGCTAAATAAGACAAAATCAGAGAGGTTACCATCAGAGTTTCAAGGATAGAGATTAATGGTATTTTTGGTAATAGTGATTTCTTCAGTTTTTAGTCCCCAGACCACAGAGTGGGTTAGAATGGGAGAGTGGGAGAGAATGCCATGTGAGGACATGGGAATTGCAATAGTAAACCGCTCCCTTGAAGAAGTGTTGACACTGAAGTTAATTTTAAAAAGTGGTAGCTGGTGGCAGAATAATGACACAAAAATATAGATTTTTTGGGGGGGTGGGAATTCTTTTTTTTTTTAAGATTTTATTTATTTATTTGACACACAGAGAGAGATCACAAGTAGGCAGAGAGGCAGGCAGAGAGAGAGGGAAGCAGGCTCCCCACTGAGCAGAGAGCCCGATGCAGGACTCGATCCCAGGACCCTGAGATCATGACCTGAGCCGAAGGCAGAGGTTTAACCCACTGAGCCACCCAGGCACCTGGGGGGTGGGAATTCTAAAGCATGTCTGTATGCTGAAGAGAATGTGGGCAAATGTAGAAATTAAGGAAGAAATACCCTAGAGTGTGTAAAATTGTCAGAGTTTAGTACTGGAGGAACTGAGAGGGATGGTTGTTAGGTGCAAATGGATTTGACTTCTGATGGGGACAGGACACTTCATCTTACTGTAATAGGAGTAAAGAACAAAATTACAAATGATTTGACCAAGTAGGTGTCACATGAAGAGGTATTTCTATGGTTGCTACTACCCAGATTCAGGAAGCTTCTCTGGGTCCTCCTTTATGAAGCTGAGTTCCTTACTTTAAATCTGTGAATTACTTTACATTCTGCAAATAAATTCCCTTTTACTCTAGTTAACAGGAGTAATTTTCTTTGACTTAGTACAGAAAACCTTAAATGATAAAATAAGTCAGTGCTATGCAAAGAAAGCAGTCTTCAAGAAAATTTGGGAAACATTAAGCAGAAAGATTTCTCTATCCTAAAATATCTTCTCGAGCTTCCCTATGTTACGGCAGAGCTCCCAGTAACAGAGAATATTCACCATGGTCTTAGAGACTATGTGGTTGCAGAGAGCTTGTCACTGGTATGCACTGTAGGAGACAGTGTCAGGTGAACAGATGTGAAGCAATGAACTAGTTATCTCTTTCTTTTCTCTGTTTCAATAAGTAAGAAATAGTTGTCAGCCGTTACTTGGTCTCTTCTGACAAGGATAAATGTTATTTTGCATAGAAAAACATTTTCTGCAATCATGGTTGATGTTTTAAAGTAGAAAAGTGTCAGGGAGGTGGATTTATCTAGGGCACTGGCTTTCCCATTCCTTTAGCTATAGAATTGATTCAGTGAATGCAAACATGAAAAATATATTCTGTAAAATTAAAAAAGAACAGTTCTGCTTGAATTAAGAATGGGCTTCCATAAGCCCAATTTTAGTCCGTCTTTTCTCTCAATCATACCCATAGTTCTCATAAACCTAGGGCTCTACTGTAGAACACAGTTTGGAAAACTACAGATCTCTGCAATAAAAGAAATTTATCTATCTGTCATTTATTGATGCCATCCATCTATATTTATGTATTTTACAAAGGCTAACATATATTGTATATATGTCTTAAAGTAGATTCTTTAATCATTTCTATACAAATGACAACTGAAAGTACTTAATAATTTTGCTTTTGATTGTATAGCTGTAGACTATAATTTGAATGGTTTAAGTATATGTTCAAACCTTAAATTAACCAGTACCCACCAATTCAACAAATTATATAGATCATTACATGCTAATTGTATTGTTTTTAATTTTATTATTTGTATTACTTTTCTTTTGTGATGTTGCAAAGTAGTAGTGTGCAAACAAATGTGCAGGTGATATTACTAGGCTACTTCTCATCTCAAAGATGAATAAAATTGATTCAAGGCTATCCTTCCTCTTTGCTCAATGTATGCAGTTCAAATTGTGTGCTCATTCAGATTATGCATTTCTCAGATAGGGAAGGGAATTATTCAGCAAGAGTACATGAACTCCAACCTACCAAATTATTTTTTTTCTACAGTTGAAGATGAATGTATTTGCATTCTAAGAGAAACCTCGATATTAGCATGAACACTTATTACGTAGTTATTGTTTTCAAAAGAGACTATGGAAGTTAGAGGGGTTAAGAATTGCATTCTTAAAAAAATAATTAGATATGGCATTTATTTAAAAAAGAGCTAAATCAACATGCCCACTCTTATACACAGAACCATTCATCAGAGAACAGATGGTCCCCTAAAAGTGAAACTAAACAGTTCTCAAAACATGACAATCCATTTATCTTAATGTGAACATCCTCTAGCAGATATCAAAAAACAACCGACACAGATTTATAACTTTTGGAGCATATTATAAATGCACTTGAAATCCAAGAAAGAATGTTTGCATTTAATAATATGATTCATATTGGTAAATGGCACATGAAAATGTATAATAAAACAGTGCTTAAATATTTTGATTATATTCAAAACTACATTAGTAGAAAAGATAACATTTTTCATCTATATTTCTTTAAGCTTTGTATTTTGTTTTGTGACAACAATTATCCGAGATTCTTTTCTGAGTATCTCTATCTGCCTAGATATTTGAAATCTGGGTGTCTTTTGTTGGACTGAATACTTTATATATTAAATTGAATAACAAATATGTACACACTCTATTTTTTCATTTTCATTCGTGCATTCATCTCTCATTTATTCAGCAAGCACTTATTGGATAACTTCTATGAGTTGTGCCAGGAAATGGAAATAAAACAATAAATTAGTGATGTCTATTTCTGGCCTTAGTGATCCAAGAGGATAAGAGGGAAAGACAGATCTGTAATCTGTAAACATCCATAATAATGAAGTAAAATAAGAGTTTAAAATGCAGTGGGGAACTATATGTTGGAAATATTAACTAATGTTGTTTCTTGTCATATTTCTAAATCCTCCTCTCTATTTTCCATTGCCATCCCCTTTTGCACTTTTCTCATTCTATAAACTGATCTCATCCTGATTTTTGACATTTAAAGATATAGGTTCTGAAGAAATGGAAAAAGACTAAGGACTTTGCAAAGGACTAGGAGTAACCCAACAACGAAGACAGGGTCTAGCTAGGAAAAGATTCTCTGTATTGAAGGGAAGAGGAATTGAGCTGGAAGGGAAATGACAAGATTAGAAGGTGATGCGTCCTTGTGAATTCGTTCTCTTCTTAGTCTCTATGATGGTTGCTGATCTACTGAAATAAGAGCAAAGAGATTCTCTAAATACATTCATGAGATTTGAGAGTCAAGGAAAACTACCACCATATGCTTTGTCCAAGTGGAGCCCTAAGTATATGTGCTAGCCCCCCCCCCCAAACAATAATTATGTGTTGTGCTAGGCAAACAGGGCAGACAGACTCATGCAGAATTCCCAGTATAGTCATGAGATACTGTAGCAATATTCATTCATTTATTCATTCATTCACTCATATTCACTTTTGCATTCATTCAGTAAGTGTTCTAGAAAATCTTGGAAGTTGGGGTATATACATTGTGGTAGGCATAATTCTAAATTTACCCCAGTGACCTTTAAACTTATGTAATCCTCACCCCTGCGAATGTGATTTTATCCATATAACTATGTTACATTATGTGGGAAAAGGCAGATTATTTGGGTGGGTCTAAACTTAATCGTATGAAAGCTTAAAAACGGGTTTTTTTCCAGCTGGTAGCAGAATCAAGAGCCAGAGGTATTCTAGTCATGAGACAGATTTGACATATCTTTGCTGGCCTGAAGATGGAAGGGGTTACGTGGCAGGGAATGTGGGGAGACTCTAGAATCTGAGAGTGCTGACTGCCAGTAAGTATATTGGGACTTCAATCCTATGACTACAAGGAACAGAATCTGAATGAGCCTAGAAGCACATTTCTCCCAAAGCCTCCAGATAAGAGCCTAGTTTGGTTGACTGGTTGACTGATACTTTGATTTTGTAAGATCCTAAGCAAAGAACACAGCCAAGTCCACTCATACTTTCTGAGCTTCAAAACTGTGAGATAATAAATGATGTTGTTTTAAGACACTAAAGTTGTGGTAAATGTAGTGAATTGTTACATAGGAAAACAAATATGTATAATGTAGAGAAAAAAACCCTATCACATGGAGCATAAAACCTAGTGGGAAGATCTAGGTAATAAAAAAAAAAAAAGGAAATTCTTATATAAAGGTAAATTATGGTAAGGGGAATTGTATGTGGAGAGGCATTGTCATCCTAGAGAGGTGACTAAAGCATACCAAATTGAGATGGCAATATTTAAGTTAAACATTTCAGGAAGTGAGAAAATTAGCCATGTAGATATACAGGGCATGTGAGATCTGGGAGCAGGAAAGTGTAAATTCAAAGGTTCTAAACTAGATTATGCTTGAACACTAACAAGAAGGGCAATGTTGCTGGAGCAAAGTGGATAAGGTGGAAATCAGGAGTTGAAATCAGAGAAGAATTAGGGAGTTAGATCACACAGGGTCTTAGAGACCATTGTCTCAATACTGGCTTTTCCTCTGAGTGAAGTTGGAATCCAACTAGGATTTTGAAGAGAGGATGTGACTTTCTATTCGAAGAGATCATTTCAGCTACTAAAGAGGCAACAGAATGAGTGTGATACGAATATGGAAGGAGCAGCTGTTAGACTTGGTAGTGTCTTACATATGGAAATGCGATAAAACTCACAAGATACATATATACACCTGTGGAAAAGGACTGCATATGATTGTAAAGTTTTCAGAAAATATCTTTGAGGATAGATACACATTAGAATGAAAGTTCATTCTAATGAATTTAGAAGGTTTTTTATTGAAGGAAGGTTTTGTATTGTTTTGTTTTGGGCCTATTTTCTTAATTAGGGTATTAGTGGAGCATGCAATGTATTTCCACTCTATAATTAGTTGTTGAATGAATGAAGACATATATGAATAAATCAGTGATCCCTGAAAACCCCTCATTTACCCACTTTGCCTTCCAAACTGGAAGAAGTTGGAGTGTATGGCAATAGATTGAACATGTGTTCCTGCCCCATTGACATAAATATATATTTGACTCTTTATTCACTTTTAAAAATATTCCCATTATTGTGGGGAACTGACAGAGTCTCTTGAAAATAAGGATAATGTATTGTTTATGATTATGGCCTCAGAGGTCAGCCGACTTCAATGAAACTATTTATTTAGTCTCTTGTATAATATCCTCAATTATGATGTGGAACAAATATGTTCATAAGGCCCCCTTAACACACAAACGCTGGTCCTATGGTACACAGGAAACAAAGGGGGGGAAAAAAAAAAAAAGCAAGCTTTGTTCCTGAAGGGTTTTTGTCTTCAGTCACAGCTACAACCCAAGAGCTTGGATTGACACAAAGCATGTGCTCAAAGAATGAAGGGTTGGGGGTTGAGGAGAGATGATCAGATGAGTACAAAGATCAATTCAAAAGAATCAGAAAAATTGACTTCTAGTTTTCACTCATGATCAGTTAGGACGTTGTATTTTAGTTAAGTTAAAAACTCCAGTGTTTAGTTGGGTGATTTTTAATATTGTTCCAGGTCCAGGAAAAGAAGCAAATTGTGCCAGTCTAGTAAATAAATTAGTTTATTCCATTCAACCAGTAGGATTTGCTAATGTGTTATGGATTACTTCATTAATTTCTCTGTGTTCTTTGTGGCAATACTCTGAGTAAATATAGGTACTTTTTTTTTTTTTTTTTTTGATGAGAGAAAAATCAAGAATGCTGGATAAAAAAGGCAATCTGAGGAATAAGAAATTCAGGAGAAAACCTATACACTAGAAGGTGATTCTTTAGAGAAATGTGTTGTTGAAAGGAAAGTTGGAAACTTTAATTATGTTTACTGAGTGCCTGAAGAAATATCCATCACATATTTTCTCCCTATGACCTGACCCCCATGTACCACCAGCATTATACCTACTCCTAACTATTCTTCACAGGTTACTTGCCATCTTCCTAAAAACAAATGTAATTAGATCACCACTCTGCTAATAAAAATGTGATGCTTCTTCCTGCCATGGCATTAAATCTAAATCCCTTACAAAGAAATATAAGATATTTGCAGTTCAGCCTTCATTTTCAGATACATTTGATGTCATTGCCAGTCCCTCATCATATAGTCTATGCTTCAGCCGCAGAAATTCTAATAATAAATCTTTGTCTTTGTACATTATGTCTCCTTTTCCTGAAATGGCCCCTGTCATTCTTCCCCTTAACAGTGTCCAATTTGTCATTCAAGATCCAGCTCAGACTCCCTTTCTCCAGGATACCTTTTCTTATGATTTTGAGTGAATGACCATTGCAGCTCCACAATTATGTTCCACTGGCACTATTTTAGCAGAAATTGCTAAGGGCTCCCAATAGCCATTGTGCCTTTCTTCCCTTAGGCAATACAACTCTTAAATATTTACAACGTGGCCATATGACTAGCTTCTGCCTCGCGGGATATGAAGAGAATTTCTGTGAACAGCTTCTGGATCATGTCCTTAGAAGGGTATTACTTTATCTCTACTCTCTCATTTTTTCCCTTTCTGTAAGCTGGAACATGGAAGGAAAACCCTAAGGAATGACAGCGCAATGAGACAGGTAGAGTCTGGGTTGTTGGTTCCCTTTGTGAAGTGCAGCACCCCTACATTTAATTGACTAACAGCTAGCACATTTTGTGTGAAAGAACAAATAAACCTGTCTTGTACTGTTTAGTCTTATTTGATCTGCATAAGTATGGGGACACAGAGAGAGGGTGAGAAGTAGACTTCCTGCTAAGCATGGAGCTCTGTGTGGACATGGGTCTATCACAAGACCATGAGATCATGACCTGAGCCCAAATCGAGTCAGACACTTAGCAAACTGAGCCACCAGGTGCCCCTTTACGATTTTCTTAATAACATTTTCTTTAGCTTACTTTAAAAATACATTGTATAATACATATAATGTACAAAATATGTGTTAATTTACTGCTTATGTCATCTATAAGGCTTCCAGTCAACATTAGGGTAAGATTTGGGGGAAATCAACATTTATACATGGATTTTCAACTGTGTAGAAAGTGGGCATCCCTACCTCCTGTGCTGCTTAAGAATCAACCATACATCTGGGCCTAAAATCTTGAAGTAGGAACTGGAATACTCCCAGAAAGTCAAAATTTTTTTTTTTTTCCTCTGAAGCTTAATCATTTTTTTCCCTGTGTGTCTTACTCTGATTTCTCTGAAGATCTACTTCATTCTTTTGACTGGTAGTTAAAAGCTTTTTCCTTCTTCACAGACATGGAAGAAAGCAGCCTCTCCTCACTGCTCTAGAACATACCATTTAAATTTAAGCAAAATGTCAGAACTAGATCCTTTAAGTCCTAATTCCATACTCATTAAGAGAATCTTAGTGGTTGAGCTTGGGTAAAGTCTTCAATCCAAATCTAATCATGAAGCCAGAGATGGGGCTTTATGCTTTATGCTTTCTTCTTTCTTTTCCTTCCTTCCCTCCTTCCTTGCTTTTGTTTTCTTTCTTTCTTTCTTTCTTTTCTTTCTTTCTCCTTCCTTTCTTCCTCCCTCCCTCTTTCTTTCTTTCTTTCTTTCTTTCTTTCTTTCTTTCTTCCTTTTTCTTTTCCTTCCTTCCTTCCTTCCTTCCTTCCTTCCTTCCTTTCTCTCTCTCTCTCTCTCTCTTTCTTTCTCCTTTCTTTCTTTCTTTCTTTCTTTCTTTCTTTCTTTCTTTCTTTCTT
>NW_022631034.1:12964656-13146968 GCF_010015895.1 Lontra canadensis | reverse complement strand
TCTTTCTTTCTTTCTTTCTTTCTTTCTTTCTTTCTTTCTTTCTTTCTCTTTCGTTCTCTTATTTCTTTCTTTTCCAGTAAAAGGAATTATGTGTTTGCATACACACTGAGAGGTGTCTGCTGCAGAAGTCATTTAGATTGCTGTTAGAGAGCCTTGCCAGGATTCTACTCATTTTATTATCTCAGAGCCTAGTGCAGTGCCTGATTAAATAAATGTTTGCTGAATGGAGAGTGAATGAATGGAATCCAGAAAAAACACACCACTGTAGATCAGTCAGAAATAAGTTTCATCATTTGGAGCATAGACATAAAAACTTCTTGTGTTTTAGAAAATAAATAAAATCCAGACATGCAGAACTCAGAGTAGGTATTTTCCAGGAGAAAATTTACCACTGACAGTTCTTAACAGATAACCTATAAAACACAGGCAGAATTACTCTGAAGTAATGTTATCATTGCATACAAATCACAGTTCTCTGTGTCTGCCCTAAAATAATTTTAAAACTATAAACTATCTGCATTTTTGGTTCTGCCAGTTAAAATGCCTCTGCTCCATTGCAACAAAAAATACATGATAAAATACTTAACTACATACATACCTGATTATAGTTCATAAATAATGAATTTTATTAAAATTCTACACTTTTTCTACTTTCTGTGGTCAATGGAATAAAGTTCTGAAATAACTGAGATAGAAAACCTATCACCTCATCTATAAAGTCCTCCTTTATTGCTAAAGGTAGGAAGAGATAGAGGATTCATTCTGAGATAAAGACATTCAATCTCACTCACCACACTAGGCATGTCAGAAAAATCACCTAATGGAGGAACATAACAGATTGAGCATATCAGAGAATGATGGACTTGGGAGATGGAAAGTTGTAGGTTATGTCAGAGCAATCCTGGATGGTGCAAGAAAACAAAACAATGCATCCATACGTTCTATATCCAGTGGGGATAATCATCAGAGGGTTAATCCTTTAGACATTTTGAGATTATTCTATACTTGTAGGGATATCATAGTAATATCCTGTATTTCAATTCTAGCACACAATTGTACTGGGAAAGGTTATGGAGAAAAAAATAAAGCTATATCACTTATTAACACCGTGGACCATTTAATTTATGCAATTTCAAAATTAGAATTAAGTTTCCATTCCTGTGCAAACAATTCCTATTTATCTGTACTAATGTTCCCAAAATATTAAGATTATACCATCTTTATACTGTCTTTACTCTCTTCTTCTATTTTTTTTTTTTTAGAACTGTTTCTGACTCAATTGACAAATGGGTGCCCCTTCACTCCAAAATATGTTAGTATTTGTCCAAGAAAACCAGGAAGATTCTGCTACATAACAGCAATCCTACTATCAAAACTAAAAATATTAACATTGGTATATCATTATCATTAAAATTCACACTCTATTTACAGTCCACCAATTATTAATACTTAATGGTAACTATATATCAGTGTCATTTTTGGGGGGGGTTGATAGTGGGTGATTCAATAGTCATACTCTATTTAGAGTCCACCAGTTGTTCCAGTTATGTCCTCTACAACAAAAGAATCCAGCTCATAATTGCACATTTCACTTAGTTGACTCTAAAAATGATGTCTATTTATCACCCTTCATGATGGAAGAGTTCCTCAGTCTTTCTTTGTCTTTCAGGACCTTCACAGTAGTAAAGACTATGCCTTGATTCGGGTTTACCTGATGTTTTCTCACAATTAGTTTTTTGTTGTTGCTGTTTTTTGTTTTTGTTTTGTTTTTTATGAGGTAGGTATTTTTATTAAACCCATTCTATGCATGATATGGGTGGGGCACAGAGAAATAAATTCATTGCCCAAGGTCATACAGCTATGCAGTAGAAGTGCCAGCATCTGAATCTAAATGGCATGGTGTCAGTCTCATAACTACTAGGTTATTTATTCATAGAAAGGGAGCATAAAAAAGCAAAAGACAAACTCCAAAATCTCATTATAGCAAGTAATTTCACTATTTTCTCTTCATTAAGACTCTTTGATGATGTAGTGTTGTCATCTAGGTCTTTTCTCCTACTGTCTTTCTGGTAATGACCAGCAGTCAAATGGACAAAAGGAAGGGAAAAAAAAAAAAACAAAAACCCTTCCTCTTATCCTTTCTTCTTTCCTTCCTTCCCATATTTATTTACTGAATCTTTTTTTTAAATTTCTTTTCAGTGTAACAGTATTCATTGTTTTTGCACCACACCCAGTGCTCCATGCAATCTGCCCTCTCTAATACCCACCACCTGGTTCCCCCAACCTCCCACCCCCTGTGCCTTCAAAACCCTCAGATGGTTTTTCAGAGTCCATAGTCTCTCATGGTTCACCTCCCCTTCCAATTTCCCTCAGCTCCCTTCTCCTCCCCATCTCCCCTTGTCCTCCATGCTATTTGTTATGCTCCACAAATAAGTGAAACCATATGATAATTGGCTCTCTCTGCTTGACTTATTTCACTCAGCATAATCTCTTCCAGTCCCGTCCATGTTGCTACAAAAGTTGGGTATTCATCCTTTCTGATGGAGGCATAATACTCCATAGTGTATATGGACCACATCTTCCTTATCCATTCATCCATTGAAGGGCATCCACAATTAGTTTTAGATATGAGCACTGGGCAAAAATAATCCTGGAAGGGATGCTGTGATGCTCTGTGTATTATATCAGGCACATGTTATCTATTTGTCCTGTTACTGATGATGGTAACTTTGGTCTCTTTGGTTAAGGTGATGTCTGCCAGGATTCCTACTCATAAAGTCATCTTTTCTGCTTTGTAATGAATCAGTACTCCGTGTGGTGCACCCTGAACCTTCGTAAATATTCTGTTACATCTCACATTCTCCCCTATAGTTTTAGCATCCATTGATAATTCTTATTCGAAATTATTATTACCCTGATTTTTTTGAATAAATTAAATTTCTTGACATTTATTTATCTATCCATTCAAAAATATATGTGCCCATTATGTGCCAAGCACTAAGGTTAAGTTCTAAGAATACTCTGTCAGGAAACAGCTGCTATTAAGTATTATAGGAATGTAGGATTTATTATAAAAATATGGGATTCATCATAGGAAATAGGACTTAAACAATTATCTTATAAAAGGTTCTGTGGAAATAAAAATCTAGAAGGAGATAGCAGGAGGTTCAGAGAAAAAGTCAGTAACCCCTTCACCTGGAGATTTAGGACAGAGTGATTAAGTCAGAGCTTGCAAGTAAATCCAAGAAACTGAGATGCTGAAGTGGGACCATGAAGGAAGAACTTGTGGAAAGCCCATAGAGACTTTTCTGGAGAATCTACTTCATTTATGTAGGTGCCTCTGTGGTTCTCAGCCATAGCCATTGATGGAACATAATCCAACACAGATATACAGATATCTGGGTTTAGGGTAGATGGAATACCTAGTTCTTGCTTTATGTGAACTTTAAGTTTATTGAGGATGATAGATTGAAGAGTTAATGACAGACAAAATTGGAGCTCTGAGAAGTGCTAGACAGAGTTATATAGCACTATGAGTTAAAGAGATTAATAATTTGGCCTTCCCAAGGTAATGCTACTTGAGTGATGATTTGATAAAAATGAAGTCTCCCTCCTGAAATTTCTTCTCTAATATAAGCTTGTGTATTCCCAATCAAGAGGTAAAGTCTATTTCCCTTTCCTTGGGTTTGGGCTGGCCTTCATGAATCCCTGTAATAAGTAGGAAGAGGTATCATTTACCGTGAATGGCTTCCAAGCCTAGGTGAAAATAAGCCATAGATCTTCTTTCTTGCTCTCTTGAAATGTTTGCTGTCTAGCAGCTTCCTCTCAGAAGCCAAGCTGTTGTATATAGTTGATCTGGTTGACAACCACTACTGAACTCAGGCTTCATGTTAGCTCAGACAAGGAGAGAAACTATATTGGATATGTATCATCCTGATCTAGTTGGTTTAGCCCCTAGCCACTCAGGTAACCCCCATTTCACCTCAATAACCTCTCCTTTTCCACCATTTGAGTCTTCCAAGTGATGGCTCCAGACATCTTTGAGTGGAGGAAAGCCATCCCTATTGGGTCCCCAACTAAATTTCTGACCCATGCATTTTATAAACATCACAGAATCACAAAATTGTTCTTGTTTTATGCCATTAAGTTTTGGAGTGTTCAGTTATGCAACCATAGTAACCGAAATAATCAGTTATGAGATGATTTCATCAGCCCAGTTGAAAATGTATTTTATCTTCTACTTGGTTAACATTAGTGAGATAAAGAGAAGCTAAGGTTCTTGAGGTATTTGTAGGTTAAAAGCTAGTGATAGTTTGAGCATGATGGGTGGTAAATCAGATGAAAAGTTCGTGATAGTTTGAGGGATGATAGTGTAAAGCAGATGAAAATATCAAGTTTCCTAATTTATCCAGCTCAATGGATGATGTCATCTTTTAATGAGGTGCCATTTATGAATGTCTAGTTGTCTTTCCCTTTCTGGGACATGGAAGACTGCCTTCCAACCTCCTAATAGTTAAGTGATACCACTTGCCTAATTCTGGTCGATAAGATGTGAATAATAACTAATTGTGATTAAGGTAATGAAAATCCTCTCCATGTGTTTCCCATTCTTTTCTTCTTTGAAGATGAGAAAAGATGGCACCCTGAATTACTGAGTCATGGCATGAATGACAACAGCCCTGAAGAGTTACCCAACATAGAGAGGACTTCATGTAATTAAGAGAGCAATTTTATGCATTAAGCCACTGAGTCCATAAGATTGTTTATCACCATACATTGGTCTTATTTGTCCTGATTGGTTACAGGGAGAATACTGAAGAATGACTTTGCCATAAGAAGGTGGTTAGAATCATGTTTTTTTGTTGTTGTTGTTTTGTTTTGTTTTACTTTTTTTTTAATTAAAGTTGTATCCATTTTTTTTTAATATTTTCTTTCTTTATTTGACAGAGAGAGAGAGAGAGAGAGAAAGAACAAGTAGGGGGAGTAGGAGAGGGAGAAACAGACTTCCTGCTGAGCAGGTAGCCTGACCTGGGAAGGACTGAATCCCAGGACCCTGTGATCATGATTTGAGCTGAAGGTAGCAGATGTTTAATAGACTGAGCCATCCAGGAGTCCCTAAAGTTGTATCAGTTTTAAGACCATTTATAAATTCTTAGCAGCTATTTACTTTGGGGTCTTATTCACATATTTCTTTTACAATATTTATATTAAAATAGCTTTACAGAGTCAAAATATATTTCAGGCACTATCTAGGTGACATGGGAGATGGAATAGACATAGATATAGATACACAGATATTAACCTGAAAAAATATAAAATTTAGTAGTGATTTTAATACATAAATATACTAACAATAATATAAAGTAGAAAATGTGTTACAAAAACTGTTGGAATATAATGTTATGATTGTTCAAAGAAGCCTAGATATTCTAGGAGTGTAATTATCTTAAAAAATATACAGAGTTTACTATCAAGCCTGGAATGATAGGAGAAGAATTGGACTCAAGGAGGATCTTTGATTCAGAGTTACAACATAAGCATGGAGCAAGATGCATGTATAATCTGCAGGTGACAAAAAGTAATGATCTTGGGCTAAAACTCAGGGCATACATAATGGAGTAGAAAATAATAAAGCCAGAAAATTTGTTTGGGTATCAGATTACAAAGGACATAAAGGTAAAGACACAGACTGAGATTTTATTTTGTGAGGAGAGGGGAAAACTATGATATATTTTAGCAAGGGAATTACTGTATAAAGATAGTATTTGAGGGAAAGGTCTGAAAAAAATTATATTAGAGGAGTATTCAAAGCAAGAAGCATTGAGACCATGAAGAGAGTAGAAGGAACGTTGAGTGAAGAAAAACAAGACATTAGAGAATGTTTTAAATGGAATCTAGTTAGGTAAAAATAAAATTGTTTTATATTGACATGTATAAATCCTTACTATGTATCACCAATTATTATTCCAGGTGACCCTATATCGATCTCTCTCCATCACTCCTCTATCCCTCTGTCCTTCTATTATTGTATCTACTTATTGGTCCATCATCTAGCTTTTTGTCTATCTGTCTATGTAAACTTATTTATTTCTCATAATTACCTTAGAGATGAATTCTACATAGTGTACAAGAAAGAAGGAAAGATCATTAGATAACTAAAAACTTGAGCTTGGATGAATGAAACAACTCTGACTTATAAACGGAAAGAGAGCACAAAATGAGAACATTTGTAAGGAAAATATGCTCCATCTAGTTTTTGACATATTTTCTTTGAAGATCAGCTTCAAATATATACATCAGTAATGCACACAAGTCTCTAACTTTTGAAATCCCAGATTTTCATTTTTATTAGATACAAGATTGATGACAAGTTGCACAATTAAATGGTTGAATCATTAAACTTTTGCTACATCACAATAAACTCCAAAACAGTGGCTTAAAGATAGAAACATTTGTTATTCCTCATTGTTCTCTTAGTTGGTTGAGTTAAGCATATTGGAATGGCTTTATTTGCATGTCTGCATATAGTATGAGTAGGATGTCTCGGACACCTTGGATGGCTGGTTCCTCTCTCACTGTCGTCTCCCACATTGCAGGAGGCTACCTTGGCTTGCTCACATGGTGGCAAAAGGGAGCAGAAAAAGTTGTTGAACTCTTCCCTACAAGCACTCTTCAAGCCTCTGCATGAGTTACACTGATACTGTTCCATTGGTCATAGCAAGTAAATTAGCCAAATTCAGAACAAAGAAGTATGAAACAGACCCTCCATCTTAATGGGGGAGGCACCATACAAACATTGCAATAGATCATACATACAGTGAGGCAAAAAAAAAATTTATAGTAGTGGTAAATATAGTAGTGATAACTACTGCATTTTCCACAGATGGTGTTAACACTTCCAACATTAAGAATATAAATTTATAATCATAAGTGTTATGTTTTAATATGTAAGTGTGGCATATTAAAGTAATGATGGCCTGTGATTCTTACTATATTTTACATAAGCATGCATTTTCCTCTAATCCATTGTCTTCTTCTGTTGTCGGATTAGGCTAACATTATTTAACTGTAGCAGAAAAGTGAGACCAGAATGTTTCCAACACTTCCTCCACCCCCATCCTGTTCTGTGTTCTGGTGATAAAGTTAATAGGTCTAACTGAGGAACATGTTCTAGTCTCTTCCCACATCATAGAGTATATTATTCTGAGAGGAACAACCTAGTTATTTGTCTTCATTTCCATCTTATAAAAAGATAATTTAATATACAACATAACTGAAAATAACTGTACTATAGAAAGTAGGTGTAGTCATTCTATGCAGAAAATTCACTTTTGTTAATTGTCCTGGGAGTCTAGATACTATGTCTGAACTGTTTCTATTTTTTATTTTTTAATGTTGCCACTTTGTTGACTGAGATACTTGTCATGGAAAATGGTTCCATTTGGGGATTTGTATGCTTTTATCTTCAGAGTGTTACAAAGTGTATCTTGTTATAGAAACCAGCATGGTGTATAGGAAAGGTCTAGGGTTCAGATGAGTTAAATTATAATTCCAGTGTAATCATTTACTACCTCTGTGACTTGAAACAAATCAGTTAAAGTCTGTAGATCTTAGTTTGTATTTCAAAAAAATAAGTAAAGATATTTAAAAATAGATAAAATTAACAACTGACTTTTCTGTACCATAAAGGCATAAGATATTGTAAAGCTTTAAAAACTTCAAACTATTACATCAGTGTTAAGAATTGATTTCTTTACGGCTATCTGGTGTTTTATATGATAGTAACAAAAATGTTGACCTATCTCTTCCCAAACCCATCATTATTAAAATGATAGAAAATGATAAGCAATTTTGAATTAGACTAAAATAAAATTAAATATACTTACTGACAAGCCAAATCTTTTTTCACTGAATCAACAAATCCCTTAATGTTTTAATAAAGAATAAAGCTTTTTGAGTGACACAATACCACAGAATTTTTAAATATGAGAATGAAAAGAAGGTACTATAGACCATCAAAACATTGTGATGATAATTCTGAATTCAAGATGAAGTGGCTTTTTATGCATTAATAACTTTTATGAAATTTTAAAATGCCAAACTTCAATGAATAGGAAAAAAGTCAACTAAGCATGTTGCTTTTTTTTTTTTTTTTGGTAGTATTCTCTTTGTGCCACAGTACAATTAAATATCTAGGCTTCAAAATTACACTTTTCTTTTTTTCTGTTAAGATGCTTTAACAAACAGTTTTAAAGTTTGATAATATTCTTTAATTAGTATTGAACAAATTTGTGAATTATATTACCAAGTTCATAATTAAAAGCACCTATGTAATGTCTTTTTGAGAAATGAAATGCAAGTTTTATATGACCCTATGACTGGACATAAGAAACAGAAAATTCTCCTATTTTGTATGTGAAGTTCTATCAGAAAATATTTAAAGGGACAGGTATTTTCCTGGAGGTTGTAAAGCTAATAGTGTTTCACCAGGGAAGAAGAAGGAATGGCATTCCAAACATCAAGGGATAAGACCACATGGATTATTTCAAAAAGTGTGAGCATTCTGCCTTAGTCCAAGCATTCTGCAAGGTTGGCATTTGCTGACAAGTCAACCCCATCTCTGCATTCTCCAATCCCCTCCTCACAGTTCATGCTCCCTGTTGTAACCTATCCACTTCCAAAAACCATGCTCTGGTTATTTCCTTGCTCTGCATATGTATTTGATGCCTCCTCATTCAAATTCATTATTTTTTTCTTTTTTTCTTTCTTTTTTTTTTTTTTTTTTTTGGTATTAGCGTCTTAATACTTCACAAAACAGCCTTAGTTACCTTTCTGATTTGCCCTCATTCTAGAAGGAGTTGTGAACATTTTAAGTGAAACGTGACCTGGACTTCTAGATTATCCTCCAGCCTGTTGCTATATTCAGAATCCTTAATTTTTCCTCAACCACAATTCCATTGTCAGATCTTTGAGATTTCCTGCAGACATCTCAGCCTGTTCAGAATTTTGATCTTGATTCTAAGTACTTGACTTTGTCCACAGACTTCAGTCTTCATTGACCCCTAACCTTGACAACAGATCTTTTATCCCTTATTTAAAAAAGGTCTATCCTGTATGCACATTGAATTAGTTTTCCATTTCATGATGGCACGATGAAGTAAATGCCTTAAAGTAACATACATTTAACTCATAGTTTCTGTGGGACGGTGAGTTTGGGCATGATTTAGTTGGGTCTTCTCTAAGGCTACAGTCAAGATTTTGGACAAAGATTGTCATCTGGAGACTTGATTGGAAAAGAGTCTGTTTTGAGGTTCACTTAGATTTACTGACAAGATGCATTTCTTTGCAGTTGCAGGACTCATGGTAGCTTGCTTCCTCATAGCCAGCGAGGTAAATAGAGATACTCCAGAGCTGTATGCTGGCAAGATGGGAGTCTTTTATAACATAACACAATCAGAGGAATAACATCATATTCCCTTTGCCATATTCTATTAGTCAGCAGTCACAGGTCCTACTGTCACTCAGCGAAGGGATTAAAAAGGATATGAATTTCAGAAGGTAGAAATCATGGAGGGACCTTAAAGCCTATCTGCTACACATATGCATCTGGTTTTCCATCAATAAAAATAAAATTCACACACACAAACACATACACAAAATCTTAAGGGAATTAAAAATTTTTTTCTATTATTTATTTGAGAGAGAGCAAAAGAGAGAACATGAACAGAAGGGGCAGAGACCAAGGGAGATGGAGAAGCAGACTCCCCACTGAGCAGGGAGACTGACATGGGACTTGATCCTAGGACCCTGGGATTATGACCTAAACTGGAGGCAGATACTTAACCAAATGAGCCACCCAGGCACCCCAGGCAATTTTAAAATTTAATAATTCCAGATATATAAAGTACTATAAGTGCATAAATCCTACAAACACAATATTTAATTATTTCTTGTACAATTATTCAATTTTTTGAAGATTTGGAATTTTTAATTTTTTTTTTAGTCAGTGTTCTCTGTCTTCAGATCCTCTCTCTACTCTCTCACTCTCTCTCCACACACACACGTTATTTCACAAGAACTGTCTCTAAAATACAACGCACATATGTATTTCAAATAGTTTTAAATTGGCCATTTGTACAGAATATCATCAAGTGACTACAGAAGCAAAAGCAATTCTATTCTTTTTTTTTTTTTTTAAGATTTTATTTGTTGGGCACCTGAGTGGCTCAGTTGGTTGAGCGACTGCCTTCAGCTCAGGTCATGATCTTGGAGTCCCAGGATCGAGTCCCGCATCAGGCTCCCAGCTCCATGGGAAGTCCACTTCTCCCTCTGACCTTCTCAGCTCTCATGATCTCTCTCATTCTCTCTCTTAATAAATAGATAAAATATTTTTTAAAAAAGATTTTATTTGTTTTTCAGAGAGAGAGCACAAGCAGGGGAAGTAGCAGGGAGAGGGAGAGGTAGAAGCAGATTCCCCACTGAGCAGGGAGCTTGATGTGGGACTTGATCCCAGGATCCTGGGATCATGACTTGAGCCAAAGGCAGACACTTAACTGACTGAGCCACCCAGGGATTCCAGCAATTCTAGTCTTAAAGAAAGGTACTTTTATCAAGATTTATAGGGGATTTTAAGATACCATACACTGAAAGATAATTTTGAATTTCAGAGTTATAAAAACATTTAAGAGATATGGTGCTGGGGTTCTGTGAAATACAGTGATATCTGTAAATGTTCTATGAGGTAACATTAGATTTTATTATCCACACAAAAAAAGAAAGCAGATTTTTAAGTTAAGCAAGTTATTCAATACCTTACAATGCTTAAATGGCAGAGGAAGAATTTAAACCCTAATCTAACCACAAACTATATGTCTTTAGAACATGCAAATTGGACTCATGGCATGTTATATAATTTGTGTTATACAAAATCATTTTCTGTACCACAGAAAAAGTGCTGAACAAAACGAGACACAGATCAAAATAATCTTGCTTAAGTTCAACAATGATTTGACTAAAAGGAGCTTGCTTTACGAAGGGGACCATGACCATTTTCTAAGTACATGCCCGAATGATCAAAGATTATCTTGTAAAACACCTCTCTGTCACCCACGTACACATCCCAGGTAAGTAGGCATTACCCTCAAGGACTTTCAAAACCACAGTTTCCCAGTGTGTTCGTAATTAATGAAATCATAAACTGTGTTTCAGTTCTAATAGGATAAAGTCAGACTACTTTGAAAACTAGGCCTTACTTGACCCTGGAAACAATGCTTTCTAGATTTGTGTTTTCAGTATGTCTTTCCCAGGTGTAAAAGTAGAAGGATGTTATCTTTTACTCAAACTTGTTGAACCCCACACCCAAGGAGATAAGACTAAACAATGCTTGTGTTTTTTTCCATTCTTCTCTGGACCTATCCTAGCTCCTCCATCTGATGATTTTCTTGCCTATCTGCATCCTCTTCATTATGGCTTTGTCCTTGTTGTGAGGCTGCTTTCAATGCTGTCCCAAGAGGCAATGTGACATTTATCCTTCTGGCTCCACTGAGAGGGTTCTAAAAGCATCCAAGTTCTTTCACCAATGATCACAATTCATAAAGTTGTAGCCTCATAGGATAGAAGTTTTATCCATTACTTTATAGTCAAAATCTCCTGAAGGAACTATCTGGAAAAATCAAGAGAAGTAAGGTCGTAATTATTCTCTTAAACCTAGGGTTGAAGTGGAGTCCATTCTGTTCTGTACCAGCTATAATAATGGTGCCCCATAGCTTAAGAGGAATGACCTGCATTCTTCAGAGTAGTCAGGACTTTTGCATAGGGAGCATTGCTCCACCAATATTCATCTTACTGATGAACTTCATACCATTATAACTCCATCTCACTTTCTCTGCTCCAGGAAGGTAGACACATAATTTCCCCAGTGGAAATGTGATGGTAAAGGAGATCTCATTTGATAGCTATATTTGTTAAATTCTATACTATCAACAATCATAATCTACTCTTTAACAGTATGTTTTTATCTGGGAAAATAAAATTGTCTTCAAGAGAAAATAAATACACTAATAATTATCACACCCAAGTATTGCCAGTTACAGTAGTCTTAACTGGCTACATGGTAGCAACAGCTTCATTTGTTTTGAGATATACATATGTATTTGGTAAGTGTGTATATATTCTATACTTCCCTAAGCCCAGAAATTGCATTTTAACAATGAATTACTATGTGAAAATTTATATACACCGTGTGGTTTAATTTGGAACCAATGTATACTTGAGTATATTCAGAATTCAGAATATTCAGTGTTAAGTGTCATTGGGTTTAGCAATCAGAATGTTTCAAAGGTGCATGGTTACTGCTAGTTTTGAACAGCCATGCTCTGGAATCACTAAAGTGTTTATACATAATAGCTAGGATTTAATCTAAAAATGGTGTTGATGTCGTAAAAACAGTCCTATTTAAAACGAGGATCTTGGCCTACAGTATATTTAGGTCAAAGTTGAATGAACAGCATGAATCATATTATTTATTTTGTAAACTAGCTGCAGGCTTTTATTAGTTTCTAAATAATTTACATCTACATTTCATTTTTAAGCAACATTGCTGAGATATTTTCTTCTTGTGACTAAGAGCCAGGTAGCAGGATATTCATTAATGTTTGTTTATTTTTTTTAATAAACAAAGGTGTACTGAAATAGTTCAAACAATATTTTGCTGAATGCTATTAGGAATTTTAAACAACTAATTACTTCCAGTATGCAAATTCAGTGAAACCTAATTAAATAAATATCGGATCTATGGATCAACCTATTAAGCAAATGTTCCTGCTTTATATCAGTCTTACACATACTGTGCTTATGGGGAAAACCGTTTAAACAAACAAGTGATAAAAGAATAACTGTAAAATAAGTAACTCCCTTGAGTACTAAGTAATGAAACAAAACAATTTTGCCCACTTTGAAAGTGCACTTAACACTTTTCTTCAACTCTTGGAAGGAGAAGTTCATTCTTAAGTAGATGAATTCCAATTAAGTGTACGGAATGTTTATGGAATTGGAGTATCTTTAATTTATTGTTTTATGAAGCTGGTTAGATATACTGTAACAAAAGAAATGATCATTCAAATGCCATAAGAAAAAAATGTTGCATACTTGTGAAGATTTTCTCCAAATACAGAAATTCAAACTGAGGAAGACATAAAATGTAAAAGTATTTATGGTAATTATATAATCTTATCTCAGCTACTAAAGATATCTTAACTAGCTAGATTCCATTGATCTACTGTAAAGCTTTGTCAACTAAAGCTTTTTTTTCTTCTTAAATTGATTCTCCATTTTGTCTTCTCATTTTCTCAACAGTGCACAGCAGGGATCGCTGTCTACAGACAGAAAACAGGATCTAGCTGTAGGCATACATATAAAACAAAGAGGCCCCGATTAAAGAAAAAAACACAAACTGCTGTTACTATTTGATCTTAAAATTATTGATCTTGTCAATCAGTTGCAGACAGAGTCTCATTTAAATATGTAATAACTGTTACTGTTACAGGTGCATTGCTGACCATTTTTAAAGTCCAAGAAATATACAAAATAATGTGATATAATGTTAATTTCACTTTGATTGCCTATAGTATATCACTACACATTTTATTCCACAAATATAAAATCAATCAAGAATCCCTGGGATTTAGAAAATCCAGGCATCTGTCTAGAGCTTAGCCCCATGTAGTTCAAGAGAATGAAGGCCCAATGTGTCAATTTTGTCTACCTTATTTTTCTCTAGATAAAAGGGAAAACATTAGGAATGAAGAAAACAGAAGAAAGAAGACAAAGGTATTGGGCTGAGCTGTAAATAGAATTTGGTTTGTGACAGTGCCTAATATTAGTTAAATTGAAGAAGGGGAAACACAATGGGCATCTGCCTAGAAACACACAGCTTTTGTTTTGAAGTGTGTAACTGCCAGATTCTAAGCAGGAATGTTGATTTGCACCACTTTTTGCTTCCTCCCACCCCCAGGCCAACTCTGGACAATTTCTAGTGTGTTTCTAACAATGCAACTTTTCGCTTTGACATATATCCATCCATACCACCCAGTTCATCAAAAAAGTGACACTGTACTTGTGTTTCGCTTTGCCAGTCTTCCCCTCATTCAGCACAAGATCTTCGCCATTTCTTTCCTAATAGGGTGGGCAGCACCTTTGAACTTACTCTCACTTAAAATACAAAGTGGTTCTCACTGAGTAAGTAGAGGAATATATATGCTCCTCACATAAAGGCAGAACAACTATAAGGTCCTGAGTTGATGCCCTTCCACACTTTCTGTCCCAGCTTGGATCTGCAGTCCTGAGCCTGATTAACCTCAGGACAAATGCGGTAATTGCAACTAACATTACATCAGCTCTCTTTGAATTTTCATCAAAAAGAACCAAATTACTTATTCCAGGAGTTCCTATCATTCTCTTTGAATTCCTTAATCCCCAAATAGATTTCTTATATAAATCTCTTCTTTAATTCCAGTGAAGGTAACGTCAATCAGATGAGTGTTGAAGTAGATTTGGAAATCACCAATACTCTATAAGGACATGTTTAATTCTATATTTTTAGCTATTGAAATCATGAACAATGGTTTGTGATTTACCATAGAAAATATCACCCTTCCTCTTTTGTGTCTGTCACTGAGCCTGAGGAAAACTGTGATTTAAACAAGGAAGTTATACAGCAGCAAAGCAGAAAATCCGATATCGTTTTACTTCTACTCAGGGATTATTTCCACTAAACCAGAATGCCTTCCCATCTGTAGCATAACTATGAGTAACAACAATTAAATGCTTTAATTTTAATAACAATAAAATTTATGTGATCCAGAGAAAACAAAACAAAACAAAAGCACTTTTAAAGTGCTCTAAAGTAAATGAACAGATTTCTAAAATGTCATTGAAAAGTGGTATACACACACACACACACACAAAAGTGGTACATGTGAGGAGTCCTAACACACACACACACACACACACACACACACACACACAAAAGTGGTACATGTGAGGAGTCCTATATCCATGGAGTAGGGATACCAGGAATATTAGCATTAGTATATTTAAGATATGCAACCTGGGAAAGACATAAACACCCAGGAAGGAGACTGGAATATTCAGAAGAAAGTAAATCAATCAAGATAGAAAGTGATGGCAAAAAAAAATCATTGAAGAAAGAGCTATGTATAGTGGAGCAGACTGGAGCAAAACAATAACAAGAAAAGAAAGAGGATATAAAAATAAAGAACACAGTATTATATAAGTGAAGAACTTTCTGGGTTGAAATGGAAAGAAGAACTCAATATACCAAATACCATTTAACATGTGTTGTTATTAACACTGCCACCCTATAATGTTAACATAAAATGAAAGGGATATATATTTAATATTTTCTTACACTGAGAGAATTTAAAAATTGGAGCCAAAAAAATTACCACAGATCATAAGAAGATATTTCTCTTTCTGGAATCTTGAGGAAAATGGAAGCCAGGAGACGAGACATACCACCAAGGACAAAATTGAAAGAGTGGCAAGAACCTAAGAAATCTGCATGGAGAAGGCTGAACCACACGGTGAGTTGAGCCTTTTGGAAAGCACACTAAAGACAATCTAAATATAATTTCTAAGAAATACTGAGCAAGGGATATGCCTGCTTCCTGGGACAGATGGTGTAATATTAGCAGATGACATTGGAAGGACTAAACTCCTATTTTGCTTCTGTTTTCTCAATCAGGAAAAAAATGATCTTCAAACTTGAAATGGTAGGACAAACAAGGAAATCGAATCCTGAGATAAGTAAGGAGATAGTAAGAGAGCACTTAACTACTTAAATGAATTCACATTACCAGGTCCAGATTGATTACATCCCCAAGGACTGAAATAACTTGTACTTGGACTCTGACTCATCTCACGAATGAGCCAGCTCCTGTCTATCTTCGCTGCCACTCTCCAGCCCACGCATCTCTCTGCTGGATCATCTTAATAGCCTTCTGTCCAGTCTCCCTGGCCCTAGATTCTCTTCATTGAGATCAGTCCTCCACACCAACTCTAGAGTGAACTTTCCAAAAAAAAATACATGCATGGCCATGTTCTTCTCTTACCTAAAAATCCTCCTGTGTCTTTCCAGTCTCTAAAGGATACTTAATATACTAATTGTGGGGCTCCCTATTGTAGCCCCAGGTCACCATCCCATGTCAACTTTGACCATACCATGTAGCCCATGCCCTGGCCAAATGAGACTCTTTTTCAGCTGTTCATGCTCACGTTTGCTTCCTCATCTTGGAACATGCTGTCCCTCTGCCTATATCTTCTCTTGCTTCAATGAACCACTTGGATTCTTCAAGACCCAGGTTAATGGTGACTTCTCTTTGTAGTTTACTTTAGGTTTCAAGATAGAATGCATTCTTTTCCTTTACTGTCTTCCTGGTGAGGTAGCTTGTTTCACAAAGTGGTTGGATAAAATTTATCTGTAATGAAATCCTGCAAGCCAAATATTCCATAAATGTTGAGAAAATCACGAGACACAAGACATCGTTAAGATCTTTGATTCCTAAAATTATACTTAATATATTTTTTTTAAAGTAACACATTGTCTTTATAAAGATTCAAATACTACATTGGCTCTAAGGATGTATGTTCATTGTCTTTTTGTCCCCTCTCCTTCACATGTTTCCATCCCTATTAGTGGAGGTAATTGTGTGTGTGTGTGTGTGTGTGTGTGTAAGTCAACACATCAACAAGCGTAGATGTGCTTCACCCTTGTACATTAACATTCCTTAGCTATGAATGCACCAGGTTTTATTATCTGGTAAGGGAGAAAGCAAGGGGGAGAAACTCATTACTTACATACTGTAGGCTTTTTCAGTTGGGTCTGATTAGGAGTAAGGAGTAAGAATGCTCTTAGGAGTTAGAATGCTACAGGAGAATGCTATGAGAACCTAAGTTCTCTTGAAACTGCCACTAATAACATGTCTCTTTGGTGAGGGTGATTCCAGTGTTTAAAGGATCTTCAAAAATGCTTTTCACTAACCTAAACACCACAGAGTATGTAACCCTCTATATAAAAACTCTAAAACTATTAATTTTTGCAAGATGGATTCCAAGAACTGGGATTACTGAGTCAAAACATTATATATTAACATTATATATTAAACTTTCATACTTGGGAAGAACCAGAACTGATTTATCATGGTAATAATAGACATCTTTGATTAATGTGAGGATATCCACTTAGAAAAAAATCTCAGATTTGTTCTTCAGTCTTATATTATTTCCCATTTTCTCAATTCTTATATTAAAAATGTATAAAGAGTACTTTACAAATAGACAATAAAAAGGAGTGGGGATGAAACTATTCTCATGTGGAATAGCAATATAAAAATATCTTGACAAGTTTGAATGATAAAACCAAAAACAACAAAAAAATAGTAATCAATGAAAGTATGCATGGGATTCAAAAATCCTTTCACAAACAGATCAGTGGAAAAAATGCTTAGGAATTTCAGCTGACTAAATTTCTGCCCAGTCATCAATGTGTAAACTTTTTAGAATATATTGGTATCAATGTCTAGACCATAAATGGTACAGATTTTTTTATTATTTGAGAAACAAACTCCATCTGGATACCACCTCTCATTCTCCTACCACAATTAGGATGGGCATTTTCAATCAGAAATATGCCCAAAGAATGATGACTGATAAGAGGAAGGATCTAAAAAATATAAAAAATAAATGGGGACATTCCCCTTGGGTAGAGAAAATAATAATTCAGAGGTATCTAAATATTTGAAAATCTGTCTTTGAGGAGAAAATTGATATATTCTATGAAGCTCTGGATTAATGGACAGAAATTACAGAAAGACTGATGTTAATTCAATATATGGGAGACATTGAACATTTAGAGAAGTCTCCTGAAGTAGGAAAACAATAAGATATTTTGTGAAGTAGTTGCTTAGAGTTGCTCCAGCAAGACTACAAGTCCCCACCCAGGATTTTGTAGTTACAGCTCCTATGTTGAGAATTACTTTTATTGAAAGTGGATGACTCCCCCCCCCCCCCCCCGCCACAGTATTTTGGAAATATTCATTGAGCAGCTGAGTTAGGTGCTGGGTTCCAGGACAGAAAATAGAAAAGGTAGCAGGCAGCCTCTGAAGATGCACAGGGTGTGAGGCGGGAAAGTGTTCAGAATAACTGATCTAAGCCACAGCTCTATATGTCTGGTTTAAAGAAAACAGTCTATCAGGTGGTGCCTGGGTGGCTCAGGTCATGATCCCAGGGTCCTGGGATTGAGCCCCCTGTTGGGCTCCTTATTCAGTGGGGAGTCTGTTTCTCCTTCTGCCCCCTGTCCCTGCTCATGCTCACTCACTCTCAAATAAATAAATGTTTGTTTGTTTTTTTTAAAGAGGAAAAAAAGTATATCAAAGGAAACCGTATTTAAGGATTCCTTTGCTACTTAATAGCAAAACATTTTAGAAGATTTGAAAATCATCATGCAATATGCCTGTACACTTTCATTTAATGAGATGGCATCATCCTGTGTTCCCAGTTACTTTTTCACTTAACAGGAGCCCATGATATAATACATAGGAACCTTAATGACTCCACCGAAGGGGATGACTTTTAATAGCCCTTTTCATCAGAGATTTTTATAAAATGGAAAACAGCCATCCCGATAGCTGGTATTTATGGAGTGCTTACGATATGTCTGTCAAGTATCCTTTAAACCTATCAAATGAAATATTTTGTGGAGTCCTAAAAACAATCCCCTGTGGTAGGTAAGATTATTATCATCCCAAGGGCTTAGAAATATCACATACTCTGGCCCTAGTTTTGCAACCAGTAAGTGGCTTCCCGACTCTGTGTCACTGCTTTTAAGCATCCCCAACGAGTGAAAAACACATTTTATCTGTGATGAGTCACTTTTAACAGGTTCAAATGAGTGAATGCTAGTGATTACATTTTATCCTTTAATAAGCCCCAGTGCTATTTTTGCTCTACTGTGTTTATTAAATGTCTGCACTGTATCAGGTGTTCTAAGAATAACAGCTGCAGGTGCTGCTGTGTTAGAGACCCTAGTCGTTTCTGTGACCCTCAGAACCTGGTCCTGGAAAGTGCACCTCCCATGTTAATTAAGTTCTTTCTGTGTGTGACTTGCACATTGTAGAAGTTCAGCACTTTTCCAAGAATGAGTAGCATGCTCAGTCGTTCTTTGAAGTACATGCGATGAAGGCAACAATGGTTTGAAATTGTTTTTTGCTGATCATAAGCTGTGTGTTTTGGGGCTAGGTCTTAACCTACTTAGGCATAATTTCCCCCACCTGTGGGATGGAAATAATAATAGTAACAACATTTGGGATTATAATGTGGTTTAAATAACACAGGGGGATTGTGAGGATGACATAAGGAAGCCCATAGAAAGTTCTTCACACAGTAACTGACACATGGTAAACGCTAGATAAATGTTAGCTATTATTATGATGACGGAGATGATGACATCTGTCAGTATAATGCTCTGTACTTCAGATTCACAGGAAACAGAATGCATGTGAGCACACATGCACATTGCAGATCTTGATAATAATAAACATTATTGTGCATATGTCTCTACCAAGCAGTTAACGGAAGTTCCATATTGCAATACTTTTGACAACGTCCTATAACTAAAAAGTATAGTTCTCAGGACTGAACAAAGTTCCATAAATCATTAGAAATTCTCATCCCCACTGAGTCTCTCTGTGACACTCTAGCAGCTCAGCAGTCATTCACAGCCTCAGCAGCTTGAAGGTCAGGGATGCGGTGTCTCCAGGTGCCAAGGTCACTTCAGCATTTAACCTCTAGTCCAGGCGATTTAAGACTACGCAGATTTGTTCTCTCCTCTGAGACAAGACCCAGCAGGGTCTTATCAGGTGGTTATCCCCAGGGAACAGAAAGTTACTTCAGGACAAGCTAACCAACCACATCAAATAAGGGCAGACAAGGGACAGGCCCCTCTGTCCCATGTGTGAATGCTCTGGGAGTTATGAAAAGGCCTTGAGAATGCCATGATAAATAAAGGGAAAGTAATACAAAGCCGGGTAGCGGGGATAGTTTAGGAGACAGATGGGCCACTGTGGTGGGTTGTCAGAATCTTGAGCGGTCTCTCCAACCTTATGGCCAGAGCAGTAAGGAGTTTCAGGAAAAAGAAAGTGGCTTTGGGAAGGTCATCTTCTCAGACAGATATATATGATTTCAAGGATTATATTTTTGGTGCTTTTGTTACCCATTTACATACAGCAAAGTGATAAAACTAAAAGCCTAAAGCTCATTCCCTTACATAAACTCCTCAGGCGTTTAAGAAAAACAGGAACAGATTAAGATTTAAGATTCTTTCATACTTTTTCCTACAGGCCTGTTTCAATTTGTTTATTGTAGTTTGAGTGACTTTCATAATAAACTATTTTTATGGACTCATATAGGGATTAGGGTGATTTAAACCCTCGGCTTCATTTTAACTATTCTTTTTAATCTATGAAGTAATTAAAAGCAAACCCACAAAGTTGCAATGTAACAATAAATGAAACATCCCTTCCTTTACATCTGAAATAACTTCTCTAAGTTTTGCTTTGAAGAGAAATGTTAGGAAGTACCGAATATATGGATATGTTTGTTTTCCTCTGATTTTTTTTTTCCCCCTCAAGGACTTGTACAAAGGGAAAATGTCTAAAATATCCCAGGCATTCTTACCTTTCATAAACTCAAAAGTTAAATGACTGACTCGCCTATGCCGATATTGCTAAATAGAGATATATTTATTATGAAGATTAAAATGTTCAGAAGTTATCAGATTTAAGTGAGATGTTTGGAAAATGGAGAGCTAGAGAACATACTGTAGCTTTTGTGGGCTGCAGTTGATTATTTAACTCCTAATAGAGAGGATCTTTGGACCGTTAGTAACCCCAAAATGCAACTAAATAGATGCAACTTTTCAGTCATATTCTGCATATGTGTTTGTTTGGGGTTTTTTGTTTGTTTGTTTTTTTGTTTTTTGTTTGTTTGTTTGTTTGTTTGTTTTTAGGGTGGCAGGGGCCACCGAGGGGAGGCAGAAAATCTTAAGCAGGCTCATGCCCCGTATACAGCCTGAAGGGCGTCATCTCAACACCCTGAGATCATGACCTGAGCATAAATCAAGACTCAGACACTTAACTGACGGAGCCACCCAGGCCCCCCGCATGTACATTGTTTAAATTCTGATACCTTGCACATTTCCCTACTGGCCATCTTTCATTCCAACACCAATGAGATAGAAGTGGCAGTCACCACATGCGTCAGTTCAGAGAAATGCATGTATGTCTCTAGCACAAGCTCCATTTTGGTTTCCACAAACATTTACTGCACTTCCATCTGCTGTGCGTTGGTTCCTTTGCTATCTAATTTGCAGGAGAGAAAATGACTGACGTATTTCTTACTTTAGGGACAGAGATTATGTCCTACAAGGGGGGATTTGACAAGTATACAAATGGCTTTACATAATGTGGTACCAAAGAGAAGTACAACTAGGAATGAACCTAGGAAATCAGCCAGTCAAAGCCACCTCACTTCACAGAAGAGGGAATGAAGTCAAGATTTGCTTAAGGTCACACTGCGTATTTGAACACACCCAGGGCTGGAAGTCAGGTCTCTTAATGTCAAGTCAAGGGCTCCTTTCAATTTAAATGGCACTGACACTTCTGGGGAACTGAACTAACTTTAATTGTTCTTAGGCTTTGGCATGTTTAACTTTAATGAAGGAGAATGAAAGCATATCAAAAATCTTTCTGGACACTGTAAAATACATGGGATGAATTAAAATTTTGGCTAAGCCAAGTAAATATCATTTTACAACTTTCTAAACCCATTATTCAAGTATCTGATACATTTTACAAAGTAGTTGTAAAATTCAGAATTGTCCGTAGAACAAAGCAACAAATCTCCATAGATAGATCATGACAAAAGCACTATTTTTGTTATCTACAGATATCTGAAATTTAATTAGAATTCCTGAGAATAATGTTGCCGATCTTTTTAAAATTGTGTGGACCTTCACATGATGATAGTTTTACTCTCGTGAATGTTGACTGGGACAAATATGAAATATCAAAAGGCTTTATGTATTATTTTGTAACTTTAAATTGTGAGGCACAAGAGACATGTATAGACACTTAAAAAATTAAAGGTAATGGGTATGTGTATATTCTGCTATATACATTACTACAAAATGTTATCTTACATGAAGATGATATTAAGCCCAATCATTTATTCATTCATCCTTCACGAATTTAAGGAAGACCAATCTTAGTGCAGACATGAAACACAATTATTAATAAGGCCTATTTTTAGAGTTCTTTTCCTACCACTCAATTAGCAATGTCTGTCTTTCCGTATTCTTTAAACTGATCTTATGATCAGTAGAATAGGAAGTGTTTGTGGGATTTGCTGTGGAACAAAGCATGGAGTGAAAACACAGCTTCTTTAGCAGGATACTATCACCAACAATAGTGAGTACTTTCCCTGTACACTTCACAGAAGGTGGTGTATATAGGAAATATATACAGGTGTATATACAGATATGTGTATATATATATACACACACACACACACACACACACACACACACATATATATGTATATATACAATATACATATATATTACTCACAATAGTGAGTACTTTCCCTGTACACTTCACAGAAGGTGATGTATATAGGAAATATATACATATATATACAGATATATATACAGATATATATGTGTATACACACACACACACACACACACACACACACTAGTACAAGTATACAGAGGAAGTATACAGGAAGTATCCCAACAGTGTGAGACTGTGAATAAGCATGCAGTACAATGTCTGCTCATTACTGACCTCTACTGGGCTTAATAGATCCTGCAAATGATTTAAAATAGGTAGGTCGGTAGTTCTACAGGGAAAGGACAGAAGCTGAAATGTCTGCATAATACTAATTGGCACTTATCTTTAGTTCCGATTGTCCAGACAAGGAGGTCTCTTTAAAGACAAGAGCTTTAAACTCTACCATGTGTAAGGCTTACTTGGCAGTGCTTTTTTTTTTTTTTAGATTGGCATGGAGCACATTTACCCGTTACAAAATTCTAGTAACATCTGTTGACATGAAGTGTTCATTTGCTTTTGATTTCCAAGTCCTTCCAGTAGATCTACTTGCATTCTGAAGCTAGCTACATTTTGAAGAAATGAGCAGGCTCATAGGCATTCCATAGTTTCTTGTTCAGTGATTTCCTTTTCTTGCTGGAACTTTGGTTTCCTGGCAACCATAGCAAACAATAGAAACGCGGATGAGGCCCGTCCATCCACGTGGAAGCTCACGGGCTTTTTATTACATTCAGTTTTTCCTATGATAACTGGGGTATATATTTACATGAAATTTACACAAGCAGTGCGGCAATTGTCTGTTTGCTTTGCCTTTTAATCAGATCATTTCTGATAGGTTGTCTAAACAAGGATGTTAGTGTCCTCTTTCTAAATAAGTACAGCTGAAGAACAGCTCACTGATTCTAAATCATGCCCTCCACAGCCGCAATTGGACTTGGATATCCAGGAAGATTTTTATGGACTGTAACAGATTATGGCTGCCCTCTAGTGACTAGACGTTCCTGCTGTTTGAGTTTAGGTTAGAGTAGGGTGTGTTTAAAACATGTGTCCTTACTCCTATTCAATCAGTCAGGCACCAGAAATCTTTATCGAAAGAATACAGTACATATGTTGTTAATTAGGCTGAATATTGACGGTATTCTATGAAATGCAGGTATCTATGAAACGCAGATATACTTTTCTCAATCTGACCACTTTTGCCAACATAGATTTCTTGAAAAAAGTCAACTGTTTCCAAACTGAATTCTTATCAGTTAAATAATTCTATATTATTTCAATAATTGCAGAACAAAGGTTAGGCTTTTTAGTGGGGGAAGGCTAATTATCTCCCAGCACTGCTAACTGTTAAGTCTTCCTCTTGTCTCCCTAACCTTTCTCCATCTTGCTCTCCCTGGCAAAGAGAAGATATTTTGTTCATTTGACAAGCAATTTGTATTTCCAAGCAGCTTCAGAAAAATTGCTTTTTTTCTAATTGCTAAAATGTCTGGAGTTGTATTTAGATGATCACACACGCCTGGGTGCATCAAGCCACATTTAAAATTCAACCAGCAAGACTATAACTGCCCCAATCAATAGTAGTGAAGCATAGTAATCCAGACCACAACTGGCAAGTTGGCTTTCTTATTTCATATCAGCTACAAGGTACAGTGTGGCAATGTTTGCTTTGATTAATTTCAAATTAAAGAAAAACAAAACAAAAAGGGCAAAGAAAAGAAACACTGCACTTTGGCCTCTTGCTGATAGAGCTGAATCAAAATAAATCTCATCGCCAAGCAGACCTGAGAAAAATCACCTCTTTGAAGGTTGACAGAAAAGCAAATCATTTTTCATTCACCACCTCATTTTTTCCCCCATCCTCAAACCAGAAGACATTTTCTGCAATGGATAGGTGTTTCTTTTTTCTATAAAAAGTAAGTTTTCACTGCAAGTGTGAAAACCTAAAAATCAGCTAACCATAGAGGGAAAAATTCTTACTGGCCTTTATGAAATGATGAATTTCCCTTGTTTAAAATACAGTGCAGCATTTGACCTTGGATCACATTCTGACATATATAAACATTCAGGATAGAAATGCACTAGGAAAAATTGATGCATCTCTATTGCTATAGTATCTAATGAAAAATATTGATATTAAAAAGAGGTTGACTAGATAATCTACTCTGACTTTCCACATGGTCAATCATCTAAATGGTCTATAGGATAGTCTACAACTAATAGAATAAATTCAATCAAGGAGCCAAGTCTGATTTGGCTATATGTTTCCAAACCCTTATGAGAAGACAATTTATTTCTTATGCGTCCTCATTCCCTTTGTAGGAGAACACATTTCTCCTTCTGTACAATAAATCCAACAACAAAATCCTTTTGGAGAGCCAAAACAAAATTTCCTGAGCTTCGTGATCATGTTATAATGGCTAAAACCAGCTGACAGCAATACCCGGATCTGCCTTTCTGCTCATCCCTATAATTTCTGAAATAAAATACTCATTTCATTTCAGTTTAATAAGTGTTTGTGGAGTTCCAATTCTAGGTCAAGTATGTTAGCTTCTAGGGACAAAAATGCAGATATGATTAGGTTTCTGCTGTTAATTAACAAAGAATTACAAATTGATATATTCAGTAAGTATATATGTAACATACAAATACAGCAAATAATGGGATTAATTCCCTACAAACCAGAGAAGTCCTATCAGAACCCACTGGACCAACATTTTAAAGGATGAATAAAAAGTGTACTGACAGAGAGGAGGAAGAAATGATACTCCACTTAGACAAAATGATGGTTTTTAAAAAATTGAATTATGTCAATACTGAAAGGTGTTGTATATCTTATTCTAAATTTTCTCTATAATATTTATATTCCGAATTCAGTAGCAGTTTAATAAATACTGGTTTTAATAATTGACCCCTTAATAACAAACCAATCTTTTTAAACTCCTACCTTATGCCACACACTATCCTAGGTGCTGGTGAAAAAAAGACAAAACAAAATACGGTGCATGCCTTCAAGCTGCTTACATATTTATGAAACATGCAACCCCAACAAAGTTATAGTTGGAGAGCACATAAGGGCAAAGAAAAGATGAGAAAAGGCAACAATAAAGGAACTATGTCAATGTATTTTTGGAAGAGAAGAAGTAAATGAAAGATTGTTAATATCAAAGTACAGAGTAAGTTACAACCTAAATGCTAAAGAAGAGGGTATCCAGGGAAAGTAAGACGATTCACCTGCGTGAACTTCTGAGCACCTCGAAGCTTGTAAGCACAGGTCACAGGGAAGGTGGGAGTGAAACTTGTGCTAATATCTGGAAATTGGTTGGATATTAGTATATAGAGGGGATGGACCACACCAAAATCCTGCCACCAGTTCATGCAGGGTTGAGGACAGAGTTAAATAAATAATAAAAAGAATCAAGTAAAATCTACATATTGAATGGTGTTAAATCTAAATGCTAAACTACTTTATCCTTCTCCCCTTTCAGACTGTTGGAAAGCAAAATTTCTTTCAAGTAGAAGATTCAGTGGATTTTCCCCTAAATAACTAAATAGCCCCAGAGAAAAGACTTCATATATTAACATTTAGAGAGCTGCATACCTTAAAGAAAGAAAAGTCCACTCAACTGATCATTCTGCAGTCAGACTCACAACTCAGGAAGCTTCATGCCCACTCACAGAGAGCAACCAGTCAGCTTTTTAATGCCTCAATCTTACATATGAACAGAGAGTCAAACACAACTCAACATTTTTTTTAGAAATCCTCTGATAAGAAAAAAATAATTAATATGAGCAGTCTCAAAGGGAATCCACAGAAAAAATACCACACCAAGAACAATTGCCAATAACCAGACCTGTAATGTTTGAGAAATGACAGAAAATATTGTGTGTATAAGACAAGATTAGAACATGAAAAATGAATAATTAGAGAACATGAAGAAGCTCTTGGAAATACAAATTTTCATTAGGAAAGTAACAATTCAATTGAAAGGTCAACAGTGTAGGAAATCTCCCCAAAAGTAGAACATAAAGATAAAAAATAGAAGCTAAAAGTGGAAAAATATAAACATTAAGTTCAATGCAAGAGGATCGACTGCCCATTAATAGTAGCTTCAGAAGGAGAAGCAGGGGTTATTTAAGTCAGCAAATTGCAAATAGAATATACAAAATATTTTCCAGAGTTAAGGGTAAGACTTTTAAAACTTAAAACATTACTAATGCTCTAGAATAGTACATTAAACACACACACACACACACACACACACACACTCACACTACAATCAAATGTTAAAATACCACAGAAATGAAGATGCTAAGAAATTGTGTGTGTATACACATACATGCATATATATTATGGCAATAATAAAAGGATCAGATTAATCCTGACTAGTTGCTGACTGGCATTGGCACAATCTTCCAGATAACTAATTCCTTTAAATTATTTTACTTCTGTCAGTAATGGTCTTAAGCTGCAGAATAAATTTAGTATCAGTTTAGGAAAAAAAAAAAAAATCTGAGGCCCAGAAAGTTGGGTACAGTTTCTCCTAAATTTACACAGTGGTATAATCTGAACTAATATTATCATCCCTGGGCCACATATTCTTCTGGAGGCTACAATGACAGCCATTCATTATGTTCCAAACTTTTCCTCTAATAACAAAGTCCTCTAAAATACATTTCCCTAAACTCCTTTGACCAAGGTCATACTATATACATTTGAACTTGACCCTACTGAAATCTTAATCCCACCGAGATTTCACCTATGTATGCTACCTTCTAATTCTAGAACCTTGGCTTTAGAATTCCCACAGGATTACTTTAGGGAAAACTAGCCATTTGCCTGGTACCAACCGTTAAACTTTTATTGAAAGCTCTTACCGTTTAGAAGTGGTAAGCTGTGTTTGTCGCATGGAATATGACTTAATAGATGAAATATTTAAAAGGAACAAGGAAATGTACAATTTTCCATGCTTTGCTGGTAAAGAAAATTTGCTGAAGTATTTCTACATGAAGTTGAAGACAAGTATCTCTGTGTTCTGAAGTCATGTGGATTAATTCACACATATTACAGAGAAAGCTACATAAGGGAAATCATCCATGTTTGTTCTAACAGCTGATTTCCTCACTGTAGTGAATTCTGCCAAGTTTTGACCCTACCAGGATCCTCAAATTTGTAGTATAGACTTAAGAAATTCTTATTACTGCCCTATTCTTTTTTGGCCACAAATCCTGTCCTGGTGATTTTTCAACATGCCAACCTTCTGGCAGCCTGGCAAAACGTCATGACTTCCTTGCTCAAGGGGCTTTGCTGCTGTGTGTCGTTAAATATGGAAATGTTCATCTTTTGTGAGTTCTGCTAAAATTAGATGCCCCTGAGCTCAAAACACCTAAGAGAACACACAGGTTCTCACATCAAAGAGTCAAAGACGGTGCCATGTACGAGCTGCTGTTTGGAGGCCGTTGAAGCAGAGAGTACAACCACCTCTCTCCCTTCTTGCTCTTCTGCTGTCCGTTCTCCAAACACCAACTCTGTATGGTACGAATCAGACTCTGTTCCTGTTCTGATAAAAACATGTCTTGGTCTTCTCAAATGTTCAGTGAATAAAATGTAAATGGCATTAGCATGACCTTCCTATGCCATACACTAACAGTATACACCAAGGGATATCCATCCTGTGTTACTGGGGCTAAGTTGTCACATGTCCTCCCATTTTCCTCTCCGCAGCCATACCACTTACCGCCTCTCCCAAGCACCCAAGCACGTACTGCAATTGCTATGCATCAGTACAGATCTGTTGGTTGCTTATAGATAAGATGTATCCGGGGCGCCTGGGTGGCTCAGTGGGTTAAGCCGCTGCCTTCGGCTCAGGTCATGATCTCAGGGTCCTGGGATCGAGCCCCGCATCGGGCTCTCTGCTCAGCATGGAGCCTGCTTCCTCCTCTCTCTCTGCCGGCCTCTCTGCCTGCTTGTGATCTCTCTCTGTCAAATAAATAAATAAAATCTTTAAAAAAAAAAAAAAAAAAAAAAAAAAAAAAAGATGTATCCTACTAGCCCCTGAAAGTTGGGGTACGAGCCCTGCTAAGTTTGCCCAGGCCTGAGGCCTTTGCACTTCCTGGCTATTCTCACCTCCTGGAATGGGTTCCTTATCCTCCAGCTCTTATTGCTACTGACTCTTTCTTGTCTTCATGTCTTCTTAAATGTTTCCTCTTTAGAATCTCCTTCCCTTTCTGTTTCACATGGAGATAACGTTTCCCCCTATAGGGCAGTCACTCTGTTACAAAATATCAGTTTTGTGTTCATCACACTTCTCACACCTTGTTAGTATCTTGTTTATTCAGGATAATTACAATTATCTGCCACTGGAGTGCAAGCTTCTTAAGGGCAAGTTTCTTATGCTTCTGTTCACTCCACGATCTTGAATTTTAAACAGGTGGCTTGATTTTGTTAATCCTTGTGCATGGATGAATATATAGTAGAGATTTAAATACCATAACATAGTTTGAACTGTTGTGCAGTATTATTACATAAGTCAACCTGACATGCAAGAATAGAGGCAGAACATCACAAGCCTAGGGCTTTTGTAGATTAAGCACCTAAGTCATAGACTTGAAGTCAACGAATAGTTCTGCAAATAAGGTGTAAGATCATGGGTCAAATAACAATGCAATGTGCAAAATAGGAGGAATTGGTGGTCAAGAATCTATCTTTTCTGCTATATCTAGACATCCAGATTCATCATAATTAATAGCAATATCTTTGATGTGAAAATATGGAAAGGTTGGGGCAGTAGCACTGAGCTAGCATATATATGATTGAGAATTTCATTAATATGGGTGAAATTTTCTTTTCTGTACCTAAAACCCTCTGATAAAAGTTCCTGAACAAACACAGGTGGATTCCTGAAGGTCCAGGAAATGGTGGGCTGAGATTTGAAGAATTAAGATGCTACACAAAAACAGGTTCTCTAATCTTGTATTCCATATTTCTCCAGATCTGTTCTGTTAAACCATTCTGTCTAACCATGGGACCTCTGATCAACCCAGAATGTGACTCTCTGTGAGGCAAAGAGATCAGTAGTGATTTTCCTCAAGGTGATTCTCCTACATTCCTTGGGTCCTCTACTCCAATATCAGCCACTCTAAATTCCCGTTGGTGAGGATTTGCAATTTAACTTCCAGAAGGCTCTGAAATAAAAGAGCAGATAAATCAAAGAAATTTCAGGGTCTCTCTGTATCTAAGGCTGAATAGAATACCTTCGGTTCTATTTTCCAACTCAAATTTGTCCAGCCACATTGTCCTATATATCTCATCAAAAGTTCTGCAATAACATCAACTGATTACATTTAAATTTTAAAAATAACAAAAATTAGAGATGCCCTAAATTTATAATATAACTGCATCCTATTACCAAATTCTAAAATACTGATTAATACTCCAAAATATTAATGTCAATTTTTTTGTCATGAATAGTTAACTTTATTATTTTATTTTTAATTTTATTTTTTATAAACATATATTTTTATCCCCAGGGGTACAGGTCTGTGAATCACCAGGTTTACATACTTCACAGCACTCACCATAGCACATACCCTCCCCAATGTCCATAACCCCACCTCCCCATCTCCCAACCCCCTTCCCCCCATCAACCCTCAGTTTGTTTTGTGAAATTAAGAGTCACTTATGGTTTGTCTCCCTCCCAATCCCATCTTGTTTCATTTACTCTTCTCCTATCCCCTTAACCCCCCATGTTGCATCTCCTCTCCCTCATATCAGGGAGATCATATGATAGTTGTCTTTCTCCGATTGATTAATGTCAAATTTTATAAACACATCAAATTCAAAGAGTTAAAGTCACATTCCCTTGACCTCATAAGTTGAAAATCTAAGATCTGGAAATCAGTAAAGGAACACCACAATTTTTTCCTTCTTCCAGTTTGTACTCTGGATTCTCTGTCCCAGTGTATCCAGTTAAAGTTTCTGAGAGAGTCAGGCTAAACTCCATTCTACATATTCCTTTAGCATTGCTGACATTATTTATCTAAACTATCTGATGTTGCCAATCCAAACTTTCATGTTGAAAATAAAAGGATATATGGTATCATCATAGCGCTGGCCCATACCCACCAAAATCTTAAAATAAGCCCATCCACTGTCCCTTGAAATGTAAAAACACAAGCAAAATTATGATTTTATAATCCAGAATTTGGTTTCTAAAACCTATGTCAGAAACTATGACAGAAACTTAAGGGTATTGGATTAAAAGTAATTAAGTTTAAAAAAAAAATCCTTTCAAGTATCAGGTTTATTGGGTTTCTAGTTAATCTATGCCAGTGTTCTAGAATCTATCACCTGTGAATTTAAACTTATTTGGTAAAAAGATCATCTCCCACCAAAACTTTAGAGTACTAAAATGTAACAAAACATAATGCTTCCTCTCTCAGAAAGTGGCATTTGGGGTAATTGTTGCCCTTTGCCAAAATTTTAGGTGGGATGCCTGTCTTTCCTATCCATAACCCATATTTGCTTCAATTTGAGAATAACCTCAGCAGATTTTGAATGGAAGTTGCTGTTCATGTTTCTGAACTTTGTGTGCCTCCTAGTGTGTAAAGAAGCACTACCTCTGCCTTGTCTTCTGTATATATGTGTATGTATATATGTATGTGTATATATACATATATGTGTGTATATATTTCATTCTGGCATCTATTTTTTTCATGTAAGTGTTCCATAGTCAGTGAAATAAAACTAATACATACCAAATTTTCCAAAAGCATCTAAAATCTTACCCTTTTTCAACTCCCTGAATTGGATGAACCCATCAAGAAATCATCTTCTCTGTTGAGCAACATCAGAACCAGGCCTAGAGTTTCATTATAGTTCTGCTTAGCATCCTTTTAATGCTTCAAATCTTTTTCTTCTCCTAGAGAAGCGTAATTTGTCAGACATGTTGCCTACAATAAGCGTAACTCTCTGAAATGCCATCTAAAAATATGTTGACTATTTTCTGTTGGCCTTACTGCCCCTCCACTTTCGTCTGTTTAGATATTCAAAATATGTTTCATGTATTGCTATTCCAGGGGATTCTCTATCAGTAGTTTTGCAAATCTTCTCTTAGTAGTGTCTCAGTTCTGGCTTCCTCTGGTGTGCTCATCCAAGTCTGTTATCTTAGATTTCACTTTCTTCTGTCAGATACCATTGGGCTTCAGTGACTTTCTAATCTGGAAATAATTTCTAATATTTTCTTTAAAAAAGTTTTACTTAGGTGTTTCATCTTTGTAATGCATCAGGTTTGAAGGAAAAGAGAGGAAAGAAGCAGAGCCATGACAACTTCAGTTCCTTATACAAAATATACTTGTTTTTAATAAGATACTCTCTTCCTCTCTGGAGAAGTAATTGAGAGGACAATGATAGGTCAGATTATTCTAATGATGACATTTCATGTGCGCACAGAATGTCAAGGGAAAGAAAATTCTTTCTCAACAAAAAGAGGAAAATAATAATTTGAAATTTGTGAAAAAAAGAAAAATAACGAAACTTTAGGAGAAAGATTTAAATATTAAGCAACTTATAAAAATTAGGAATATAATTGGATGATACTCAAAAATAATAAAATATCAGCAACAACTGTATTAAGGAATAAGCTGAAAAGCATTATGGATATAATAAAGATATGAAGCATATATGTTCTAATAATAAAGAAAAGGGAAGTGCATTTGAAATATTAAAAAAATAAAATCAGTGTAAGAGGTCAGACTTCTGGATAGCTGAGGACAATGGCAGGAAAAAATACAGTATCTCCAAAAGTATCCTCCCAACTCTTATGAAGAAAACAAACAAACAAACAAACAAAAAACCTGAAACATTTCATGGAAAGACATCATCAGAATTTAAAGACAGAGAACACAAAACCCACAAAATGAGTAAAATAATATAATTACTAAATCCTAATATGTGAGCCCTCATTTGTCTGCCTCATCTCCAGTTCGCCTCATTGCTCTGTGATGGTCAAAGGCAGTCTTAAAACAAAACAAAACAAAACAAAACAAACAAACAAACTACAGGGAAGACAGATGAGCCGATGAGGATGGATGACAAAGAGGCCTCAGTGCAAGTTAAAACAACAACCCAAATCTGAAAATACTGGAAAAGTGTTTGGGCAGATTAGAGCACAGACTACAAGGAAGGCATTTCAAGAGCAAGTGATTCCAGAGTCATGAATAAAGCACCAATGTAGGGGACACTGAAACAAAGCAAAACAAAAAGGAAAGGCACGTCCTTTGGCAATGTTAGTGAAGGAAAAACATAGAAAAAGAGGGGGAAATTTAGTGTTATGCAAGACTAAAAAGAATCATAAAATTAGAGGACTCTTTTAAAGTATCTAGATTGTGCTGTACTGAAATAAGAGTAAGGCTACACTAGGAAGACTGCATATTGCTTTACGGTTTCTTAATATGCACACTAATACCATAAAATGAACAAAAGAAAATTAAAATGCTTACAAAACTGTTGAAGAAAATTAGAAAAAAAGTAAACACAGAAAATGTACCCCTTCCTTCTCCCCAAAAAATAACAAAATAGAAGTGTGTAAACTGGCATTCCAAACAGAATTCTATGTCCTCAAGTATTTGAATCAGAAATTTGAAAAGTGAAATTGGCAAAAAAAAAACAGAGAGAAATTGAAGAAAAGAATGGATTGAACTCCAAGAAGAAATGGGAAAAATAAGAAAAAAAGTTACAAATTCATAACAAATTTCAAGAGCTAAAATGAGAATTAACACAAATGAAAATTGAATAACATATATTGAAGAAAGGCAGGAAGACAATCCAGGAAAAAATAATGATAATGGAGGATACAAATATGAAATAAAGAATATCTAAGAACAAATAGCAGAAATGGAAGACAGGCAAAAAAGGAATTGTATTTCTGTCACTGAAATCCCCAAAGAAGATTTACAAATCAGTGGAACAGAGCAAATACCTATATATACAAATGCAACAACATAAATATAATGAAAAAGTTCATCTTAGATTTATCTGCCATATGTTCATATATTTATATTAATATATCCAAATATGAACTCACCTAGTCAAGAAAAAGAAATTGGTTCACAAAATAAGACCCAACTATATGCTGTGCATAGGAGATATACTTAAAGCAAAGGGATTCAGAAAAGGAAGGAAAGCTATGTATACTAGCACATAAGAATCAGAACAGAGGGGCACCTGGGTGGCTCAGTGGGTTAAAGCCTCTGCCTTCAGGTCAGGTCATGATCCCAGGTCCTGGGATCGAGCCCTGCATCAGGCTCTCTGCTCAGCAGAGAGTCTGTTTCCTCCTATCTCTCTCTGCCTGCTTCTCTGCCTACTTGTGATCTCTGTCAAATAAATAAATAAAATCTTTAAAAAAAACAAAGAATCAGAACAGAAAGTGCTAGTGATTCTGATACCAGAATTATGTAACTGAAGCTAAAAACTATTTAATGTGATAACAGATGACACTGTACTATTCAACTTTGTACTAGAGGCATTAGTCAACGCAATTAGACAAGAGAAATCAACTAATAAGATAAAATGGTTATGAAAAAGTCAATCGATCTTTGTTTGCATCTATGATAATATACTCGGAAAGCCACAGATAAGTAATAATAAAAGAAGTAAAATGATAAGAATTCAGAAAAAGCATAGGGTCTAAAATTGACATACAAAAATCAATAGTCTTCATATATACAAATAGTAATCAGCTAAATAGCAAAAACCTGATTTACCATAGTAGCAAAGAATGTTAAATAATAAAGAATGAAATTGACATAAAATCTCTATGAGAAAAAAATTTATGAATACTTATGAAACTTAAAAAAGTAGGTTTGAAATAATGGCATATATATTCTGTATTTTTAGAGATGACAATTCTACATTACATTGATATTAGTTCTTGCTGTTCATACAGAAATTCATTGTGGCCACAGTAAAAATACCATCCATTATTTTATGAAGTTAGACAATATGATACTAAAGCCCATATGGAAAATCAACCATGCTAAGTTAGCCTAGTAAAACACTAAAAAAGAAAAGCTATAAACAGGAAATAACCATATGAGACATTAAAATTTGCCTTTATAATTAAAACAATGTGGTACCTACCATCTATGCATAAATGGACAAATTGATCATTAAAAAAGAAAGTTCAGAAATAGACCCAAGTAGATAATAAAATGAACAAAATTTCTTTGGAGAAAAGTATATTCCAGGGCTAGGGCAAATATAAGAAATTAAAAGATATGCTTGGAACATCTTCCTAGGCTAAAAAATAACAAGTGCTAGAAAAGGTATTGTCAAGTCAGAAAGACATAAGATCCCAAGTAGAAGAAACTAGTAATGGCCAAAGATGGGAAACATTGAACAGCCAATTAAATAATGGTAGTGTTGCATTTTAAGCCAGAGAATAAAATAAATATCCTTGGGCCCATACTAATATAAATAGTTTAATAAGTAATTAAACAGAGGCAAGAAGACAGCTCTCCCATACAAAATGATTCTAATTAATAAATGTAGAAAAGGGGTGCTGGGGTTGCTCAGTCAGTTATCCATCTGCCTTCATCTCAGGTCATGATCTCAGAGTCCTGGGATTGAGCACCACATTGGGCTCCCTGCTCAGCAGAGAGACTGCTTCTTATCCTGGTCATGCTCTCTGTCTCCCAAATAAATAAATAAAATCTGTTTAAAAAAATAAATGTAGAAAGAATGATAAAACTATAAAACCACCATTAGACAAAATCTCATTAATAACTATTACAGTGAGATTCACTGATGGGTGCTATAATTAGTAATTTAAAATTAGAGATGGAATGTTTGTTTAGCTACAAAAGATCACTTACAAAATATTTATCAATTATAAAGAAAAAAATAGTAATTCTACAGTGTTGAAACCCACCAAACACTACCTTAAACAAGTGAGTAACATTAAAATCAATCATAATAAAACACACGGACATCACGTCCCCAGGATGAGGGTCAATGAGCACACATATGAATCCTGTTATTTTTGCCAAAAATGCAAAATCACAACCTAATCACAAGACAAATCCAAATGGAGAGACATTCTATAAAGTACTAACCAGTACCCTTTACAAGTTTCAGTCACAAAAAACATGGAGAGACTGAAGAACTGTCAGAGATTAGGAGACACCAAAGAGATATGAGAAATAAATCCAATGTGAGATCCTAGAAGAGAAAAAGGACAGGAGGAGAAAAACCGGTAAAATTCAAATAAAGTCCATACCTTTGCTAATAGTATTGTAGAAATTAACTTCCTTATTTGGATAACAGTACTGTGGCTTTGTAAGATGCTAACATTAAGAAAGTTGGGGGAACCCTGCATGTGAACTCTCAGTGCATGCTTTTCAACATTTCTAAGTATGACTTTGTTTCAAAATAAAAATATTGAGAGCAGTGCAAGTAAATCATAGTCCAAATATCAAGCAAATTAAATCAGCATGGTTTTGAGCAATTAGTGAAATGTAGAAAATCCATTTGAAAATTCCCATTTGAGTAGCACAGGAATTATGGCATTAGAAATTTAGAGAGGCTAATGCATTTATATCAAAATACTTGCTTCTGCAATAAACCATAATTACATAGTTGTGTTAATGTAAATGATAGTCATGCATTTTTAGCATTTAGAATCAACCTATAGATCATTCATGGAAGGTTTGTTATTATAAAAAAGAATATAAGTATTTTTATTCTTAAAAATATGAAAGTAAAAATACAACTACCAGAAATTGAGGGGAGGAGGGTGAAGAGAAGTGTGGAGTACTAATAACATCATTCTAAAAAGTGGGAAGTTATCTATGGTTGTGAGTCAGTTATAATAAGTAAAAATGGTAATAGAATGGTATTTCTACATTAGGAGTAGAGGAAGTAGGGTGGAGTGAGTAAATTCTCATTTATTTTGGTAAAATATTAAGAGAAAAAAATCTAATGTTGATAATCAAAGAACACATTTAGATACTATTACCACTACTCACATTATGAATAGTAATAATAATAAGCAAATCCCTTTTGGGAACAGGACTAGAAATGAGCAACCATGGGGTAAATCTGATTTTCTATGTGTATGTGTATGTGTGTATGTGAGACCTTTTTAATGATGTGACATATTATGTTAATTTTGTAAATATTAAAGAGGGTATAATAATCACAACTTCTAATATTATGAATGCTCTCCAACTGCATATTATTATCCTCTTTTGTAACACATGAAATTTTATTTGTTTTTTGATGCTGTGCTCAAGGTCATTTTATTTCCATCTCAATATTTATGAGTGATACTGATGTGACCATAAAACTTTTTCTAATGATCCCAGATAGATTTAATATTTTGTTCCTCTGTACTCTGATAACACTGTTTATAATTCCATTAAGCAACTAATCATAATTATTATAATTTATCTAGTAACTATCTATTTCCTTTGGCAGAATGAGAGTGTCTGAAGATTGGGTGTTGTGTATCTTCCTCATGTTTGTACTTCTAGCACTTATAGTGATTGAAATATATTTTTCTCAATATGTAAATATTTATAGAAACTAACAGTAACATCCTGCTTCCTTCAGGCTTTAAGGAGAATAGCCATATAGAACAGAAGGGAGGGGCGCCTGAGTGGCTCAGTGAGTTAAAGCCTCTGCCTTCAGCTCAGGTCATGATCTCAGGGTTCTGGGATCGAGCTCCGCATCGGGCTCTCTGCTCAGCAGGGAGCCTGCTTCCTCCTCTCTCTCTGCCTGCCTCTCTGCCTACCTGTGATCTCTGTCTGTCAAATAAATAAATAAAATCTTTAAAAAAAAAAAAGGAACAGAAGGGAGTCAGATCTGGGAGAATTGTCTTGGTTCCATTGTTTCTGTGCCTATATCCGTCAATCATTTATTCTCCGAGGTCAGAATAGAAAATAACTTTGGAATAGAATAACCAGAAGTTGATGCCTACTCTCCTTATTAGCCTGGTTGCCTTCCATGATTAATATTTGTCAATGGTGGCTGACTATTATGTTGTCCAGTAAAGGTAGTATTATGGGTTGAATTGTACTCCGTAAAAGATATTGAAGTCCTAACCCCCGGTATCTATGGATGTGACCTTATTGGTAAATAGAATCTTTGCATATGACCAAGTTAAGATAAGGTCACTAGGTGGATCCTAATCCAGTATGACTAGTATATTTATAAAGAGGGAAAATTTGGACACAGAGATAGACATGGACACAGGGAGAACGCCATGTGGAGATTGGAGTTACACTGCCAGAAACCTAGCAGAAGCTAGGAGAAAGACCTGGAAAAGATCCTTAGTGAGTGTCTTTGCCAAGAGTCTTGTGAACACCTTGATCTCAGAATTCTAGGCTTCAGATTTGTCAGACAATACATTTCTGTTGTTTAAGCCACTCTACTTGAGGCACTTGGCTATAGCAGCCCTAGGATCCAAAAATGAGCATTACTGGAGACACTTTCAAATGGATGGTCAGCACAATTAGGCACCCTATTTCCTTGTTCTCCTGTCTTCCCTTGGAGAGGATTACAAAGATGAGAGAGTCCAGCTTCATTCATGGTGTACTCCAGAACAGAGAGCTCACTTCTGTTCTTCTATCTTGTTGCAGGTGGTGGGGATAGTCTGATGTGTGCACTCTGAGCTCTGTGCCAACTCTCTAGAGAAATAATTTGGGAAGCCCAATTGATAACATCTAACAACTTAGAGAAAAAAATGGGACTGGATTGAACGACCTCCCCTTGAAGCACTTGTTTTGGCTTGTTCATGGTGAGTAACTCATGGAAAGCATCCAAGAAAGCATCCAAGAAAAACATCCAAGAAAACTACTGTTTGAATGTCTATTCTTTTTACAAAGCTAATATCTACAGAATACATACTATGTATTAGGCACTGCTCCTCTTCTAGATGTGTGTACTTACTTTACAGATGGTGATGAAATTAAATGAGGGATATAATCTATCTATCTATCATCTATCCATGTCTATATAACCCTCATTTAGTTGTTTATTTATAATATATATAATAAATACATAATATAGTTAACTATATATAACTATTATAAACATAATACTTAACTATATATTATGTATTATGTTTATATATGTTTATATCTATGTAATATTTATATATAACATGTATTTACCTAATATATGTACATAAGTACATAATTTGTATATTATATATCTAAATTATATATAAGTATATATATGTATTTGTCTATATATATATATTCTGTGTATATATGTGTGTGTGTATTCTATATTTTTTACCACCAATATATAAATTGTGCTGCTTTATTATTTTCCTTTTATAGCTCAGATACTAAAGAATAAAAAGGTTCAAAATTTTTTATAAAATAGTAGCAGAGCAGAATTCATGTTCCAAGATTTGTGGCTCAGAAGTTTATGCTATTAATGCTACTTCTCAAGAAACTCTAAAGCTAGCTTAAGCAAAAAGAAATATATAACTGAGAGTGTTTTCTTTTGTTCATCTTGTTTTGTTTTGTTTTATTTATGGAACCAGAGGCACTCTTAGGAGCCAGAAAGTAGACATATCTAATTCTTATCCTTCTGTCCCCTTTGGCAGTTACTTTCTTTCCTTTTTGAACTACATGCTAGTTCTCTTTATATGCTATTCTATATGCTACTTTATATGGCTGAAAGATATGAGTTATACAGTATGCATCACCTAAAGTTGAAATCACATAGTCTCAATCTGAAATTTTGCAAGGAAGGAATTTATTGGCTTGGTATGGACAAACTGGCCACCTTGGTCCAAACAACTACAGTAGGGCTGGAGGCACAAGATAATGCTTAGTGATCACAACTTCCAGTTTTCCATAACCCCACTTTTTTTTAATATTTTAAATATTTTTTTAATATTTTTGTTTATTTATTTGAGAGAGAGACAGGGATAATGAGAAAGAGCACACAAGCAGGGAAAAGAGGGAGAAGCAGGATCCCCAGTGAGCAGGCAGCCCGACACGGAGCTGGATCCCAGGACCCTGGGAGCATGACATGAGCCGAAGGCAGATGCTGATCACCAACTGAGCCACCCAGGTACCCCTCCAGGACTCTTCTTTTGTCATCTCTGATTTGGAGGGTGGGGAGGCAGATTGTAGAAAAGTAGGATGGAAGCAGGTAGCCACTTCAACAGGTATTCACTACAAGATGCCTGCACTCAGCTTATTACACAGACGTTAAGCATAGGAGTATCACAGGGTGCCTGGGTGGCTCAGTGGGTTAAACCTCTGCCTTCGGCTTAGGTCATGATCTCAGAGTCCTGGGATCAAGCCCCCAATCGGCCTATCTGCTCAGCAGGGAGCCTGCTTCCTCCTTTCTCTCTCTGCCTGCCTCTCTGCCTACTTGTGATCTCTCTCTGTCAAATAAATAAATAAAAATCTAAAAAAAAAAATTTAAAGAATAAGAGTATCACAAATTTAAGAGCAAACTTGTGGAGTATGTGATCTTCAGCCTGCTCCCATTTATAATACTTTTTGGTTTCAAATGTGTTCTTCCCTTCTTTGAGTTAGAGTTCACTGGAATTATGATTTTCAGATATTTTTTAGAAAACCTTTTCTGTATTTATGTATTTCCTCAGCATACATTTAATGATTATCTAGAATATGGTTATAGGTTGAGTTGTGTCCATCACTCCTCAAAATATTTTAAAGTCCTAATAAACAAATAAATGTTATTCAAATATTTATACAGATATCACCTTTATAAAACACAGTCTTTTCTCTTTTAAACAGTATCCAGATAAGTCTACCGCTGTCAAATAAATCTAGTTGCAACTTCACAGAGAATGAAAAATATATGGGAGTTAAATTTCTTTATACTATTCTATCTACTTTCCTGTGTGCATAGTGCAAGACCCAGAATAGCATTCCTTATATTTGAATGATGGATTAATTGATCGAATTTTGTGACAAACAGCAAATATTGGTTGTCAAACTATATCTTCAAACAATTTCTGTCATTCAAAATTCAACTGAACTATAGTTGTAGGGCAATATCAACCTGGAGAAATGTTAAGAGCAGAATTATCTGAGGTGCCCTGATACGCCACGCTAACTGCATTTCTATTTAGGAGTAATAAACAAAAGCTTCCGTCTAGTTAGGGAGGACCTAGCTCTCACAAGGAAGTTTCTGTTACCACTGAGACGTCAATAACATTCACGATGCTCTGGGAGGTGAATATTTCTGCCCTTCTTCCCTTTCTACAGGACAAATGAATGAGTGCCATATTGCCATCACTGCTTTGTCTAGGCGTGAGTTTTGGAAATCAGAGTCCACATGGAACTTTTTCCCTGACTGCTGCCTCTGCTGCATGAGCATGATGAAAACCAGAAGGATATCGGTGTTAAGGAGAAACTTGTCCTCCCTATTGTCCTAATTTTACCTTTATCTCAGTTCTCCCTGGGGAACCCTATTCTATATTCAGATAGTAAAAGATAGTATGCAAAGTTGGATCTATGGTTTTTGTTTTTGTTTTTGTTTGTTTGTTTGTTTGTTTTAGTTTTGTGGTCTGTGACAGCCCAAAGCATTTTAAATACTAAAAACTGGACTACTAGGCAGGAAACCTGAGTTTCTTTCCTGGCTCTGCCTCTTGGTATGTGAATTGATGGGAGGAATCTATATGATATATAGTTACTATGGATATTTAAAAATTTCTCTGATTAGAATTTCTTTAATTTCATCTAGGCTCTTCACTCTTTTTTTATATTAAGTGTACATAGTTCTTACCTAAAGTCTTAGAAGCCTTTGTAAATACATACAAATAGTATGTGTGTAAGAGTAAATATTTCGAACATATATATATATTTTTTTCTTTCTCCAATTTGATTCCAAATTAATCTTGAATTAGGATTTTTTTCATGGAAATAGCTAGTTTAACATTTTTCAATGGCTCCCTTTAGTCTGCCAAAAGAAAGGAGCTACTGTCATTGTTTGATTAATTAATACATTTATCCATCCTTCTATTAAACAAGCATTTGATAAATGTCTCCTATTAACTCCTATAGTATTAAGCATGATAGTCAGTCCCAAAGACACTAAGATGAACAAAATACGGTGCCACACTTCAAGAGTCAGCAATAGAATAGTTAAGACACACATAGTCAATTTTCTTTATTCGCAGTGGTTGTGTTCTGTAAGTTATCATGAACACTCGATTAGAGCATACGGGGTTAGGGTCCTGTGAGCCTCTTTTCACAATGCTTCTGCCAACTGAACAGTACATAACCTGGATTTGTTGTGTGCATTTTTGTCTAAAGATGTTGTATACAATATATATTATTGATTCATTAACACTGAGCTCATGACCAGCACTACCATAACTCATGCCCAAAAGGGGTTTATCTAACACATGTATTTTCTTCATAAGACACATCAGAGCCTTCTTGTGCTTAGAAACACTAGACAGCACTTCAGTACTACATTTGAGGGCCATTTTCAAAAGCAAAAATCACGAATCAAAGCACAAGAATGTAAAATGTGTCACCAAATCAGGTTAAGAAAAGGACTCCTTACAGTATGAGAACTCATACCAAAAGGCAGTGTGTGCCTTGTTTTACTTCAGCTGGGAACACTTGCATTGAGCAACTCAAATATTTCATCATTCCACACATGTCCTCTAATGACTACAAACATGCCAAGTGTATGGGGGTGGCAAATAAATTTTTGGTGAGTAGGTAAACTTGCAAATATGGAATCCATACATAATGAAGATCAACTGTATGCGAAAGAATGGGAAATAAGTGTTACCTTAGTAGTACAATACCCGAAGGAAGGTAAACACAGAGAGGAAAAGATTAACTGTTCTTGGGGGCATTGGAGAACATTCTATAGAGTGAATGATGAATGAGATCATATTTATTGGCCTCTGCCAACTAAGCAAAAGGCCCCCAGTCAGAGAAGATAACATAAGAAGGTCATGGTACGTGAAGCTGTGTGACATATTCAGCAAGTACGAGCAACTTGTTAGTCCTTGGGTCTAAAGCCCAAAGTGAAGAGGTTAGAGGTGCCTGAAGAGGATAATAGCAGTCAGGTGATGAAGAATGTAATGTCCATCTTAATTGCTTGGAATAGTTTTTGTGATGATGAAAAGCCATGGCCTTGCTTTGAATGAGTGTATGGCATGAATTAAGATCTGATTGTACTACCTTAGCATCTTGTAAGAAGGAAGGAAAATGTTCTGTTGGTATCAGACTGAAATTAAATTATTGGAAGAATTACAAAATTCGAGGTTAATTAGTCCAGCAAATGTAGAGTGTTACACAGTAAATAGATGATGATGGTGAAGTAGGTATTAAAGCAAAGATTTCTCTGGCTCCATCTCCTACTCTAGCCTTTGTGAGGTGCTCCTCGAACAGACTTACACTCAGTGGTAGTTAATACTGGAACTTTCTTCATAAATGCCCCATAGTAACTTGTTCCTGTATGTATTATAGCATCCATCAAACTGCATTTAATGTACCTCAGTATTTACTCTTTGGTGGTGAGAAATACTTATTCACCATTGTGGCCCCAAGGTCTATGCATGTCTTTCACTTGATAGTGTTGAAAAGATCAATAAATGAAAGAGTGAAATAATAAATCAGTTCCAACAGCCTTGCTCTCCATATGGAAACAAGCAACCCTCAATGCTCTTCTCAGATGCAACTTCTGCACTAAAATTTTCATTAGTCAGCATTTGTTTGTTTGTTTGGGTAAGGTGTTTGTTAATTGTGAGCCATTGTATTTTAAAATATTCTCATTTACACATTCATAATAAGGGGGAATATACAAAAATTACAAAATTGGACAAATGCCTTTAAAAATTATGTGTACATTGTATTCAAGAAAGATGATATGCCTTTTTAACAGCTCTCTTTTCAGAATTTTCTGTAAGTGACCTAGAAGCAATTATTTTACCTGATACATGCTGTTTAGAGTGTTTCTGTGACATGACCTGCTACAATTGAAGAAGCCACCCTACAGAGGCACTTATCATCACAACTGTCATGTTTTCCTTTTTGCCAGGGATTTTAAATCTCACCACAAAGTCAACCCAGGAATCCCACTGTGGCTCATGTCTTGCGCTCTGTGCATTGTTCCTCTGACATTCTGAGCAAGACCAATCAATCAATTTCTTCCACCAGGAACTGAGTGGTCATGACATCACCATCAAGCTTAGCCCTGTTCTAGAAAACCAATTGAGCTTGACCAAAATGAGCAGCAATTTATTTTCAACCAGGGAAGCTCGGTCTCTATAGGGTTTTAAATATCAGATACTGCTGCTAAAGTTGGGTCCAGGAGTACCTCTACCGAGCCAAGAAGGGAAGGGAAAGGAAGATCAATGTGCTCATTTTCGATAAATCACTAGATTAATCCAGGTGGGATTCTGCAGCTGTGGGTGGAAAGCAAAGGAGATCATTATTTGTATTTAAAAGTGCAAAAGTAAAATCAATTTTTTAAATCAAGTTTCAGGATGACCGACTGACGGAAGGATAGATATATAGAGAATACTATAAATTTCTGGATTAGAAAAGTTTTCCGCACCCTTGCCACTCATTATTATCAACAAACTCCACATTTCTGAATTCCATTTGGATGCAATAGTCAACCCATTTTATGCTATTAGTAATTCGTTTAAAAGGGGTGTTTATGTGCTGCAGGCTGTTTATGAAGAAATCAGTCTCATCAAGCTTTTCTTAAATGCCCTCTTTTTTACCTATAATGTCACTACGAACTAATGAAAGTCTCTGTTACTATGGTCTTTGGTTGTATGTATGCGATTGGAAACACTCTCAGCACATGCGATTATATTACTTGGGCTTAATAAGCTTCTCAGGCAAAATAATATTATGCATGAATATTAAATTTTCCAAGAAAAATTTTGAGCAGGAACAACACTAGTTATAATGATTTGCAATCCCTGTATACACAGACAAACATACATACACAATACACACATATATATTTTTTTGCTAGGACGATTTCTAAAAACCAGTATCCAAGAAATATTTAAAATGTCTGAGATAGTTGATTACCAAGAAATATTTAGTGTGGCAAACTTATTTCTTTGTGGTCTCTCAAAATTAGTTTCAATACACTTCTATGTAAAAGTAAAACATTTAATTTCTACTACATGTATCAAAAGGTGCTTGGCCATCTGAATGGAGGTAAAAATACAACAAAAAATAGAAAAATTGAAAGAAATAACAACTGCGTAATAAGTCCTATGCAGTCAGAGCAGAAGTGATTGGTGTGATACGAAATGGTCAGGAAATTTTGTGAGATTTGAAAATGAATTTGAAGAACATCTTTCAGTATTGGTAGAGAAAAACTGATAGCATATTCCATGCTATAGTGAAGGTATGAACAAAGATACATAGATGGGGGGCGCCTGGGTGGCTCAGTGGGTTAAGACTCTGCCTTGGGCTCAGGTCATGATCCCAGGGTCCTGGGATCTAGCCATGAATTGGGCTCTCTGCTCAGCAGGGAGCATGCTTCCCCCTCCCCCTCTGCCTGCCACTCTGCCTACTTGTGATCTCTCTCTCCCTCTGTCAAATAAATAAATAAAATCTTAAAAAAAAAAAAAGATACATAGATGGGAACAAAGATCACATTTTCCTTTAAAAGTGTCTTTAGAATTCCCTGAAGCAGTGTTTCTCAAAGGCATAGCTGAAACCAAAGTTTCTGGGATGGCTATTGAAAAGATGCATCTTTGGATTTTGACCCAGACCTCTTCGATGTGAGTCCAAAAAATCTCTGGTGATTATCATGCACACCACATTTTGTAAACCATCTTACATGGATAAAGTTTAGCCAGATGCAAAAACTGCTGTCAGTACACAGTAGTCCGTACTGGCACTCCCTTTCCAAATATGATGGAAATTCACAGAGGGGGAACAAAAATGCTCTCTCCTGGGCAAAGACATATCCAAGTAGTTAAAAGCAAAATTTTAAAATCCATCTGACCTTAGTTTGTATCTTAGGGTAGGTTTCCTCTTCTCTCTGGGCTCACTCTTTTTTTTCTCTCTCTCTTTCCCTTCCTTCTTTCCTTCCTTCCATCTTTCCTTCCTTCCTCCCTCCCTCCTTTCCTTCTTTCCTTCCTTCCATCTTTCTTTCCTTCCTTCTTTCCTTCCTTCTTTCATTTCTTCCTTCCTTCCTCCCCCCATCCCTCCCACCTTCCCTTCCTATCTTTCTTCCTTCCCTCCCTCCCTTTCCTTCTTTCTTTTCCTCCTTCTTCCCTTCCTTCCTTCCTCCTCCATTCCCTCCATCCTTCTTCCCTTCCTTCTTTCCTTCCTCCCCCTATTTCCTCCTTTTCCTTCCTTCCTCCCTCCCTCCTTCCCTTCTTTCCTTCCTTCTTTCTTTTCTTCCTTCCTTCCTCCCCCATCCCTCCCACTTTTCCTTCCTTCTTACCTTCCTTCCCTCCTCCCCTCCCTTTCCTTCTTTTTTTCCCTCCTTCTTCCCGTCCTTCTTTTTTTCCCTCCTTCCTCCCCCATTCCTTCCCACCCTTCTTTCCTTCCTTCCTTCCTTCCTTCCTTCCTTCCTTCCTTCCTTCCTTCCTTCCCTTCCCTTCCCTTCCTTCCTTCTTTTGCATCCCATTAAATTATTTCAAAGGCAGGGATCTTGTCAGGTTTACAATATTCTCAGCACCTAGCTCAATAAATTATTACTGTATATAGATGGTGATGGTATTTATTACTAATTAAATGAAATGGTGCTCACCTCATTGGTTATTTGTAGAAAATCATCAAATACTGTAGTTAATGATTCAATTATAATAATAAAAAAATCAGCCATTCATTTTGTAACTGTTTTCTTAGATTTCTGTCCCCAACCTAAGTTCTGGGTTTGTAAAGATAAGTAAAATCCTTGACCTTAAATATCTTACTGTTTTACAAAGAACAAAGTCAAATAAATGAGGAGCTTCCTTTAAAATGTGATAGAAAAAAAGAGTTCAATGTAACATGCAAACTTCTAGGTTAGCTGGAGTAGTGACATAAAGCACAGGAGAGTCAGAGAAGACTTTTTTGAGGATTTGACATGACATCTGTATTAGTTTCCTAGGGCTGCTGTAATAAATTACTATAAAATAGGTGACTTAAAACAACAGAAATTTATTCTCTGATTTCTGGAGGCCAAAAATCCAAAATCAAGGTTGGGTCATGCTCCCTTTGCAGGCTCTACAGAAGAATCCTTCCTTGTACCTTTCTACTTTTGGTTGCCTTCCAACAATCCTTGACATTTCTTGGCTTGTACCTGCATCATTACAATCTCTGCTTCTACCATCACATGTCTTTTTTCCCTAGCTGTATCTCCATCTGTTCTTTCTTCTTCTTGTAAGGAGATCAGTCATTGGATTTAGCCTCTGGACCCCACACCTGCCAAATTTATTATGACCTCATCTTAACTGATTACATCTGCAAAGAGCCTATTACCAACTAAGGCCAAATTCTGATCTGGTAGACATGGATTCTAGAAAGATACTATTCAACTCACTGCAACGTCTAAACAAGAATTTTGAACTACAAGTAAAGGTTGATCTGACCAAGAAGGTGGAGAACAACTTACCTGTGATGCACAATGCATTGTCAATAGTGGCCTGGCCATAGAGACACTGTTACTTTATAATCACTACTGTCTGTACAAAAATTCTAGGCAGACCACTTTTTGCACTTGGGTTTGCAATCTATCTTTTCCAGCTCCTGGATGCTCCATCTCTGTCAACCCACTCTGGAAATATGGTCAGGTCTAGTATGGATACCAATAATCTCTCCAACTTTCATGCCTCACTGGTTTGAAAGAATTGTTTTGCTTTCCAAACTCATGAATCCTTCCTTGTAGAAGATAATATTTGGGTTGTAATTCCTCTCCAGGATAGAAGATACCTGGCTTTGGTTTAACAAACCGAGTTCTTTTCATAACTTCATTGAACTTGTTTGTATCTATGCCTCTCCAAAACCAGGAATAACAAGATTGATGCTGGTCTGCACTTTATACCTCTTACAGTGATATTTATCATGAAGAGAGTAGAGGGAGGACTTGATAGAGGTGAACAAAGAACTGTGGTGTCTATTAAAAAATGACAGAAAGAAGCTTCTGTGCTTCAGTTGCTTTTCCTACCTACTCAATCTTTTCAGCAGAAACAGCCAATACTTTTTTTTTCCACTCCTATTTCTAGAAAATGAGCCAGAAAAGAGACTCACTTGTTTTTTAGCTTCAACAACTTTGAAGATCAAGCTTTCCATATATGATTTATAGGATCTACTGAAAGAAACCCCTTATGACCATGAGAGTATCCTCCAATGATTTGGTTGGGATTACTGCATTTTTCTGGCACTTTAACCTAAACATGAGCTTAGTAAGCTATGCCCTACACCTTTCTGGAAAATAATACTGCCTGTCTTACTGCCTTTATTCTGTAAGTCAATGACATCCTCATAGGTAAAGTGACATCTGACCTCGTAGTCACCTATTCCACTGGAGGAAAATGGCACGAGCAGAGTTAGACTTTGTGCAACAGGAATAGCACCTCTGAGAAGAAAACAAATATTATCTCAGCAGACTTTTTTTTCACAATGCATAATAATTTTAAAATTTTAGTTCATTTTATATTATCTTTATTTAGATTGGCCTGTTTCCATTCCTGACTCTTTAATAACTGTGGACTAACCAAGCAAGGGGAAAGTAAAAAAAGTGAATTATATTTGCTTGTGGAAGAGCTAGTATGCAGGCAATAAATAACAGCTAGTTTATCTGAATATAAAACAGGATTAAATCAACGAACTTGGTAAAACAGAATTTTAAGTGGAACATTCTTCAAGTGATATACTAAAACTGCTTCCAATGAGAGTGCCTATATTTATTTATTTTTAAATGAATATCTCCATATTCTCATATTTGTATACATTTTGGATCAGGTACTTGTTGAACATTTAAAACAACTGCTTTAATGTAAGAATATTGGAGAATTTGATAAGAATATCATCTTTTGTTAATGATTTACACATTTTGGAAAATAATTAAACATTAAATACAGCTATATTACACAGAAGCACCTGCTGCTAAACCGGTAGCTAGAAGCAAGAAAAACAGCATGATTTTCCAGTTTAAAAAAAAAAAATTGATGTAGAAAACAGTCAAGGGGCATAAACTAAATACAAAACATTACATTTTCTGGAAGATAAGAATTTTTAGATATTTTACATTATATTTTAATATTGCATTAGAGAGAAGATATGCTCTCATGTCATATTTGAAAAAGTGAAGATATATATTTTCTGCAAATGTAAATACTATATTTCATTTTTATTATAATTATATCTCTGTAGCCATTTGACTGCTCCATTAATTTTCATTTTAATGACATTAGATACACATATGCACTTTACTTTCATGAATAGCAAAATAATCCAAAGTAAAGGTTAGAGATCTTTGATGCTGACTAACTAAGGAGCCCATATGAGTTGTTGCTGCTTGAGTCTTAGCTTCATCTGTTGAGAAGCAAGTAATACTTAAGAGTATGAGCCTGGGCTTTAGTATCGGCCATTTATCAAATGGATGACTTTAATCAAGTTAGTTAGTTTGTCTTTACTTAGGTTCTTCATCTGTAAATAGGAGGAATTATAGTACCTACTCCACTGGATTCTTATCTAATGAAAATGGTTAAGACCTGCATAGGCACCATGTTTATAATGCCTTGTAAGTACTTAAGACATGTCAACAATTATTATTACATACAAATGGAGATATTAAAAAGTTTTCTCAGATAATTAAACAATATAACATGTACTCAAAACCCATTATAGAATCTAAAGTGATACAAATGATAATTTATTATTACATGACTAGCAAATAAGTGTCCTCTCTATTGTTCTCATAGGCCATATGGGCTACAGCAAGTCTTCTAACCTATCAGTCTCAACTTTAGAGCTCCTGTAGTTACTTTGAGGGTACACATGAAATCAATTTACAGAAAGTCAATGGTTGTATAAATGTACATTATTCTCATAACCTACACCAGTAGTTTGTATAGTTACACTTATTTATTTATTTTTGGTATTCACACTAGTATACTTGTTCCAGATGGAACAGATATTGTCACCATTTTTAGGAGAGAACACTAAGGAGTTGAGACATCAGAAAACCATTCAAGATTATTCAGGCACTTTGTAGCATAGCTGGAAGTTAATGCAAGTTTGCCAAATTCAAGGTCAAGAGATTGCACTTTAAGAAAGAAAAGTCTTGTCACTATTATATTTAAAGCAACATGGCCAATTGACGTTTCTTTCCAGAAGAACACTATTTCAGTTACAGAGCTGAAAGGTAAGTGCTGACAGGATCTATTTCTACCAAACCTGATGAAAAAATGATTTCTAGGATTGCCAACGTATCACTGAAAGCTTTCCCTGACACCTGATTTGTCTAATGAATGCTTGATGATTATTTAACTCAAGGTATAGATAATATTTGCATAAGTTTCCAGTGAAAATAAAATCTGTTCATCAGCCAACCTGCCCTAAACATTATATCTTTACTATATCTCTGTTTTCTTTCTAAATTTAAAATGTGTACTTCATCAACCCTCCTTGCTCACACACAAGCTCTTTCTGCGTAGGCACAAACTGTTTATAGGGAATAAAGCAGATATAAATAAATAAATAAATACATGAATAAGCCTATTCCCTGTATAATTTCTTTTCTGTCATCCTATTATATTGGTTAAGAAGCATTGCCTTATATATGTTGTTGGACATAATATTGTAGGATAATTGAAGCTATTTCCAGATTGGAATCAATTTTTCTATTGCACGTGGTGTTTTTTAGTGAACTGAAGCAAAGTGACTACTTGAAGAAGCTATATATTTGTTATTACAGAGAACCAATTAAATTCCACTCTGTAATTAGAATTTTTTTTAAATTACTCATTGCATGTATGAGTTTACTTTTTGATGTTAATGCAAGTATTTGATTTAATTATGTAAGTAATTTTGCTTACTAGTTGCAGAACATCAAAAGAAAAAAAAGAAAAAAAAAAAGAATTTTCTTTTATGCAGAGACCACTATCTTTTTCAAAGTTTTTAGGTTCTAAAAAGGAAACTCCAAGCTTGCATATGGTGTTTTTCATCAGCTCATTTTCATTTATTATTGGATAAGATTGTGAGAGGCCCTGAAAAAGAGAGAGAGATAGAGAGAGAGAGAGAGAGAAATTTCTAGGGAGGTTAGACTTGTAATTTTTCTTCTACTGTTGTCCATGATGTAATTTTAGGCACTTGGCTTCAGATTAGAGATGTATTAGGCAGACGTGCATTTCAGCTAGTACCCATCTCTTCATGTCCTAAAGCCTTAGCTGTCAGGTTTAGAAGGAGACCAAATTACTAATCTTTGCCTGATGGAGAGTGATTTTTAAGACACTGATAGAATGTTAGATTTACCAGAGTTTTAGGTTTCATTTCTTATGATGTATTATAGACTTGCTTACTTACATTCTTTGGTCAAGAACCACAGCCATGTAGTAAGCTAAATGGTTAACCTGGTTATTTAAGGTTCTACTATATGAAAATCCTGGATAGAGACACCTTGGGAATGTATTGACAAAGCAAGAAACAGTGCAGCTCTTGATGTCTCTCTACCCTTCTATATGTTGAGGGCAGATTATGATAATGTGTGACCCTACTTTAGTCTGCTACTGGTCATCTTATTTCTCTTAGAAAATAATAGTGAACTCAGCAAACCACTCTCTTTGACAGTTCTCTGGATTGCACAGGTATCTCCATTAATGCAAATGTATCAGATCGTTTACTAAAGGATCCAGTTAGATACGGTGGGGCATTTGCATGAAATTGTTTATAGATATTTAGAAATGTACTTAATGTTTTAATGTTTCAAACCTTAGTTCTCTATATAAGGAGACTACTATAAACAATGTTTAAATCACAAGCTGCTAGGAACAAGGGTTTTTTTTTTTTTTAATACCTAATGTTTTATTTTAGGTTTAACTAAATTTGAGGGTACTGATTGCTATTATTTACTCACAATTACTTAAAACCAAAACCAAAAATCAAAATCAAAAACGTTATTGAGATACGGTGTATATACAGTACTGTTCATCTGATTAAAGTATATGATTTAGTCATTTTTGTTTGCCTGTTTCCTATTTTAATAGTATATCCACAAAGTAGAGCAGCCATCAACACAATCTAATTCTGGAGCATTTTTTGTTGGCACAAAATCCAATCACTTCTCACTCTCCCTACTCCCCCAGCCCTAGGCAAACAGTGATCAAATTTCTGTTTCTGTTGATTTCTAATATTTCATGAAAATGGAAGGGTGCAGTACGTGGTGTTTTTGTGACTGGTTTCTTTGACGTAGCATGTTTCAAGTTCCAATTGTTTTGTAACATGTGTCTCAATTTCATTTTTTGTTACTTCCAAGTCATAATTATAGAGATATATGTAACATTTCATTTATCTATTCAGTAGCTGATGAACTCTTGAGTCATTTACACTTTTTAGCTTTTGTGAATAATGCTTCTTTGAACATTTGTGTCCAAGTTCTTGTGTGGATTCATGTTGCCATTGTTCTTCCGTGTATACCTCAGGGTGGAAGTGCCGCATCATGCAGTAGGTTTGTGTTTAACAGGTTGAGGATGGCCCAGCTGTTTTCTAAAGTGGTTGCACTTTTTTGCATCTCCCTCAGCAACACATGAGAGTATCAAATTCTCCATATTCTTGCCAAAATTTGTTATGTTCTGTCTCAATGATCGTAGTGATCCCAGTGCTTTTAAGTGGTTTTGATTTGTGTTTCCATAATGACTAATAATGTTGAAAGTCTTGTCATGAGCTTATTGATAATTGGTATATCTTTGGGGCAATGTCTATTCAAATACTTTTATCTATTTTTAAATTGAGGCACTGTTCTTATTGTTAAGTTGTAAGTGTCATTTGCCTTCTTTGGGTAAAAGTTCCTTATGAAATATATGGTTTGTAAATATTTTCTGTCATGCCGTTGGTTTCTTTTATTTTCTTTATGGTATCTTCTGCAGAGTTAAAGTTTTTCTCACTTCCCCAATCCCTTGCCATGCTTCCAAATAAATTACATGTACTGAAATCTTTTGCTCTGGTAATGCTTTTGAGGGAACTGATCTATGATATTTACCATTTAAAAACATTGATAGGTAATCTTGTGAGGCTTATTAAAAAGACGAGGAAAAGACTATGCCATCAGATGGAATCTTGGTATCTTCCTTTATTTTCATTCAGTTGCCAGTGGTTTCATTCAATGATTAAGCTATAAATTATAACAAATCCTTATTTGTTAATGCCAAATGATTATATGTTATCCGTATTTATATGTTATATATGTTGTATGTTGTGTATGTTATCCATATTTATAACCTAGCAAGAAAGTTCTATATTTAGCTTGCAATTTCTAATATGTTTTTTCCTGTAAGAAATACTTTTTTAGTATTGTTGTTGCAAAGAGTCTTATTTGTAACCTTGACCATTCAGATTAAGGAGCTGAGTGGTCTCTCACGACTAGGAAAACTACAATCACAGTTGTAAAACTGTACAAAACTGTAAAGCAATACATGAAAATCTTGCCTTTTCTCATATTTCTACAAGTTCACATGGGAGAAAAAAGTTGTGGTAATTAAGAGTGCATCTATCGCAGCACCAAAGCGTAATAGCCTGCACATACTAAATGGTCACTAAACCTTTGCTGCATAATTAAAAAAAAAAAAAAATTGCAAAGAAGCCTGGTAGTTGAATGAGGCAAGGGGATTTAATAAATGTGTTAGGTCCCCCAATAATGGGTCTGTGATTAAAGGAGCGAGACTGATACAAAGCGAAGGTTAAGCAAAGCTTTATTTTGTGCCAAGCATCAAGAATCAAACCGAACGTTCGGGGCCACACATCTTACAAGACAGGGCAATCCCTCTCTGTTTCACAGACTAGCTTTTTTTTTTTTTTTTTTTTAATTTTTTTATTTCTTTTCAGTGTAACAGTATTCATTGTTTTTGCACCACTCCCAGTGCTCCGTACAATCCAAGCCCTCCCTAATACCCACCACCTGGTTCCCCCAATCTTCCACCCCCTGCGCCTTCAAAACCCCTCAGGTTCTTTTTCAGAGTCCATAGTCTCTCATGATTCATCTCCCCTTCCAATTTCCCTCAACTCCTTTCTCCTCTCCATCTCCTCTTGTCCTCCATGTTACTCTTATGCTCCACAAATAAGTGAAACCATATGATAATTGACTCTCTCTGCTTGACTTATTTCACTCAGCATAATCTCTTCCAGTCCCGTCCATGTTGCTACAAAAGTTGGGTATTCATCCTTTCTTTTGGAGGCATAATACTCCATAGTGTATATGGACCACATCTTCCTTATCCATTCGTCCGTTGAAGCTAGCTTTTAAGGGCAAAGGCCATGTGGTTGGGCCTGGCCACGCATAGGTGGCCAATGAAATTGTAACACACAAAGAAAGCTGCACAGTCATGCTAGGTCACACATAAGTGACCAATTGAATTACAACTTACCCTATAGTAGACATTTGAACCAGCCTAACACCTTGGTCAGAATTGGTGCCCAAAAGGTGCCCAAACGGCGGGGCCCATACTCCTTGGTAACTAGGGAGACAGTATGTAACCCCCCACTGATCGGATGTCTCCACCTGGCCTGACCCACCCTTGTATTTGGGCTTGGTTGCCTGGGGCTGGTTTCCGGGACTTGTTTTTGAGTAAGTCCCTTGAGGGAAGGGGGGAGAGGGACAGTTTAAGGGTTAAACAACAAGGTTATTGTTTAACCTGGATGGAAGCCTCGGGCTAAATAGGTCCTTACAAATGTAATATCAAAAAGGAAATCAACTTCTATAAATAGTAAGTTAGCAATTGTTAAGGTGACATAACCAAACTCTCAGAGCAGAAACAAAAGTTACCAGATCAAACTTGACATATCAAGAGGTCATTTTAATTTTTCATTTTAAGATTTTTCTTTCAAAACTGGACAAGACCCCAAAATACATAGCAAATATGAAAAATCTGAACTCTGGTGGTTCTTATCCCTAGCACACTGATAAAAGGGGCAACAGAGTTATTCCAAAAATACGTCAAAGAGAATTGAGGAGTGAAATGGTTCTGAATGACCAAGAAATCTGTTTGATAAACTTCCAGGCCTCCTGAAATTACCAATAGATTCTCACAGAAAAATAAACTCAATGACTTTGCTTTCGGATTGTGTTAATATCTGTTAGTGACCCTCCCGTGAAGATACTAGGAGATGGAATGGTGGAATGCATGTATGGCGAGGTTCAGCATCTCTGAGGAAATTTACACCCATGGGGCATGAGGAAATTCCTGTGCTCAGATATCAGGACATGAAAATCCAAAAGCCCAAAACATGAAAGAAGTGAAACCTAGTTCATTTGAGATTATGATTTTTTTCCTTTACATGTTCTGGGCAATTTTATAGAGGGAGTACTTGTTCCTATAAAGCAGATGAAAAGCAAGACTGTTTTTTATCATAAGCACATCAAAACCTACAAATGCTTCTTAATCCACCTTTCACTTTGACTGATAATCCCCAGCCTCTGAAAACTTACATGAAAATAAAGTAAAGAAACACATTTTAAAAATGTCCCCTTTAGGTTTTAGGAATATTTACTACTCTGAGCTCAGAGTTCTGCAGTAGCATATAATTAAATGGGGCTTCTAAGTTCTGAATGACAATATCATATTGAATTCAGAAAGGAAAACTGTCAGCAAAATGTAGATTATTCATCTCGTGAATTCAAGGATCTGATTTGAATGAAATGCTTTATAAAATGTAGAAAAGAGGAGGCGGATGAAACAATTGCAAAACCCTGATGAATTATACTGTTTGGAGAATTAAATTTTTAATATTAACTAAGAAAAACTGGTGAAGCTAATATAGTCTAAAGAAGAACACTATCAAAGATTCTCTTCCAGGCAGAATGCCAGACAGCTTGAGCCAGCTTTCTGCAGCAATACCTTCAGGTTTTATTTAAATTGAAATAAAGCCTGCCATCTTAGCTTTAGCTGGCTCAAGGAAATGCACCAGTTTCTTGCTCAATTCCAACATTAGACCTGCAATTGCATCTAATGATATATATTTGCAAATGTATGTGTTATAAGTTTTTACATAGCTTGCCAAAAATTATTGTCAAAACTCATTGTTCAACTAAAAGTAAAATAAATGAATAGATATATTAGTGACTAAATTAATAAATAAGTAAATAACACCAGTAGCTTCACAGTTTATTTGCCAGAAGTAATTCAGTTGAAAATTGAAGCATCTGGAAATAAAATGGATGTATCATAGAAATTACATTGACCTAATTAGGATCATCTGGACTTATTCCTTTAAATGAGACTTTTTTTAAACTAATAAGATAATAAATAATCTTTTCTTCAATTCAGTTCTAAATGTCTTAAGGGATGAGACTATGGAGACCCTTAAATTATCCAAGTAGATCTGCATTTTGAGAATATTTCTAAAATTTCTTATATTCATCCATTCTTTATTTTGCTTAATGATGGGCCTTACTTCTTAATAGAAGAGTCTTTACACTGTTTCAAACAAATATTTTCTATGTCCATAAAAATCATATATTCATAAAGCCTCATATATGTATCAGGCTCATGTGTGCTTATCACATCCCCTTTATTACACATATTATTAAGATGTCACCTCTTTACTTTTTAAGAATGAACTTTGTCTTTAATTAAAAAGGAAAGCACAAACAATTAAAAAAAAAAAAAAAAAGGAAACCACAGGCTCGAAATGGAATCACTTTTTTGTCAGGCCAAGTAACCAAACCTTGGCTTAATACCTAACTATAGTTCCAACCTCCTCCAGGACTGGATTCTTTTATTTTTTTTTTTTTAAAGATTTTATTTATTTATTTTTGACAGACAGAGATTACAAGTAGGCAGAGGGGCAGGCAGAGAGAGAGGAAGGGAAGCAGGCTCCCCACTGAGCAGAAACCCCAATTCAGGGCTAGATCCCAGGACCCTGGGATCAGGACCTGAGCCGGAGGCAGAGGCTTTAACCCACTGAGCCACCCAGGTGCCTCCAGGACTGGATTCTTACCAGTCAGTCAGGATTTCCATCAGCACCAAAGAGCTAATCTGTCACATTGCCCTTTTCATCCCACAAAGGAGGATGAAATAATTTGCATAAGACTCCCTGCCCTTTTACCCCTAAGGGAAAGTTACCCTGCCTGAAACAATCCTTTCTTTTGTTTTGCTAATAATCTCCTCCACTCACCCTTTCCTGTAAAATCTTTCTGTTTTGTACAATTCCTTGAACTCTGGTCTACTTGCTAGATGGGATATTGACCCATTCTTGAATGGCTTAATAAATCCAGTTAGACCTAGATTTAGATCTAGATTTTAGTTAGATTTAGCTAAATTTTTGTTTTTATACTTTATACTGTCAAATGTACTATATGCATGCTGCCATCAAAGTGTATTTTCAGCACTAGAGGATTTTAGCTATTAGTTTGCACTGACAGCAGAATTAATCCAGATTCTAAATAGAAATCTCAGTTCCCTTGAAAATTTAACTTTGATCTCCATATGCTTTACTAAGCACTTGGAAAATTATTTTAATTATAATTTTTCAAAATACAATATCACATTTTACTTAGATCCTTTTATATGATAACCATATAGATCATTTTAATAACAAAACCAGTAATTATTGAATATCTACCATGTACAAAGCAGTATGCTAGTTGATATGGAGAGAGTTGTTACAAATACCAAGTACAGTAAATCCTCTAAGGCCCTCAAAATCTACTAGGGAATAAAAGACGGAAAGCAAAATAAGAGCAAAGTAGAAATGAAGAGGAGGCTGCTCTATACTCATTCTCCTCTCTCCCGCTCCTCTCCTCCTCCTCCTCTTCTTCCTTCTTCTTCTTCTTCCTCTTCCTCTTCTTCCCCTTCCTTTTCAGAATAGTATCCTGAAATGAATTAATTTGGGAGCCAGCTCCTGAAGATCAGAAAGACTGAGAAATGGGTATAGAGTAGCAGAAACTGACTTCTGTAGGACAATATTTTCAAAAAGAGCTGAATAGCAAGATGAGGAATAAAATTAGAATAACTCATTTGGGATAGAAGAAAGATTGCAAATAGAGGAAGAGTAGCAGAAAAACTGAAGGGAAGAAACAAGTCACTAGGTGATAGCCAATTTATAGAGTGACCCACTTAAATTTATATGAAGGATTTTGAGGTATGTTACTGAAAGTATGACTAGAAGAATGAAGTAGGTATCATAATACAGAACACAGAATTCAATGACCCACCTTTTTAATGTGCCTTGCCTTATGGCACACGTTGAAAAATTGAAACTACAATATCCCAGAATCCTTTACACCTAGTTTCAATATCCAGATTAATTCCCTTCATATAGATGCACTTACAGTTGATTCTGAACATGAAAATTAATGAGGCTTTTCTCTCTCCATTGGCTGTTGTTGCAATGCATGTTCGTTGAGGCACTGGGCATTTCTGTAACAGCGTTACAGGGTCAAATTACTAATTGTGGGTGTCAAGAGGCAGTTGCCACAATAATAGTGATAGCTCTCTAATTCCTTAATTATAGCTCTAAAAGAACTCTCTCAATTCTTTTTGATACTGGCAGAGGGGGTATCCCTGATGGGCCATTTCAGTGGATGGTGCCAAGACTTATGTAACTTGGAGGCTCATGGTGGGGCACATAATTGCAACTTTTCAGAAATATTTGTGAGCATCTAATTTCTTGTATGAAGTCCTTTTTTTATTGTTATTTATCTATTTATTTTTAAAAGATTTTATTTATTTGAGATGGAGAGTAAGAGAGAGAGAGAGCATTAGCTGGGAGGAGGGCTGGATTCCCGTACCCTGGGATCATGACCCGGGCTCAGGGCAGATGCTTGGGCACCTAGGTGGCTCAGTGGGTTAAGTGTCTGCCTTTTGTTCAGGTCATAATCCCAGTGTCCTGGGATCAAGCCCTACACTGGGCTCCCTGCTCAACAGGGAGCCTGCTTTTCTTTCAGGCTCTCCTGTGCATGTGCTCTCTTTCTCTCTGAATTGAATAAATAAAATCTTAAAAAAAAAAAAAATGAAAGCCAATGCTTAACTGACTGAGCTACCCTGGTGCCTCTGAAGTCACTTTTTGTATAGATAAATAAAGTGGTTTATGCTATTGTTCCTAAGGTCTATATGATCAACAGTAAAGAAAAAAAAATCATTGATGTTCCACATTTTTTTCTAGTGGGAATTTTGGAAATCCATGCTTGAACTCTATCCACTGAAGACTAGGGTAACCACCGATAATATTGGTATACACGTTTATAGGGTTTGTCTCTATCAAAGATTTTGGCTAAATTGATTATTCTTTCAGTTTTAATCCTATGGATTAAATAGCATGCAGTTTCAGCGTGCAATGTTCTATTTCAATAATCAATAATGCTCCACACAATAAAGCCTTAATGTTTTAGAAATCTCAGGGATTAAGACTTCTAGCCAAAAGCTTTTTCTGGGTAGCCAAGGACATTTAGTCATTAGAATATTATGTATTTACATATGTAGGTATAATACCTATTATCCAATCACATAGTGAACCTTAACATTGTTGAAAATAGGAAAAATATTTTTAAAAAACCCAAAATGAGAATCTCAAAATTCAATTTCAGAAATATACATGCTACCCATTTTTTGGCACATGTATCATCCTTTGCAAATGGGTATTTATTTTTACATTGCTTTATTACTTACATTCTAGTTTTTTTAATTACTTAAATTCTAAATCTAAGTTGTAAGACTTGGACCATGTCTCATGTTACATAATAAATATGTAAAATTAATAACTATCTTTTATTTGATGTCTATTGCATTGTTTTATTTTTTTTTAAAGATTTTATTTATTTATTTGACAGACAGAGATCACAAGCAGGCAGAGAGGCAGGCAGAGAGAGAGAGAGGGAAGCAGGCCCCCCGCTGAGCAGAGAGCCCGATGCAGGGCTCCATCCCAGGACTCTGGGATCCTGACCTGAGCCGAAGGCAGAGGCTTTAACCCACTGAGCCACCCAGGTGCCCCTATTGCATTGTTTTAAATGTAATAAATGATACTATGATATTTCTGGGATATTTAAATTTAAAATACTTCTTGGATATTGTTTGAAGTATAACCCATATGCATCTATCTGCCTGTGAAGTAAATATGTAGATGTGATAGAGTATTCCTCAATAACTCAGGGACAGCCTATGAATTATTATTATTATGACATACTATAGATAGAGATAAAGGCAGTACATGGCATAGGAATCAGTGTCTAATGATCTGACTTCTCAGAAAAAAATCTTTAATCTCTTATACTCCAAAGAGGATTCTTCTTCACTTTTGACCTTAGGGTTTGTTAGTTTCTTAGCATTATTCAAAACATCTTTAAACTCTGAACGGTAATTCAATATACCAGAGGCATCCCCCATTTTGTATATCTGCCCTCTATCTTTTTTTTTTTTTAAGATTTTATTCATTTATTTGACAGAGAGGGAGAGAGAGAGATCACAAGTAGGCAGAGAGGCAGGCAGAGAGAGAGAGAGAGGAGGAAGCAGGCTCCCCGCCGAGCAGAGAGCCCGACTTGGGGCTCGATCGCAGGACCCTGAGATCCTGACCTGAGCGGAAGGCAGAGGCTTAACCTGCTGAGCTACTCAGGCGTTCCTGCCCTCTACCTTTTTAACACTATACATTATTAATGAGGAATCAGGAGTTACTGACTTTTTTTTTTTTTAATATTTACCTGTGAGTCATCAGGCTTATTCAATGTCATGAAGATACCTCAAAGTAAAATAGCAACTTTTACTTTTCATTCTGTTAAAGTCAGATTAAAATATTCTGCTTGGTTTCAAAGACAGGCTTTCACAAACTTTCCTAAGCTTACCTTGTAAATTAATGCTGAAATACAGTATTGGAAGAGATATAGCTGTATGTAAATTGCAACCTACTAACAAACCAATCACAAGAAAATGGGCTAAAAAGAGACTTTTTATGAGCACCAGACCTATATTGTGTTCTTGTTTATTTTCTTTGTTAAACTTTTATTTTGAGATGACTTCAAATTTACAGAAAAAGTAGCAAGTAGCAAGAATAAGACAAAACCTTTTTTATAGGCAAAGCCTTTTATCAGATTGTTAACATTATGCCACATCGGCCTTATCATTTTCTGTATATAATTATATGTATCATTTTTTCTTGACCATTCTAGAGTAGTGTGCATTTTCTTAAAACAAGGACAGTGTCTTCATAAAGGATTATCAAAAATTAGGGAATTAACATTGATATCATACTATCATTTAGTCTAATACAGACCCCATTTAAATGTATTCAGTTTTCTCATTTGTATCTTTCAGAAACTCAGGATCCAATGGGTTATGATGTGTTATGTTCACTATTTATTTAGATGTACCCGTTGTCTCAGATTTGGCAGCAGAAAGAGCCCTAAATTGAATCCTGTGTCCTTTGATATTATATCATGATGATTCCTCTTGTTCTTTAATCATGCCCTTTCTTTTAGCACAAAAAAGATATTCTAGGTATAGCTTATACTTCTCTTAACCTAGATCTGGAATCAGTCATTTCTCCAAGAACTTTGGCTTCTTTTATTGGAGAACTAAATTTAGAAACTGATCTATAGATGATAGTTGTGCTCATCCAAGCTGGAGTATTATCGCTGCTGGGGTAGTCTGCAGGCAAAGCTGGAAAATGGGTGTTTGTATAATCATGCACACATATCCACATGCTTGCCTGTATCAACTCTATATGTATATTTATAGATAACTATGTTAAAAAATGAGTTCACACCGGCATTCTCAATATTGATTCAACTTCAAGGATTTTTTATTCTACCTTTCTCCTTTCTGTGTTTGTTACTCTCTTCACCAGCTCTGGGAAACATGACTCCCATTATCCCCAATGTAATGATGAGGGCTCATGACTATTCTAACACTTTAATCAAAAGATGGAATTGGTTAATTAAAAAGACAATAAAATCTGTCCACTGGTTCTTTTCCCTAGCTTTCTCTGTGGCTGGCATTAAGGTTTGGGGGTCCCATGTTCCATAGGAATTGGGTGGAGGGTAAGGTCAGCCTAATGGGCCATATACAATCAATATTGAGGCCCACATGGTCAATCCATATTTACTGAGTAGCTATCAGGCATAAGATGTTCTGTGAGATGTTCTGGGAAGTGACTTAGATCTAACTATATTCATGTGCTTTTTCATTTTTATTAGTATAATTTAACCTCATTTTGTTAAATGTTAAACCTTTTTCTTATATGTCTTCTCATCGGTCATTCTCTTCTGACTCTTGTGCATTATGATGTCTGTTCTTAAGCTACTTGTAACCTTCTTGTTCTATGATATGAGCCTGGGTGCTGGATAGCACGATATCACAATCATGGTGTGGCACTGCCAGAGCACATGAAAATGGCCTGATCCTGGTACATGCTTCTTACCTACATACATTCTTAAAATCAGATCGAGGAGAAAAGTTTGATTAATAATATGTATATATATGCACACATACACACATCACAAGCCCCAAAGAAGGGAACAAAATGATAGAAAGATAGAAAACCCTCCTGTTTTTCCAAGTTTGTCATGCCAGGCTGTTGTGTGTTCCTAACAGATGTATTCATTATTAGTTCCTTAACAATTTCTGGGTAATTTTGTACATAGTTTACGCTCTTCCTCTACTGTACTCAGGAGAAGTAGAGCTCTGAATTTTGGTAAGAAAGTTGTATTTTCTCTCTCCTTGGCCTTCTTATTTCTTCCTCTTTCCATCTGCTTTCTTCAGTTCAATCACTATTATCCATGGCCCACACCTTGAAGTAGCATATTTCTTTAGTTAAAGCAAAAAGCAGACATAGTAGCAGCTTGGAATACATGAATGGAATCATTAAAGCATCACTCCTACTGTGAAATCACAAACACGTGCTTATGACCAGAATCCATCTCATATTTGTTTGTTTTCTATGTGATGCTGTCATTCCACCTGTCACATAATAACTTTTATTTACATATCTATCACATGTCTACTCATAGTAGTAGTAATGAAGCCAGTAGGGGAGGGATCTGGAAAATGCTTTTCATGTTTTTGGAATGGAATTTCATTTTTTAATTTTCTTTCTTTACTTTTTTGTTAATTCTTTCTAAAGGTACATATGGACTTATCTTTTATCTCTTTAAGCCCAGATACTGACACACTACCTAGAAGAGAACCTAGTAGGATCTCAGGAAATACCAAATATTTCATAAATTACTGGATAGGTCAGGATTATTATATTATTAATTATCTTGATAAAAATTATTTCAACACAGCCCAACATGGTGGAGTAAATCAAACCAAGAGTATGTTCTGGAAGGATCTTATTAATATTAGGAGGGGAAGGAACAAGCTTGGAACTGGGTTTCTATTCACATATAAAATTTAATAAGTCTTTCTAAGGGTGACTGAGTGCTCTGTCAGTTAAACTTTGGACTCTTGATTTCAACTCAGATCTCAGGGCCATGGGATCAGGTTCTGAGTTCAGTGGAGAGTCTACTTGAGGATTCTCTCCCTCTTTCCCTGCCCCTTCCCCTGTGAATATGTGTGCATGTGCACGTCCTCTTGTCTCTCTTTCTAAAATAAATAAATTAATTCATTAAAAAAAAAAAAAAGGTCTTTCTGGCTTTTCAGATTAGTGGTCTATGGTTGAGTTTTTATCTTTTTACCAGATTCTTATTTTTGATGGTTTAATTTTTCCCTCTGTATTATTGTAAGAGCTTTAGGATTGATCCTGGAGAGCCTCCATTTCATTGGTGAGACTCTGGGAGTAGGATACAAAAGGGGACCTAGATTTTTTTCTAAAACCAGATTCATAGAAGATACTGTCTGGTTACTTTAAGCCCCAAAGCAATACCTTTAAAATTTCATTAAAGGTATTAGAGTCACTTTTTTTTTCTTTAGTAATAATTACCTAGTTAATGGAATTTTGCTTTTTAACAAGGAGCTGTAATCTCTATAAATTGTTGCATTAAATGTAATAAATTTTAATTTTCTTTTGATAGAACTGATCTCATCTTTACACATATATTGCTAAAATACTGGCTTAAAGATGATATTGATCCATAATAATATTTGAAATCAGTATACACAGAGTCCAGAAATGGGTAAAAGGATAGAATAAGCCCTCTCCCTATCCCATTTCTAATCCATGCAATTGAAAATAAGTAAATTTTCATTTTATAACACAGACCTAACCCACCTTATTTTAAATTCATTGTAGGAGCTTGACTTGCAAGACAAAATTCATAGAATATTTTAAAGTCCTATTGCTGTGGAGATTTATGCAAATTCCTTATGGAAATATAGACACAACTTTCCCTTCATCAATAATGATGTATATTTTCTTGTGAACTATATGCTGGACCTCACCATCACTAGATGAGACTTTTCCAGTGTAGTCATTGTGTAAAAAGCCTTGGTGGCATTTCACTGAAAAAAATAGCCTCATGTTAGTTTAATGTTTCAAATGACTTTAGGACTTTTAAACAGTGGATTTGGGCATAGACATAAAATTCTTCTTTTCTCTGTGAGGGTGAGATGGGTAGCGGGAGTTGGAAATTAAAGTAAGTTTTAATAAACATAGCAAGGTTATTAAGAAAACTTACTCAGATTAAGGACCCATCAATGACAGGAATAACAGGGTTTTCACAAGACATATCTAAAATGCATGGTGGTAGTGTATGTTGACTATTCATTTTCCACTCTAAATTAAAGTTATGGTTTTAAACACTAGGGAATGTCAGTGAATATAATAATCAACAACAAAATAGGAAGGACCTTGTTCTGCAAATCTTTTCTCAAGTGACTTTTGGAATAGAATCTATGCAATAGAATTTTTTCCTTTTCTTTGACAAGGGAAGGAAAAGAAAATATAAACTTTAAAAATTATCATATTAAAACACATATGGCAAGCGCCCTCTTTTTACTTACCAAAAATATTTTTGACAGGAGAAGGAAAGGGCTGGAATCTGTGAGGGCAAGTAGACATGTACATTTTAAGTTCTATTATACTGATTGATTTCATAAAAGTAACAAGCTATTTCAGAATTACACACTATTCACTTATCTCCTTGTACTCTTCACCAGATGGCACCCAGCAAAAGAGGCATGCCATCAATCATCCTATGTCTTGCCCAGTGCTTTTCCTGTCCCACTTTTCTCATGCCTTTCAGTGCCATTTGCCACTGTGGCATCTCTGCATGTCTGTGTGCTGAAACAGTCAGCTGCCATTGCTTGGCTTCCTTAGTCACTTGGCGTAAACCTCAGTCTCTCTCCTTAAGAAAAGCTAGGCACCACGCATCATGTCCACATGCTCATGTCAATATGCATAGATTTGGGAAAAGGGGGCATTGGTGCTGAACTGTTTCTCCATTTTTTACAGGCGTCCTTTGGTCTATAGCAATTTTCAAAAACTTAGGTTTTCTGGCACGTCTTTTCTTGATGCAACTTAATTTGATGGTTTGGATCAATAAACTCTTGCATTCAGAAGCATCTCCAAGATTTTGACAATTCGTACCAATTAAGTTCGGATGGGTCACAAAGTGACCCATCTGACAGGATCTTGTCAGTGGTTTGACAACAAGTTGCTCCTGTTGCATGAATCATAGACATGATAAATCCCCAAAGGGGTCGTTCTAAAGGGCAATAGCAGCAACGTAGTCGAAGGATAGAAAATTTAAATTTAAAGGAGAGAGAAATTAACTTTCGCTAAGTTAACAAATGTCTACACTCTTTTGATTACTAATAGGTATTAGTTTGCACTTAGGAACCTATTCTACCTGAGTGAACAGATGCTACTTCGAAATGTTAGTGCATCCAGGTTGAAAAACGTCATAACCATAGAAATCTAATCATCTTTTGGTTGGAAGAGAGGGTTTGGTCTATTTGAAAATGAGTTAAGACACATTAGAGATTGGACTATTTACAGTAGTAAGAAGATGCTTTGCATAACCTGTTCCTTTTAACAGATGATACATTTTATCCTATGTTGGCCTGCTTGTTAGACACAGTGGCTTTCTTTTCTCTTTGTCAGGAACTGTGAGTACTGTCCACTTTGTTCTTACCACATTCTCCCTTATAATCCACATTTATGTGTATCAAGGTTCATCTACATAAGACACAGGCCCAATGAAAAATGGGAATGTTGGACCCCTTATCCAAAAATTATTGACTTTTAAGATGACAGCAGAGTATTAAACCAAACACAGGGCATCATATGCTCGTGCGTCATATTCTTTTCTCACTCCAGTTTAAAATCTTTGAAGACAGATGTTTTCTTCGTTCTTTTAGTTGTTTTGAATATTATACATGAATATACATTAAAAATCAAAATGTATCAAAGAACATATAATGAAAATTGAGCTACTTTCTTTCCCAAAATCCTTATCAGGGCGTGTCAAGGCATGTCATCTTCAACAGTCTTGCGTGGGCTGTACCTTGTACATAATGTCCTTCCCCTTCATAGAAATGAAATAAATATTTATTGGTTGTTATGTCAGATTCTGTATTTTGGATATAGCGGCAATAGCAGCAAGTCACTGACTGAGAAAATGCTTGACAGTTAAGCTGGAGAAGAGACCTAAATATGCACTTTCATTTAATGAGTTAACACAGAATATCAGTAGTTTTCTCTTAATACTATTTGTGCTCATTTATAATACTCAGTGAAAATTAATTTTAAGAGATATTAATTATATTGTACCCACATAGAATTCACTGTTGGCTTCATAATGGGACTTGTTTGACAAAAATCAACTGAATTGAAAGGGTGTTTGGGTTCCCGTAACTATGAACCTGATTAATTTGCATTAGACTGTTTGTTTTATATTACGTTAAAATAAAACATACTTGAAAAGTCCTACTATGTAACAAAAATTAATTACATCCTCAAGATATCCCCACGCATTAGGGTTTGTTATCACAATTTTATAGACAAGAACATGATGTCTTAGAAAATGGAGGGAACCAGCCCAGGCACTGAAGCAAGTAAATGGTTTCTAAGCCTATACATATTATACTTCTTACACAATTCCTTGAGACTTCATGTTACAAAAAATTGTAAAAATAGTTCATCCAATACTTAACTCAGTTATTCACTTATTATAAACTCCCTCAGTAAACTGGTAATTGTAGTACTCAGAAAATTGTATCTCTTATATTTGGGAAAAAAAATAGCTAATTAGAATTCATCAATGCTAATGAAGTGAGTGAAAGGGGGAAATCAACACAGCTAATGTGTAAACCTGAAAAACAAAAACAGAAGGAGATAAAAAGAAATGACTGGGTGTCCTGCCTGTGAGCAATATTTATTTATTTATATGCCAGATTTATATTCTACCTTGCTTCTGAAGAGCTGGTGTAAGATCTTGCACGTAGTATGCTTTGAAAGAGAAATTTGTAAAATCAGTTGGGGCTTAGAAGTGGATAACCTCAAACAACATATTCCAAGCACTTGGTGGATGTGCAACAGCCCACTGCTACCCTGAATGGATAATTAACATTTACTGAGCAGTTAACACATTTACAGGTGTGTTGCATGTGCCCTCTCTCTCTCTCTTTTTTCCCCTTCCTGTTAAAAAATGAAGCTTTTAGTGGTGATGACGTGGTGTCTGGATGGGTATAGTTAAAAGGAACAGTGGGTAATCTGTAGTCTTTTCTAACCAGAGCACATACAAAGACTACCCATTATTTCAAGTCCTAGGGGGATAAAATGATCTTTTGCATCATTTCTGAAGTGTGAAATGAGAAATGTATCTTTGGCAGTGTTTAGATTTCTAACCACATGAAGGATTGTAAGTGTTTTTTTTTTTTTTTTTTGTTTGTTTGTTTTTTTTCCCCCCCAATGTAAAATGAGAAGATGGTGTGATTTCAAAATACTTATGTCTGGGGAAAGGGTTGAAAATAGCATTTTTTTCCCCCCTCAGGTTGTTTTTATTCCCAAATAGACCATTTATTTATTTACTTACATATTTTCTTTTTTTTTTTTCAATGTTTACCATATGTAAAACCATGAAGGTAAACAGAAATATTTTAAAGGTATGGCCCAGACCTCAAAACAAAGTAAGGCAAAGATGAGTAGAAATGATCAAAGGAAATGTATATGGTGGAGAGATGCTGTTTGAAGCAGGAAAGATGGACCATATATACTATAAAGGGCTGAGTATGGAAATAAGTAGTCTCAATGCCCACACTGAAGCACCTCTGTGCATTCTTCTAAAGAAAAGATAATCTTATAGAGAAGTCACACACACACACAAAATTTGGACAAGCCATCTTTCAGATTTCTGATGCTTTTGTGAAGGAATTTAGACATAAGGGGGACATGGGCAGGAAGGTGTAAATACATTGCTCTAAATGTAGTTACAACTGTAAGTGCAAACGGGCCATCCAGCTGACACAACTCTGGAGAATTGGTCTTGTTTATAATTATATACATTTTCTCTCTGAGAATAACTTAACAGTGCTCACTCTAAGATGGATTCCATGCCATTTGGTTTCCCATTCACCTAATATTGTTTATTCTTATGTGATACAGTACTTCAAATCCTAAAACTAATTTTTCATTGACACTAACATCTAATTTACTTGGGAAAAAGCTATTGTCACTTATTCTCTATTCTTTTCCTTCTCAGCAAGTAAATTTATTATAAGAAACATTGTTTCAGTATCAAGGTAAATAAACTATGATAGAGCTCATTATGTTTTAATCTTTTATTACAGTTAATGCAAACAGTAGTGCATAGGTTGCTGATGAAAAAAGTAAGATGTTTCTCCCAGCCTTTGTAAGAGTGTTCCGGGAATTCTTTTATATGTCCAGGAATTCTTTTATATACCCAGGGAAGACAGAAATAATATATATAAATCAGATTTAATCTTCTTAAAATGATAATTAATTTCTATCTCTTCCTGCCTCAAAAACCTTCCATGTCTAACTAAAGTTCACAGAATCAATCTTGGGTTCCTAACACTGGTCGTCAGCACTTCTTGCAATTTGATCCAAATCTGGTTATTGCTATGCTCTTTTTGTTTGTTTCTTTGCACATTAAGCTCTAGGCTAACTGAGCTCCTTGGTGGATACCTGCTCCTTTCTGGAATATGGTCCTTCCATATTTCCTTATGTTCAAATTCAATCTGCATTTTTATGCCCAGATAAAAATTCAACTCATCACAATCCTTGTATATATCTCTGCTTTAAATAATCTTGCCTTCCTCTGAATTTACATTGTACTTCATCCAAACTTCTTTATGACATTTGTCGCTTTCAACCCTATATAATAGTCTTTCTTTTGTTTTACATAACTCTGAGAACTCATTATTTATATATATGTTATTTTACTCTCTCTCTCAAGATAATAAGTTCAGTGAGACTCATGTCTAAATTTGTCAGTGTATCTGACATAGCAGCAAGCCATTCGCTTTGTACTTAGAAAGTATGCAGTAGATATTTTTTAAGTAAATGAATGAATATTGATTTTATAAATGAATAGACAGGTTGCAGTTTAATGATCTTCCAAAAGTCACAGATGAAATCTGAAGAAGTGAAAGTAAAAATTTCAATTCAGTATATACAATTCAGAAAATGTCCATGGAAGTAAATATTAATTCACTAAATATTCTACATGAACTTTTGACCTAGTACGGGCCAATCATCATTTTAGGGGGGATTCAATATACCTCCACTTCCCTAGCCTTAACTATGATTTTCACATGAAAGTTGTTTCTTTATTGCCCTAAGGATTACATAATATATGGAATTACTTGAACACATAAATGTATAACTTAAATATTTTAGAAAGTAACAGCTCATATTTGGAGGTTCAAAACAGCTCTTATTAAGAATTTTGTGGTTTGATTTTTTTTTCATTTTTGTATAAGTCAGCCTCTTCTAGAAATGTTCCAATCTCGAGAGAAATACAAAGCTATTGGTATTTCATTTCATCTAAACCACAGAATCCTTGACATTTGGTGGAAGAGCTTATTTTTTAAAGGTGTCATGCCCTATTTCAGTTACATGTTTCATTACAACTTGTTCTTTTTTTTTTTTTAACTTTTTAGTGAAAGAAGAGGAAAATGGTGGTTATTCATAATTAGGGCATCACAGAGACTATTTTATTGTCCAACTTAATAGGTGAAAGTAGAATGCCTGGAATTGTTCTTTGCTGTTATTGCTTCTACTCCAGTCCAGTTTTTTCACAACCTCAACTTGGAAGTAACAAAATGATCTGAAGCTTAAGACAAAATTCTGGTGCTACAAAATAGCACCAGGAAAAGTATTATTATTTTGTTTATTGCTAGTAGTTGGCATGGATTTACCAGATTTTTTTTTTTTTCCTCACAGAATCTTTCATCTCTCTCCTCCATTCCCATTCTTGGTTTCCTAGCTTTAAGATATAGATGAGATGTTAGAAAACATATAGGTTTGACTTTACATTTTATAAATTAAGAAGCTGGAGCCCAGAGAGGTGACATGAACTACTTAAGTCACACAGCTTTAAAGCCCTCTGGTTCATTTTTGAGTGGGTGTATTGATTAGATGGAAAGTTGGTTGGTTACCAGTTAATTGAGAAGAAAGAGACAAAGCCATTTGGGTTTATGTCAGAAAAGAAACAAAAGCCAGGAGAAATATGGAAGATTTTACAGATTTTAGGGTTAAAAAAGGTAAAATGAATCAAGGACATGGTGAGAGTTTGATTGAACATAAATAAATTTTGATTAAAAGTATAATGACCATCATTTACCCTAGCTAATCGATTCACACAGGGGAAAAAAAAAATACTTGAGGAAAAATAGGAGAGTAATTCTAGATGGAGACATATATAGACTTTGTAATTTTAATTCAGCAAAAGGAATGGGAAGGTTTGGAAATGATATTTTCCCCAGATAAAAGATGAGATCCTAAGAGCATAAGAATTTGAGTCATGTATTTAAAAAATGTACTTTGAGTCTGGATCATTGAAGATCTGCTTTTTCTACACATAGATTCTGTTCAGTGCATAATTCATGTAGTTTTATATACAGAGTAGCTCATCTTTTCTATCCACTGGGTTCTTCTCCCAGAAGTATCATTCACCTAGGAATAATCAGAAATCTATTCTCCTGATGGCATGCACTTTTTGGCTTCATAACAAAACAACAGTGGGGAGGTGCCTGGGTGTCTAGTCAGTTAAACATCTGCCTTTGGCTCAGGTCATGATCCCAGGGTCCTGGGATTGAGCCCCACATCAGGCTCCCTGCTCAGCGGGGAGCCTGCTTCACCCTCTTCCTCTGCCCCTCCTCCCCCAACTTGTGCTCTCTCTCTCTTGCTCTCTCTCTGTCTCAAGTAAATAAATAAAATCTTTAAAAACAAACAAACAACAACAAAAACTGCAGTTTTCTATCCCTTAAGAATCTTCCAGAGATATTGAAAATAAAAATGAGGACATCTGGGTGGCACAGTTGTTTCTGATTCTTGGTTTCTGCTCAGCTCATGATCTCTCAGGGTCATGAGACCAGGATTCTCACTCAGTGCATAGTGCTTAGTTTCTCTCTCCTTCTCCCTTTCCCTCTGCCCCTCCCCCCTTTTAAAATAAATAAATCTTTTTTAAAAAATAAATTAAAAAAAAAAAAGAAAGTAAAAAAGAAAACTAACATTCCTGTTATCCTGATATCCTTGAGCCCAAACTCAATCTCCCATGTATTCCTGGGGTAGTAGTGATCTGACAGCAACTTTAAGTTTAGCATCAATGGTCAATGCAGGGTGGATGGACTGGTCAAGCTATTCCCTCTTCTATAGACACCTTCTGGACTTGAATAAAGCTTTTGCAGTTGATCAGTTCCAGAAAGTCAAGAAGTATGAGATGCTGGCTCTCATATAAGAACTTTCAAAGAGGGAAGGACCCTTTTAAAATAATTTTTAATTTAAATTTACTGGTCATCTATTTAGATTTACCCAGTTTCTCAATCCTTTCCTTCATTCTGCCAGTCACATGGTCCCAAATTTTTGCACATTTTTCCTCAATTATAGCCTTTTAAATATAATGATTCTGTATATTTCACCATAATAATTATAAAAAGTATATGAAGTAATCTCAAGTCCATTCCCAACTACGGGTCCAGTTTTATAAAGATTTATTTAATTATTTAACCTATTTTTCCATTTGTTTGCCAGTTAAATTTAAACAAATTAAATAAATTATATTATGTAGCACTGAATGAACACATTTTATGTTAACTAAACTTCCTCTTTTACAGTTAAAATGAACAATATATTGGGGCACCTGGGTGGCTCAGTGGGTTAAGCCTTTGCCTTCAGCTCAGGCCATGATCTCACAGTCTTGGGATGAGCCCTGTGTCAAGCTCTCTGTTCAGCAGGGTGCCTGCTTCCCCGCCTTCTCTCTTCCTGCCTCTCTGCCTACTTGTGATCTCTCTCTGTCAAATAAATAAATAAAAAAATCTTAAAAATAAAATAAAATAAAATGAAAAATATATTAAATATGGTTACAAAATGACAAAAGGTAGATCTCACCTTCATTTGGAATCATTTAAAGACTTTATATTCAGAAACATTTTAGGTGCAAGAGATTTTATTTTATTTTAATATGTCATAAATTAATTTATTTGTATTTTAATTGATAAGATTCAGTAAAGCAAAATCGCATACAGGAAAAGCATTCAAATCTCTAAATATTCTGAGTGATCAGTTGTTTTTTGGTTCACTAAATGCACCAACATTGTTTATTGAGTTGTATTCGATCATAACAATAGAAAGAAATGATTTTCTGATGGAATACTGTGTATGTCTAGCTTCCAACTAAAATCCATGAAACAGATATATTTCAGTACTTGACTTAAGCATAATGCTGTACTTTCAGAAAGTTAGTTGATTAAAATAAGAGGTGAATAAGTGTAAAGAAACCAAATCAATCCTGAGCATATTCCTTAATATGTTAACAAATTTTGAAATAAAGAGAATGTTAAAACAAAACTAAATTTTATCAAATCCAAGTTTATAAAATAATCATTTGTATTTCTATAAATGCAGTTACATTTTGCATTAGTGATAGAACAATCATATCTTACAAAATCGCTCTACCTGTGGTATGTTTTACTGTTACACTTACACATGAGAGAATATTCGTTTGATTAGTAATGATACATCCAAGTGGAAGCTGCATGATTGTAGACCTTCTCCACTTTCAACTTCTTTTGTTACTTTTTTCAGGAAAATTGGAAGGGCTTTTCTGGTTGGTAAATTTGGGAAGAATAAATTAAACATGCCTACTTTTAATTACTCCTTTCTGCTGGTACAGGTTGTTTTGTACATAGTATTTAAAGAAAATTCAGAGAGCTATAGTTGATACCAACAGTTTACTGAGTGAAAAACCAACTCTTCACAAACCCAAAATTTAGAGTGGGTGGGGGTGGGGGTTGGGTGAGCCTGGTCTTATTGCATGTAGCACTGGGTTGGTGCATAAACAATGGATTTTGGAACACACACACACTAATAAAATTAAATTACATAAAAAAAGAAAAGAAACTCAGAAGCATAGATGTTACAGGATGGCTTCTTAAGTGAAAATGAGCAAGTTGTTTAACCTTTACAATGATAGGTTATTATAATGGCATTTCATTTTCGAGACAGCAGGGGATTGGTTAAAAGTGATTATCTTTTACCATTATAGGAAGATGACTTGAGTTGTCGGTTTTTTTTGTTTTGTTTTGTTTTGTTTTTTTTTATGATTAGCAAAGGCATTTACAAGAAATAACCTAAGTTAAAATTCACTTATGTTCATGAAATAGAGTAGAATTAATTAGTTTTGCTTATGTGGCTTAAAGGGCTTTTTCTGCTTGGGGTATTTTCAGGCCTGGTCTCCATTATATTTTATCTTAACAAAGGTAAGTCCTTCAAAGTGGGTAATTCTTCCTGATTCTGGGATTCATTGTGAGGAGAAAACTAGGCTTTCATATCTAAGGTCATGTTCTTTAACCCAACTTCTGTCAGTTAAAAAAAAAAAAAAAAGGAAGAAAGAAAGAAAGAAAGAAGAAAGAAAGAAAGAAAGAAAGAAAGAAAGAAAGAAAGAAAGAAAGAAAATAAAGTTGATTTTTTATCAGTCTTTCCTTTTCAATATATTTCAGTTTGGGCTCAATTTATTTACTACTCAATAGAAAATAAATCACTGACTATCTTCTGTGGAATATGCTTTTTGTTGACCTAACATATTTTTTGTCCCAAAATGTGTTCTGTGTTTCACCAAGCTATACAAGTATTTGTTGTGAATACTGCAAAATTTACTAAAATATTGCATAGTTATCCATGATAAGATTTAAAGTGATAATAAAAAATCTGAACTTATTTGCACCAAGTTTGAAGTGTGGTAGAATTTTCCATATGAATCAGATGCTCTTATTGAAAGATGTTTGTGATTTTGACTAATAAAAACAAGAAATATTTCCCTCATCTAATAGTTGAGAAGACTGATGGCTTGCCAAAAGTTATTGAGAAGGTAGATTTCCAAAATAGTATTTGAACCAGATTTGTGTCAGTCCAGAAATGGTTTTCTCTCCACTCTGCTGTGCTGCTTCTTTGGAAAAACTATATACTGCAGCTCAGTGAAAAAATAGAACAGTGGTAAATACCTTATTACTGATCATTTTTCATTATTCAGTGCCTTTTTTTATTATATAGCTAACGTTAATAAATGTTCATGTATGAACAATATTTCTTAGAGGGTAGCCCCCATGAGAAAACATTTTATAGTTTTAAAGCATTTTGAAAAGCCTCTAAAATAGATCATCAGATAAAAAAATAATTTTTATTATGTACAATAATGATAAAACTAATCTAGTGAATAATATGAAGCTTCCTTTAAAATAGACCACAGGGGTTAGATATATTTCATAAGAATTACTTCTTTTTCTTTTGAGCCACTATAATTGGTCAAATCATCCAATTTTTAATCTTTAAGACTTTTTATTTTCTGTGCAAATAAATAATATGATATACCAAGCCTATAAAGCAATATTTGGTATAGTGTGATAGACCATTATATAATGGTTCTCATGGCTCTTGGCTCAAAAAGAAAAAAACAAAAAAACAAAACAAAACAAAAATCATGTGATTCCTGTAGTAAAAAGCATAGAAAAAGAACTAGCAGATAATATAAAGTCAAATATTAAGTATTGGTTTAGGAAGGTGTAGTCAAGATAACCGGGAAAGGGAGCCAAAATTGTGCTTCTAAAATATTTGAGGAAGGCTTTTCAGATACAGAATATTGCTTAGTCCATATTGTGTGTGTGTGTGTGTGTGTGTGTGTGTGTGTGTGTGTTTTAATAAATTTGTTCTGTACCATTTTCTCTGCATGATATGAATTTTGAGCTTCTCAGCCCTGTCTTTTCTTCTCCTGGAGTTAATTAATGGGATTGTAGCTCTTGGCCTTAAAAACGACAACTGCAGTGAGAAAACTCTCAGGAAGATAAGGAGGACAAAATATTCCCTTTTCCCTTACAGCTGTAGAAAAACAAACTGAATTCTCCATAATATACTCTTTTTGCAAAGTTATTTTAAGAAGTCTTAGAATCTTGGACTGTGGAAACTTTTGCTATAAAGCCTTAACTTCTGTAACATCTGTGACTCTGATTAGTTGTCACCCAACAATTAGTCGTCCTAGTAATATCCAAACTGACATTCATTTTCTGAAATAATAAAATCTTGTTTTCTTCTTAAACCAGAAGAGGATTATTGGCATTTCCTTCTTGTCCCACATGCTTGGTGGGGTAGTGGGGAGAGTCCAATCCAAGGCTCTGCTCTCTTTCTTATTTAAATGAAGAAGTTAAGACATTTTGCCACGTTTAAAGTGATGACTTCTTGGAACTGAATGTTTAAAAAAAGGACCAATTTAAAATAGGGTGGTAGAATGGGACAAAACATGATGAAACGTGATGATTAATAGAAAGAACACATAATTCAAAGTTATAAGGAGGGGATGCTGGTTCTAGCAGCCACTATTCATTTGTTCAATCATTTGGCATACTTCCATTGAGTTCCTATTAGATGCTAGAAACTCCTTCAGGCATTTAAAATAAAGAAATGAACTTGGGGTCAGAACAACTTGGGTTTGAAAATAGAATCTATCTCAGAAAAATTAAGTGGCCTTGAATGAGATAATTAACCTCTATAACTCAGTTAACTTTATCTCATCTTTAAAATAATGACAGTGATAAACACTGAACTAGATTAAAGTCCAGAAATACACAAGAGGTATATTAGTAAAATCAATAAGAGATAGCCTGATTTATAAAATAACTGAGGCATAGTTGGGGAATGAACTCTATAAGTGAATGAACTCTATAATTACTATTCAGAAATTTAGAAATCTACAATATACCACAGGGTTTAGGGAAAGGGTCAACAAAAGGTTTATACTAGAAGCTGAGATTACATCTTTATCCTCCGATAGGCATACAATAGGGTAGAGACAAGAGCATGAACACCTCTACGAGTTTCCTTGATGAAGGAACTTCACTGTTTTGGACTCAACATCCTTCTTTGTTAAATGAGGAAATTTGAATACTAAGTCCCTTCCAGCTCTAACATGATGTAGTTTTATGTAATCCCAAAGCAATTCAGGTGCCATTAAGCCACTTTGTTAGATCTTTTCCCATGTATGAGTCAGAACTATTGTTTTCTAGATTTTTCCTGACTTAGTTTATCTTCCAAAGGAGAAAAGAATCATACCATATGGCTTATCCCTAGTTACATAGTGACTGTGAGTATGTATTCAGTATGATGACACTTCGATCACCCATTCTCTCAGAAACACATTTTTCTTTAACCACTACCTTGCTGACCCTTTATGATTAAATTCCCTTAAGTTTCTAAAATTCTTAGAGAAATTTCAAAGTATTTAGGTTCTTTGTTCTATTTTAAATATTTTTTCAATGTATTCTCTTAACTATAAGAGGTTAAAGGATCTTATGAAAATATTTAAAGTGCTCATAACAGTGACCTATAGACATCTAGATATAACATACATAGTATTTTAATAAAGAATGCTATGAAAAATATCTGCTCAAAAATTATTAATTACTTATTTTCTAATATAATAAAATAGATGAATAGTTTTATTTTATTTTGAACTTAATAATTTCAGGAAGAAAATGTGATTTAGTCGAGACTTTCCTCAACTGAAAACTTTAGCTTACAGTAGTAAGCAAAAATAGATACAAATTCTAGATACAAAGAGCCAGAAGTTGCTGCAACTCATAAGTCACTACATTGTCCAATGAACAGAAGAAAATGTCCTTTAAAAACATGATTCCTCATTTCAAACAAGCTGTAGCATTTCATCTTCACCATATCACTAAGGCAAAAGCTTATATAGGTTATGGTCATCAATCAAAGTCCCTGTTAAAAAGTTCTTTCTATTTTAACTACTACAGAAATTCTCATTTAAGGGATTCAGTTCACTGAGCCAGATCAATCCATACTAATGCAGCTATCATGACCTTTATCTTTATTTTCCTTTTTCAAAAATGCAATATAAACATAAATAAAAGAGAAAGCAATTCCCATAAAGCTAACTGTCTTTCTGGTTTGGTTTCTTGTCATTGTTGATTTTGTCCTATGGGTGTGTGTGTGGTTTGACAGTAGTTTGAAAATTCTTAAATTACTTTCTATCTTCGACTGTGTGGTAGATGTTGTGGTATTCTGCCCAGATGCTTCTTTTAGGACTAAAGCACTGATAACCCTGGCTGTGTGCAGGAAAGAGATGCCTGACTTCAGTCAGCCAAGTCCCTCCCTGGGAATTGACTCAAAATGCCTTACCAAAGACACGTCTGTCCCTGAAAGGGACATACATCCCATGACTAGTCACATGGGGTTTAAAAGGTGTGCCCCCAGGAGAAATGGGTGTCTCAGTCTGTTAAGTATCTGCCTTTGGCTCAGGTCATGATCCCAGGGTCCAGGGATTGAGCTCTGCATCAGTCTCCTTGCTCAGCAGGAAGCCTGCTTCTCCCTTTCCCTCCATGGCTCCCCCTTCTCATGCTTTCTCTTTGAAATAAATAAATTACATCTTTAAAAATAAAAAAAAAATGCAAAAGTTAAAAATTTCTTAAAAAGGCGTGGCCTCTTTGCCTCAATGGTGGATTACTCTGAAGGGTTCTGCCCGCCTCAGAGCAGAAGAGTTGGTTGCTGTAGTTCAGCTCCTTCTGTCCTATTCTGCTTCCCTCATTACACAACATATGATGATCCTGAGAGAATCAATTCCTCCATAAACCTAGGAAACTGACATAAAGTATGAAAGTTTCTTTTAATGGTGGTGTAGAAAATTATGAAATTCTCCTTTCCACATGACACCATCATTTCTTCATCTTGGGCACAATTTATGTCTGATGTAGCTTAATGCTACATCGGTCTCACTCAAGTTTAGAAAATTGAAGGAAGGAGAGTAAAATGACATTAGAGAAAATGTAAGTCTTTTTGAAAAGCCTTTGTAGGGCTCATTTACTACCTGGTAAAAGTGGAAATATACTTTTCTTTACCTCGTACTTCTCTTCTAGTACACAACCTCATTGATGGCATCTGTGGTCCCATATGATATAAATGAAACATCCCATGTTGCCTACTCTGTCTTTTGTGGGTTTCTGATACCTTTCTTTTATGTCTCCATAGATTTTACCTATTTGAATAGTATATTTACTTCCCCCCTTACCCATGTTCACCAATATCACAGGCTAATAATCTAAATTACAAATGTAAAATATATCACTCTCTCACCTTCAATAGCTCCCTATTATGCATAGGGAAACGTCACCATTTTTTTAGAATGTATGGTATGCCTGCAAGACCAATGTAGCTTACACTTAAAACTTTAGCCTTGTAAAGGCTAGAAGTGGCAAAACTTATTTTAATATAGAGGATATTTATACAACATTTGCTTTCAATTTCAACTTCTCACTACTTTTTACTGAAAAAAGTTCTGGCTCCACCAGAGATCTTTGGTTCGACTAAATCATTCTAAACAAAGCATGGGTAATTATGAAAAAGTAGTTTTGAGAATATAGTCAAATAAGAAAATGTGTTTTCAACTATTTTATTGTAATAAATAGTTCATGTTCTGAAGCAAAGTCAAGGCTGTTAACATATTGAAAAAATAATCACTAAAGTATATTGTTTTATAGAAGCAACCTTGGAAATTGACTTTTCTTTAAATGTCAGAGTAGCAATCAATATCAGTTGAGAATGAGTGTTCATAGAATTAATTTAACTACCAGTCCTATTAAGTCATGATGGAATGATAGTCAAAAATATGAGTGTTTTGAAATGTTTTCTATAATCAATATATATATACATATGTATATCTTCATATTATATATGTATACATATACTTAATTTACAATGTACACATCTGTGTATACAAACACATATATACATACTTTTAACCCAAATATTGATATGACATCTTCTTGCATGACAAATATGTCAACAGAAAATTATATATTCTAAAATCTAACTCACACCAGTTCAGAAGTGTTTATTGAATATCTGGAATTCCGCTGGCTAGAAGTTTGTGGCATAGACTTATCATCAAGAAACATACTGCTATGCAGAGTAAATCAGTTTTAGATAAATTTACAAATATAAGAAAAATGAAAATGCTTTTATTTTAAAGGGTTAAATTAAAATTCTAGAATTTATGATGAGAAACCTATAGATACAGATTTGCACAAAGGAAGATCTCAGGATTTATTAACATTTTTAGCCAAAACTGCCAAAAATTGTTTAAAAATGAAGAATTGTATGTATGATGTAATACAGATTTATTCATGTAATTTATTCATGACATTTGCAATATGCTTTTGTTTCTGAAGACCATTTTTTGAGAAACAATGGTACAAAATGGTACAAAATATCTTTCTTAACTATTTTGTCCACACAGCTATCACATGCTTTTATTTTGTTATGTTTTGTTTTATTTAAAGATTTATTTATTTATTTTTAGAAAGGGACAGAGACAGAAAGCTTCCAAATGGTGGGAAGGGCATAGGGAGAGAAGCTCCTACACCAGGCTCTATCTCATGACCCTGAGATCATCGCCTAAGCCAAAACCAAGAGTCAGATGTTCAACTGACTGAGCCACCCTGGCGCTCCATGTGCTTTTATTCATACAAAACTACCTTCCTTTTTAAAGATCTTATTTGTTTACTTGTTAGAGAGAGAGAGAGCACAAGCAGGGGAACGGCAGGCAGAGGTAGAGGAAGAAGCAGGCTCCCCGCCAAGCAAGGAGCCTGATACGGGACTCATCCAAGACCCTGCGATCATGACCTGAGCCAAAGGCAGCCACTTAACTGACTGAGCCATTCAGGTGTCCCATTAACACTCCTTTTTAACATTTAAACTCACAAACACTGTCCCAAGTACTCTTATCTCCATGATTACAAGTCAGTTCATTCAGAGAGAGTAATTTAGAGAGAGTTTATTATGCTGGTGGTAGTAATATTGGTAGATTTACTTCCAAATGTCAGTGCACCCTAGCCAACCTGCATTTCCATACTTAGGACACCAAAAGCAATGCCGGATTCCACCAGAGGTGATGCAAATGTGAAACAGGAAAAAAAAAAAAAAAAAAGAAATGGCTTTTTCTGCATGACTGCAGAAAAGCGACAAAGCAGAATAATTATAGATATTTATTAATTAGCTAAGTTGTGTAATATATATTCTGTTGAAAATTGAGCTGTAAATTATACAATTTTTTTCCTTTAGTCATTTGCTTTCTGAAAAAAAAATTCTAGATAAATGAGTTGTAATCCAAACAATTCAAGAAAAATTTGCTTAATATAATAGTACAAAATTTATCCTTGCTTTGTTTTTACACAGGGTATAAAGTAGTCTCCTAATAACAGACATGGTAAACATTTTAGTTTTTAAAACTCTAAATATAAATCCAAGGATAAGGTTCCTCACTATGAAATAAGTAGGCATTTTCGAGATTCATATTTGAGTCAAGTGAAAGTGTACTCAAGAATTAGGGTGGGAAGAGCAGCTTATGGAAGTGGGATGCATAAGTCACAACATTACTTTTTGAATCTGGTTGTTGAAGTCACTATCGTAAAGTACATCCTTTAATACACCTCTAGAACTTTTGTAAGTCTTGAGCTTCCTGAATACCTCAAACTGCAATTGGAATACGAATTTGTATCTGAGCTCTAAGATCTTGATTGCCAGGCATGCTAAATGAGGACAAAATGATAATCAGTCAGCCACTTATATTACTTTATTACCATGTTAATTCAATTCATTCAACATTTGTTGAGTGTCCATTATAGATTGGTCATTATGCTGGACACTTACAACAAAATATGTGCTGGCTTATCATTGTTTTAAATTTGTTCAATAAACAACCATAATCATATTTTAACTTAATACAGCCTATTATTTTTATAGTTATAACCTATCATGTTTAGAAAGCACATGTTCAAAGGCATTTGTTGTCAATTCTGTGTAATTTATTATGCTAAAAAAATGATAATTATTACTAGGTTTCTATTAGATGTTCATCCTGAAATTTCCAGGAATTGTTTATTTATGCTCCTTTTCCTTGGTTTTGGTGTCTTAAAAATCTTGAATTAGTGGAAATAGAAGATATTCAATATCTAAGGGTATTGTAAGGGACTTCAAATTCAATCTCATGAAGTACTGACAGATGAAAGATGGTTTTAGTTTATATGTCTCTAAAGAACCACATTACAACTGGAGGGTAATAAGCATAAAGGAGACATATTTTCTTTCTGAAAAAGGAGACAGGGAGTTGGAGGAAAGTCTGTCAGTGCATGGTGACTTCCATATTGCTGGTGTACTCAAAGCATTTGTTGGACAGTACCAGAATAGTATTACCCAATAATACTGTCATTTATTTATTTATTTATTTATTTATTTATTTGACATAGAGAGAGAGGTCACAAGCAGGCAGGCAGAGAGAGAGGGGGAAACATGCTCCCTACTGAGCAGAGAGCAGGGCGTGGGGCTCAATCGCAGGACCCTGAGAACATGACCTGAGCCGAAGGCAGAGGTTTAACCCACTGAGCCACCCAGGCACCACAATACTTTCTGCCAGAATGTAAACACTATTTATATCTGTACTTCTAATACTGAAGCACTAGCAACACATAATTATAAGGCATTTGGAGTGTGAGTAGTGTGACTAAGGAGCTGCCTTTTTTAAATTTTTAATTAATATAAACTTAATTTTAAATGGCCATATGTGGTTAGTGACAATTATATTGGACAGCAATTACCAAATGTGTTTAGGCAGAAGTCACGAGTGACATTTAAGTAAGATTTCTTCTCACACAGTCAATGCTTCTGTGATTTTTAGACAACAAACACTGCCAACCACAAGGCTTGCTGACCCCCCTGAACACACCCCTTTGTGCTCGCATCACACAGAGCTCATCACTTTCTTTAGTGAAGTAGTGTCCTGGATATGACACATGTTACATTTTCTGCGTGACCGGAAAGCAAAAAGATCTCAATGATACTATACGAATTGAGTGCTTTTGCAAAGTCACATACTAGGTTGCTTCCTGTAGGGTTAACCTTAAACAGCTTTCAAACCACCTAATGTTCTAGCAGCCGTCCTGATTATGCAGAGGATATTTCATGCCGTGCCTTCTGAACTGAGTGAGTCGAGAGCTTTCTGGGTGTAAAGCTGACTTATTTGGCAGAGAAGTCAGGTGAGCACTGTTGTGAAAGCTCAAAGTCAGGTTCTCACTTTCAAAATTTGCTGTTTGTGGGATGAAGGAATGATAAGCAGCCCACACTGCAGAATTGTTTCCAAGAAAAATGACTTAAGCAGTAGTTTCCTCTGTGTGTGTGTGTGTGTGTGTGTGTGTGTGTGTGTGTGTGACTTGAAGTCTTACTCATGGGCAGCTGCCAGAGGGGGAAAAATAATACTTTTGCCTTTTTCTCAATATACTACAATACAGGCTTTTTAAATTGACAAAATTCCAGCCAAAGTGGGCAGCAAAAATGAAATATTTGCTTTCCCTTAAACAGACTCCATTCTTCCTGCCACATGAATGTTTTCTTACTGCTTTCTCTGCCTGAAATGCCTTTCCTCACAGCTTTATACATCGAAAACATAATGGATCCCTAATGTCTGTATTAATGTCATCTTATCCGTTGTCTTTATTCCATCAACCTTGAGGGATTTTCCTATCTGAACCTACTTATATTTGTTGAGCAAGAAAATATACATGTTTACCTTACTCCATTAGATCATATGCCACCCATCATTGATGACGCAGACATCTCTGAAACCTCTACAGTGCTTAGCACAGTGTCAGGATAATATTAGGTAGAAAAACAGATATGAATTACCAGATTAATGAATGAATAACCAAAAAGTAAATAGGAAATCATTCACTGGTAAAGGTGTCTGAAAAGCAAGTTAAACACTTAATTGAAAGCAACTTTTTCTTTCTTTCTCTTTCTTTCTTTCTTTCTTCTTTCTTTCTTTCTTTCTTTCTTTCTTTCTTTCTTCTTTCTTTTTAATTGCAATCAGTTAGTCACTGTATAATACATCATTAGTTTTTGATGTAGTGTTCAATGATTCATTAGTTATGTACAATACCCAAGTGCTCATCGCAACATGTGCCCTCCTCAATACCCATCATCCTGTTACCCCTTCCCCTAACCCTTCCCCTCTGAAACCTTCAGTTTGTTTCCCATGGTCCATAGTCTTTCATGGTTCGGCTCCTTCTCTGATTTCTCCCTCTTCAGATTTCCTTCCCTTCCACTATGGCCCTCTGTGCTGTTGTTTATGTTTCACATATGAGTGAAACCATATGATAATTTTCTTTCTCTGCTTGACTTACTTCAGTTAGCATAATCTTCTCTAGTTCCATCCATGTCCATACAATGGTGGGAATTCATCCTTTCAGATGGTTGACTAATATTCCATTGTATATATATATACCACATCTTCTTTAGCCTTTCATCTGTTAAAGGGCATCTTGGTTCCATCCACAGTTTGGCTATTGTGGACATTGCTGCTATGAACAGTGGGGTATATGTGTCCCTTTTTAAAAATATTTTATTTATTTATTTATTAGAGAGAGAGATCACAAGTAGGCAGAGAGGCAGGCAGAGAGAGGGGGAAAGCAGTCTCCCTGCTAAGCAGGGAGGCAGATGTGGCACTCGATCCCAGGACCCTGAGACCATGACCTGAGCTGAAGGCAGAGGCTTAACCCACTGAGCCACCCAGGTGCCCCTATGTGCCCCTTCTTTTGACTACATCTGTATCTTTGGAGTAACTACCTAGGAGTACAATTGCTAGGTCGTAGGGTAGCTCTATTTTTCACATCTTGAGGAACCTCCATACTGATTTCCAGAGTGGCTGTACAGGCTTACATTCCCACCAACAGTATAAGAGGGTTTCCCTTTCTCTACATCGTTGCCAACGTTTATTGTTTCCTGTTTTGTTAATTTTTGCCATTCTAACTGGTGTAAGGTGGTATTTCATTGTGGTTTTGATTTGTATTTCCCTGATGGCTGGTGATGTTGAGCATTTTTTTCATGTGTCTGTTAGCCATTTGTAGGTCTTCTTTGAAGAAGTGTCTGTTCATTTCTTCTGCCCACTTTTTGACTGGGTTATTTGTTTTTTGAATGTTGAGTTTGGGAAGTTCTTTTTAGATCTTGGATATCAGCCCTTTATCTGTAATGTCATTTACAAATATATTTTCCCATTCTGTGGGTTGCCTCTTAGTTTTCTTAGTTTTGTTGACTGGTTGCTTTGCTGTGCAGAAGCTTTTCATCTTGATGAAGTCACAAAAGTTTATTTTCACTTTTGTTTCCTTTGCCTTTGGAGATGTTCTCCAAGGAAGTTGTTGTGGCCAATGTTGAAGAGGTTACTGCTTATGTTCTCCTCTAGGATTTTGATGGATTCCTGTCTCACACTGAGGTCTTTCGTTCAAGTTTATCTTTGTGTATGGTGTAAGTTTCATTCCTCTATATGTAGCTGTCCAGTTTTCCCAGTACCATTTATTGAAGAGGCTTTCTTTTTTCCATCGGATATTTTTTTCCTGATTTGTCAAAGATTAATTGACTATAGAGTTGAGGGTCCATTTCTGGAGTCTCTATTCTGTTCTACTGGTCTCTGTGTCTGTTTTTTGTGCCAATACCATGTTGTCTTGGTGATTACAACTTTGTAATATAGCTTGAAGTCAGGAAATATGATGTCCCCAGCTTTGTTTTTCCTTTTCATCATTCCCTTGGTGATTTGAGGTCTTTGCTGGTTCCATGCAAATTTTAGGATTGTTTGATCCAGCTCCTTGAAAAATGCCAATGGTATTTCTGTAGGGATGGTATTGAAAGTGTAAATTGCTCTGGGCAGTATAGACATTTTAACAATGTTTATTTTTCCAATCTATGAGCATGAAATGTTTTATCATATTTTTGTGTCTTCCTCAATTTCTTTCATAAGTGTTCTCTAGTTTCTAGAGTAAAGCTCCTTTACTTCTTTGGTTGGGTTTATTCTGAGGAATCCTATGGTTTTTGTTGTTGTTGTAAATGGAATTGATCCCTTAATTTCTCTTTCTACAGTTACATTGTTAGTGTATAGAAAAGCACCTGATTTCTATGCATTGATTTGTATCCTACCACATTGCTGAATTGCTGTATGAGTTCTAGTAACTTTGGGGTGGAGTCTTTTGTGTTTTCTATATAAAGTATCATGTGATCTGCAAAGAGAGAGAGTTTGACTTCTTTCTTGCCACTTTGGATGTCTTTTTTTTATTTATTTTTGTTGTCTGATTGCTGAGACTAGGACTTCTGGCACTACATTGAATAATAGTTCTGAGAATGGGCATCCTTGTCATGTTCCTTGACATTAAAGGGAAAACTCTCAGCTTTCCCCCATTGATAATTATATTCACTGTGGGCTTTTCATAGATGGTTTTTTATGATATTGAGGAAAGTTCTCTCTACCCCTATGCTCTGAAGAGTTCTAATCAGAAACAGATGTTGTATTTTGTCAAGTGCTTTTTCTTGAAAACAACTTTTCTTAAGACTCTTGGCATTGCAAGTTATAGGAAGCCTCCTTTAAATTGGCATACAAGCAAAGGAGAATAATTTATTGAGTGGAGTAGCTTCATAGTCTTTTGGAGATGAGGCTTCCATGCAGTCAACAAGGTTTGAAATCCATATGCTGGATTCTTTCTTTTGGTGCTTCATCTTTTGCTTCCCCCAGGCTCCATGATGGTAGCCAGCAGCCTGAGAGATTATACACTTATGGATTCAATTCTAGTGGAAGAGTGATGGAGTCCTTCCTAGTATTCCTGAAAAACCTTGAGATTGGTTTTAGGCCTCTGTAATGTGATATGCTGACTTAGCCCAGGTCACATTTTCCTATACTGGGACTTTTCCAGAGGTATAACCCCACCATACCATGAACTGAATGTCTTCTTCATCCTCTACCCATGATCATTTGCCAGAAGATGAGGGAATGTATGTTGAGGAAACAAATAGCAAGTGAAACTAAAAAACTAAAAAAACCTAAAAACTAAATTTTAATGAGTCATACTCTAAACTTTATTCAATCCTACGTAAATTCTTTGAGGCCCCTTGAAAACTCCTTATTCTTAGTATTATAGTTTTTTGAGCTATTGACTTTTTTTTTTTCCCCAGTAAGAGAATCCATCAGAAGAGGGAGTTACTTGCATAAAATCAATGTACATGGTAGAGAGAATTTTCAACAAGCATTTTGTTTCCATGTGCATCTTTCAGAGGTAGTATCTGTTGAAAGTGATACCAATCTTTAGCTTCTAGTTAATATTACTGTTAGTTTTTCTCAGAAATCATCTCTTGGCAGACGTAATTCAGATTGATAAGAAATGGATGCCCATTCTTAGGATATACACCAGGACTAAACATAATCTAAAATGACATCTGTACATTGTTATTATTCATAATCTCCTGGTTTCTTCTTTGATTTTGACCTTAAAATTAATCTCTAATTTATAATTTCTGTGTATTCTGTATAACCAGGCCTCCTTTTGACTTACTTCAAGGAATTATTCTCATGCTGGCTCACTCACCCTTCCTTCCTTTTCTTTTCCTTCCTTCCTCCTTCCTTTCTTTCTTCCTTCCATCCTTCCTTCCCTCCCTCCCTCCCTTCCTTCTTTCTCCTATCACTTGTGGAAAAAAAATGTTAAACTTATGGTTAGAAGTATGGGCTTTGGGGGTGCCTGTCTGCCTCAGTTGGTAGAGCATGCCACTCTTGATCTCAGGGTTGTGAGTTCAAGCCCCACACTGTGTACAGAGATTACTTAAAAATAAAATCTCTTAAAAAAAAAAAAAAGTATGGGCCATGGAGTCAGAAAGGACTGATTTCCTTTTTCAGATCCAACCCTTAATTAAACATGGTAAACACAATATGATTTAATTTCCTGATCTATAAAACAAAAATAATTTCAAAGAGTTATTATAAAGACCAAATAAAGTACATATAAAACACAACACATAGCATAAAGTAAATGTTAACTATTATGAATGTCATCATTATTTGCTATCAATTGAGCAGAGTATTACAAAGAAAGCCATCTAAGAACTGATATGTTTTTTGAACCATTTATGTTTAATTCCCTTTAAAGCATCTAATTGCCAAACTATGGGCCATACTAAAGATGATAGAGCATTCAAAATACTAGATGAGTTGTTAGCTACTCATATTTTCACCCTTGCCATTTCATACATCACTGGTACTATTTCTTATTTCTGTTCTGTTACCAAACACGCTAATTTATATTTGCTTTCTTTCTCAGTTTGACTCTCCTACACCTATAGGACTTCATCACATGATGACATCTAAACCTCAAATATATGCATCACAAAGACTCATGCTCCTCTGGTCACATCCTTACATGCTGTCCTCATGGCACCATTACCCACTTGCCTTAGTTTGCCTGGAGCTCACCCCAAAATAGTGCTTTTAAAGAAAACTGTGTTATCTAGTGGAATTATGATTCACTCACTATTAATAAGCTGCAAATATTGAAATCATCCTAATCATCAACTCTTCAACCACAATGTTTGTGAATATTCTTTCTATTCATATTTCCAGTATTCTTAAATTAGTTCAGGTCTTTTTTTTTTTCCTTTCCTGGATCCTTCATGAACTCAAGAAATATTTACTGATATTTATCACTTTGTTCCACATATTTCAATAGGTGTTGGAATACAGTTCTATGGAAATATCTCTTCATTCAGAAAGTTAATTGTTTGATGGCTTAACAGGTAAGTAAAAACGAAACGTTGAACACAATGTGATCATTTCTATGGTGTTTATCAGGACACACAGGAGATCACCTAAGAGAGTGAAACAAAATGGATATCTAGGGCAGATAATTTATGGTAATCACAAGATTATTAAAACCCGTATATGAAATGGCAAGGATTTTGGACTTTGTAGTGTAACAAGGAAATATTAAAGGATTTTCTCCAGACAAAATTAGTGATTTAGCAACATTTCTGTGGTTGTGTGGGAAAATGGATTCCTGGGAAAGACAAAGGCAAGAATAAAGATCTGAAACTCAATCTGTAATCATTAATGATCACAAGGGGAAATAATTGCCCTCTATGCAGTGCAGTTTCAGAGTTTTGGACTGGAGGGCAAAGATAAGACAGTATTTGGTGATGGCTTGAAAGAAAGATAAGAACCAAAACATCTATCGTTTTGTTTCTTGTTTTAGCAAATATGAAGAAAATTGTATTATTCTCTGAGATAGAAGTAGTAGAGGAGACAAGGTCCTGTATCTGTTTTTCTCATTCTAATCTATCATTCCCAATGTTGTCAACGTGGTTTTTCTAAAACAATTTTGATTATGAAAATCCCTGCATAAAAAATTCATTGGATAAATATTACAGAACCAAGGCCAATACCATGTTCAAGCATCTGCATAATTTTTTGCAACTCATCATATATTCCTGTCTATATCATATCTTTAGCTTAACCACATTCTCTGGGTGTGTGTGTATGTGTGTGTGTGTGTTGTGTTTTGTCCTATAATTAAATCTTTCTAGCACCTTGTTCAATTTGCAAATTCTGATCTATCCTTTAGGACCTAATTAAAATTATAACCCTTTTATCCAGATTTTTCAGACTTCTCAAGGCCAAATTAACCACAACCCATCTTTGGCTCTTATGGCAGTCATACTCTTATAAAAAATAATATAATGTTACACCACCAAACTGTGCTTGCAAGTCTTCCTGACATTAGACTAACTTCCCACATGTCTAAAGTTGGCTTTCTCTTGTACCATACCTTCCACCATAAAGCAGGTGCTCAGTAAATATTTAATGAATAAAATAAACATAGGGACAGGGTATGAAAGGATGTAGAGTTGCCAAGGGGGGGCTCTTGGCTCTGCATACAATTTTCTAGTTCTAGTTTGTTCAGGAATTTGTGGTGACAATGACCAGAAATGGCAGGGAATCATACTGATAGAAATACAAAAGATTTTTTTTCCTTCCCCTAATTTAGACAGTGTTAACCTTATCCACTGCTGTTGTACTGTAGTCTTGCCCATTCACTGAATGACAACTTATTTAAAATACCAAATTTTTCCAATGTATTATTTTAAATCTGGCTTTTACTGTCTAGATTCTGCCAAAATGCAGACTTAAACATCAGAAAACTTTTATTCAATTTTCCATGAAATTTTTACACATCACATTTGATCTATAATTTCTTTTTTTATATTAACTTTTTTTAAAGATTTTATTTATTCGAGAGAGAGAGAGAGTGAGAGAAAGCATGAGAGAGGAGAAGGTCAGAGGGAGAAGCAGACTCCCCATGGAGCTGGGAGCCTGATGTGGTACTCAATTCCAGGTCTCTGGGATCATGACCTGAGCTGAAGGCAGTCGCTTAACCAAATGAGCCACCCAGGCGCCCTGGTCTATAACTTCTTCTATCACCAATAAAATTTGGGTTCATCACCTCACTGTTTGGATTACTCTTGTTTAAGTTGTGCATTATGCAAATCAATGCATGTAACCAATATATAAAATATATTCAATATATTTGTTTTTTAAAGCATTTTTGGAATAAATTTTATGTTGTGATTTTCACGTGGGCTTCTTGTTTACTGTAAAGTGCCGAGGCAATAAATGATTACCTACAAATTTGATGATAAGTTGTTAAATCTAAAAATAGTCATTATACACCAGTTTATATGTCCTGCTCTTCTGCCTTAAGAGAGAATAATAACATAAGAATTATTATTATATTTTATCTTACATTTATGTTATATTTTATAATTATAATTATAATTTCATGATTCTTATAAAATAATTGCTAAATATATTTTCAATAATTAATTTTCCAGAATATAAAGCAATATATTTAAAAGTCAAAAATTTCCTCAAGAAACAGGGAAAATACATGAAATTAGGTTAATATGGAAGAAGAGATATTCCTACACTATCTCTACAAATTTCTCAGAATTTATGTAAGAATAAATACTTTAAAAGAAGTAGTGATTCTTAGATTTTTAAAAAAGAGTTTATTCATCTATTTATCTATTTATTTATTTAAGAAAGAGAGAGAGCAGGGGTAGCAGCAGAAGGAGCAGGACAAGCAGAATCTGCTGTGAGTATGGAGCCTGACGTGAGGCTCCATCTCAGGACTCCTGAGCTTATGACTTGAGCTGAAATCAAGAGTTAGCCACCTTTTAGACTGAGCCACTCAGGTGCCCCATGATGGTTGGATTTTTTTAAAAACTTATCTCTATATTTATTTACAAATTATAGTAGAAAATGCAAATACCTGGGATGTCATTTTTGACTAATGATATTTTACTAATATTATTTTGATTGAAATTCATGGGAAAATAACAGGATTGGATATAGGTATTGGTAAGATAATTAAAAATGTTTGCAATCAATTCAATTATCTTCTGTAAATCTGCCCTCCTCATACACTGTAAAATGAGCTGAAAAATGCAAAATATTGGCACTTCCTTTTTTCCAAACCTAAATGTTATGATCTTCCAGTATTTTAGTGGAACATCACTTTTACATACTCCATTAGCCAAAATTATCAAATATTTTGTTTAATAGATGCATATTTGGGTATACCCAAGTTTTTACCAGTGTCTTCTTATACTTCTCCTTTCTGCCTTTCAGTACGTATTTCTGATTTGAATTTGCTTTTTCTCAAAATGTAAATTTAATTTTTTAATGAAGTTCTGGAAGAGGAATTTTTTATTATTTTAGTAAATTTGTAAAAAGATATTTGGGATTAAGAGAACACTCCCCTTTTTATTCGTACATATTTAGGATTGATCTTATTTTAATTTCCTCTCAGTTAAAGCTACTCTTGGAGGGGAGCCTGGGTGGCTTAGTTGCTGAGTTCCAGCTCAGATTGATCTGAAATCAACCTGGTATCCTGCCCAGAGTTGTACTCTGTGCTCAGAAGGCAGTCTGCTTCAAGATTCTCTGCCTCTTCCCACCACCCCCAACTCTCTCTCTCTCTCTCTAATAAAAATTGTATAAAAAGAAATGAAAAATATGAAAAACCTGAAAAAATTTAAAAAGCCTACAAAATAAAAATACAAAGAATGCTACTTACTGTTTTCCCTAAGCTCTGAAGCTTTGCAGCCCTCTATTATCAGTAAACTTGAGAGGAGTGAGTCGTTCGTGATGATCTTCAAGGAGACGGACCTCTTGCTTTGATCCTCAAGTGTACTTCAACTAGTAGGAGAAGGAAGGGAAAGAAGAAAGCAAAAGCAGAGGAAGAATAGTCAAGGAGTAATATGAATTTTACTAAAGTGTGGCATGAGACAAAACTAGAAAGAAAGAAAGAACTTTTTAGTAGTAGCTTTGTGGTATGACCAAATGTGTTCTGTTTTTATTCTATATACTTGAAAAAAAGTCTTCCTATTTTTAAGGCATGCATGAATTATTTCAATTTTATCTTTAATATTGAAAGAAAAGATGTTATATAATTTACTTCCTCAAATGTCTTAGGACTTCCGGCAGGAATTCTCCTCAACCGCACTGCATCACCAAAGGTCTTGGAGGGGATCCTCGACTGTGTTATCAAACTTGAAACAATAATAGTAGACATTCTTGCACCATGTTTATTCCTTATATTGTCCTTACCGCAATGATAAGTACTAATTAATTTAGTTATGTACATATTAAGTGTCTTTTTCTCTATCACTTATCAACTCCAAGAGGGCAGTCACCTTTTGTGTTTTATACACCAATATAGAATCAATCACCTAGCACAATGACACATTAGGTAGGAGCTCAATAAATACCTTGGAATGAATAAATATGTAAACCAAGAAAGTGAAATTGTATCAGAGTTTAGAAGTATAATTGAAAATCTATAAATAGAAATAAAGATTGATTTATTGGAGGAAAAAAAAAGAGAGAGAGAACACTCCCCCCACACACACACACATACTGGCTATGTTATTAAAATAATAATTATTTGCTAATATCAATTGCATTCTTCCTGCCCATACTTACTTTTTGACTCTATACTGCCTGACTAATTAAATTTATTTACCTTGAAATGTATGACTCCCTTCTTTCCTTCATTCTCTATTGAAGAAGCAGAATAACACAACAGTGATGGTGTTTCGGTCAGAGATAATTTGGAGAGATCTAGCTTGTTAAACTGCACGAGGAAAGTAGTAGAGACTGATCATATTTATAAAGTGAATCTCTGCTAATGTCAGTTGCTGAATAATTTATAAAATTAAAAAAAAATACTGCCCATCAATAAGGCTATTGTACTTTTTCAAAGTCAATTTCCTAAATATTTCCCGAAGCCTGTTATTTGGAGCAACAATGGTACCAGCACTAATCAGTATCCAATTATGGATGCTGCATGCTAAGAAGGTCTTGAGCTGACTTCCAAGTATTACTAGTGTCAGCTAAAATGGTCTTCTTCACTTTACGAAAACTAAAGGGTCTTCCTCTCCACCAGAAGCTATCTAATTATGTAAAGAAAAGTGATTAACTGATTATGATGAATAAATTAATCTCCAAGGAGATGCACAAATTCAGACATTTCTAATTAGTATAATTTTCATGGGACAACTGGAAAAATTCTCTGTTCTTATTAGCAATGATTAACGGAACAATAACTAATTTTTGGCAGCTCCCTACAAAAATTGTTAGACTCACCCTAAGGACACAGATTAAGGAATTGTAAATTCATTAAAAAAGTTGGTGAAAAGCTAAAGCAATAGCCTTAACAGAAAACTCTGTTTCTACTTGGAAGAATTTTCATCTTCCTTCGTTATGTTCATCTTCATCACAACTGATAGCATTAGAGAAACTACTATTTGGATTGCCACTTTATATGATGAATTAACTTCAATCCTTACAGCAGCCCAGTGAGGTCAGTGTTATTATTGCCTCCAATTTAATGATCAGACAAAATGGAAACTTTATTTTGTTTTGTCCTGATTAAACTCCAATTTCACTAGATTTGCTGTTTTTTTTAAATCATTAATGTTTTAAATTTCCTCTAAAACTTTATTTGAATATTTAAGATAATTATCTTCAATGTATTACACCCACAACTGAGCTAAGCAAGATGAAAATGTATAAAAGATACACAATATAGTTCTAACAATATTCAACATGTCATGTGTCTAGATAGGACACATTTTTACCACAGGTTTAAATTAATAGTTCTTTGTTTTTATTTTGATCAACAAATCAGGCCAAAATGAGCAATGTTAGAGATGTTGTTTCATGAGACTTAAAGCAGAAATATATAAGCATAATTCACTCATAATAGATTTGAAAATTCTGTAAGACAGGGTGTATCATAGGATAAGATTCTAAAATTTGGAAATAAATGTGATCAAAAAAGAGTTATTAAGAAAATAACAGAAAAATAACATAAAGATAGCAAAACAACAACAAAAACTTTAACAGTCTACCTTATCATCATATGAAATTTCTGTTTGAAATAACTGCATCTAAATTTATGGTCACATAGGGAAAATAGAACACTCAGAATTGTTTTGTTTTGTTCATTGGAAGTTAAAATGTATTCTTAATGAAAGTAATATACTTTATCAGTGAAAAGGTGTCTATGGTATTCATATATATTTCCAAATCCTAAATGTCTACTAGAATTAATTTTCAGGGGCGCCTGGATGGCTCACTCACTTATGCATCCATCTCTTGATTTTGGTTCAGGCCATGACCTCAGGTCAGGGTTATGATATTGAGCCCCTGGTGGAGATTCTTTCTCTCCTCTCCCTCTGCTTCTTCCCTCCCTGCTCATATGCACTCTCTCTCACTTTCCAAAATAAATAGATAAATAAATAAATAAATAAATAAAATTAAATTTTAAATACTGTTTCTATAGAGTTTCACCAAAAATGCTTATCAATCAACCAGTCAGATATGAATAGATAACATTTGTCAGACTATGACAAATTTGCCAGGATTACACATGAACATCAAATATAAAAATTAAAATGTAGATTTTCTATACTGATGATATAAAAGCTACAGTCCCTTTGTGAAGACAAATAGACAAAGTACCTCCTATGCTTGTGAACTTTTGGTAACAGATTATTCGATATGTGGCAGTGTAATGGATAGCAGATAACCAGAAGCAAGCTTGTTGTGGTATACCTACTTGAGATCAATTAGAAAGAATCATAAAGTGTATCTGAAAATATAACATAAGGTAAAAGAAGCAAATTGATGACATACATATCAAAGCAACCATAACTGAGTTCAAACCCCTCTAGGAGTTTACTTTCTCACTTAGAGCCATGCCCCAGGTTCTTCAGATGACCAATACGTCTCCTCATAATTGTGTCTCATCCCCGCCCCCCTCTTGTTCTCCAAGCTTCAGTCTTGCTGATCTGGTCTTCTTGTTTATAATACTCTAGGCATACTTCCCCATCAGGACCTCCCTAATTACCCTTGCTTCTCCTGGTTCACTGGCTTCAAAAATAGCCTGGACTCACTGGCTTCCCTCCACTAGATTTGGGTCCATTGTCACCTTTTCATTGGGACCCTTTGTGGCCAATTTGTTTAAAATAGGAAGTGCTTCCCAGCATGCCATATAACCCTGTATTTTTGCCACTGATCACCATCTAAAATTGCCAGTGCTGTATTTCTAGTGTCTAGAATGAGGCTGACACATAATAGGTGATATATACTTATTTATAGTTATATAGTGATAAATGTGCATATGTAATATGTAGTGTGTATATGCTATATATTTGCAACATATGGTGTATATTTGTATTGAAAATATATTTATCTCCAGAATATATATGTAGAATTATGAAATGTACATATCACATACACATAACAACATGGGAATATATGTGTGTGTACATGGACGTGTGTGTGTGTGTGAGCTAAATGAGATCCATTGCTCAGTATAGAAGTTGGGCAACATGGTAGAGGGTAGAGTGGGAAAAAAAATAGGGCTAAAGACTCACATATGTGAGTTTTGATTCTGGTTCTTCTGCATTCTGACTGTTCTTCTGCATTCTGACAGATAGGGAAAATTGAAGGGCATTCAGAGAAGAAAGAACCTCATGAGGAGATTCAGATAGCTAAAGGGAAAAATATACATTATTTGAGAAATGCCAAATTTCCCAGAGGTGCTACACTCTTGATTGGATGCAATGAAATGCATAGATAAAACTAGAACTATAACTGGGTATTGGAGATTAGAAGGATTATAAATTTGATTCTTTACAGTAATACATTCTTCAGAAAACTCCAATATTAAGTGATTTATTTGCCTTTATTTAGGTTTCTATTGTCCTAGAAACTACTTCTGATTATTTGAACTAACAGTAATTAATATCTCTGAAGTGATCTAGCTGAAGCTTCATTAAGGTATACCCACTATCAACATTCAAAGAAGTCAAGGGACTGGCAAAATTTCTCTGTAAGGGCTAGATAGTAATCATTTTAGGTTTTGTGGGCCATAAGATTTCTGCAGGAACTACTCAATACAGCCTTTGATGATGTCAACATCTAGATCAAGTGTGGAGGGGCCACTGGGTGTCCAGTTAGTTAAGCATCTACTACTTTCGCTCAGGTTATGATCTCAGGGTCCTGGGATCAAGGCCAGAGTCAGGCTCCCTGCTTAGTAGGGTGTCTGCTTTTCCCTTCCTCTTTCTTTGATTGTGCTCTCTTTTCTCTCTCTTTCTCATAAATAAGTAAATCTTTAAAAAAAAAAAAAAGTCTTTAAAAAATAAATCAATAAAAAGTGGGGTGATGCATTTCAATAAAATTTTATTTTAAAAAATGTTGTAAGCCAGATTTAGCTAAAAGGCTGTAGTTTGAATGCAGACCCCTTGTTTAGATAACCATTCAGTAATAAGGTTAACATTGTTTTCTGAGTGGTATGTACCAGGAATTGTTCCAACAACTTTATATTTCAGCATTCAAAGAACCTCTGAAATAGGAATAATTATATCCTCTGCCCATTTTTCTGAGTGAGAACCTGAGTCAGAGAAATTTTTTTTCCAAATATCCTGCAGAAAGAGGTAGAATCCATTTTCAGACATGGGCAGCGTAACTCTAGGGCCCATTTTTCAGTCTGAGTTCTGTCAGACTTCATGTGTATGTCTTTAAGTATTTTTTAGAGTGGAATATTTTAAAACAAGTAAAGTGTAGCACTAATTAGCTGCCTTCAATTCCCTCGAATAGAAACTTTACAAAGGAATTGACTTGTACATTTGTGTTCATGAACATTTCTGTAATTTTATTTTTATTTTATTTTTTATTTTTTAAAGATTTTATTCATTTATTTGACAGAGAGAGACACAGCAAAAGAGGGAACACAAGCAGGGTGGAGAGGGAGTCAGAGAAGGAGAGGCAAGTTTCCCTTTAAGTAGAGATCCTGAAGCGGGCTCTATCCCAGAATCTGGGATGATGACCTGAGCTGAAAGCCGAGGCTTAAGGACTGAGCCACCCAGGCACACCTCTTTAATATTTTTTTTAAAAGTCTCTACTTCCACCCCCCCAACTCCATTTTTGTTGTTGTTGTTTTTAAACATTGGGTTAACTCTGTGTTTTGTAACAGATGTTACAATGCATGAATAAATAAAATTTGACTTTCCTTTGGGATATTTTATTACTTTTTTCCTAATCAAAAGAAATTTTCAGGGAAATGAGTAATGTAACTATTAACCTTTTCCCTTCTGCTTAAGAGACAACAGATTCATCATTTAAAATCGAGGGAAATTGAGCATTTCAGTCAAGTACAGAAGTCCTTTAGGAATATTCTTCACTTAAAAGACATCAGAAATTTTCAAACTGAGGTAGTGAAGATCATGTCACATTCAGAAATAATATTGTGCCTGAAGAGTCAAATTACTCAGCAAATACAAGTCTGTTCGGTGCCACAGAATTGTTTCTTTTGTCAATTATGGTTTGAGGAAATCAAAGTGGAACAGCTGCATTTCACTCGTAATGAGGATACTTGGAAATGAACCTCGTGATGGATGTTAAATCCTGTAAACCTGAGGACTTTATCTTTTAAATGACATCTAGGCTTCATTTCTTGGCTTTCCTGATTCATAGGTGGCTGTGTTAATTAAAAACTTCAGTCTAGCTGGCTTCACTAACATAAGAATTCCACTCGGAAAAGTCCATAAATTATGCAACAAAGAGCATATAAAATTTGTGTGAAATTAGAATTTACCTAATTAAGTTCTGGATATCTGCTGTATAACAGGATGCATATAGTTATAATACTGTATCACATGCTGAAAATTTTGTTAATAGATTTCATATTACATGTCCTTTACCACAATAAAAAAAGAATTTATTGAATTAAAAAGAGGTGATAGCTATACTTATGACCTGATAAATTGTTATTTCTGAGGGAATGATAGCCATCTACTTGCTTAAATGTCATTTTTGTTCCTGGATAAAAAATCATTATCTTAGGATATCAAAGGGGTCATGGTAACAGAGAAGTAAATTAAATATTCAACTCATTATCTTGGTCAAGGTCAAGGTCAAAAAAGAGAGCGAGAACTTCTTCCTAACATTACAAACCTATTCCTATTAATTCCCTTGGAAAGTGCCACCATTACACAGGTTACATGCATGCTCATTTTTTGTCACATTTTATCACATCCTTAAAGCAGATTCTGTTGTCTAAAATAATACAGAACTATGAATAAATGTGCATACCAATTAATAATAAAATATTTAAATATTTTAAAGTTTATGCTTTGCTCTGAAGTCTTGACAGACAGAAATCACAAGTAGGCAGAGAGGAAGGCAGAGAGAGAGGAAGGGAAGCAGGCTCCCTGCTGAGCAGAGAGCCCGATGTGGGGCTTGATCACAGGACACTGAGATCATGACCTGAGCTGAAGGCAGAGGCTTTAACCCACTGAGCCACCCAGGCTCCCCTGTTCTGAAGTTTTAATGCATGTTTGTTATCTTGCATCTGTATCAAAGTCTTACACTTAAAAAAAAAAAAAAAAAAAAAGCCTAAGTCTACCCTTTGTGATCATACCTTATTAAAATAATATATTCAGGAAAGAAAATTTTGTTGTATATAATTAAATAGAATTTCAAAAACTTGGTGGAATTCTTCTTTAGTCACACCTGAGACTATGGACTTTGGGCCAACTTATGTTCTGGCTTTGTGATTTCCAAGTGGATTCATTGTGATCAGCATGGTAATGGTACTAAAAGAATGCACAGTGATGATTGCTTAAAATGTACCTTTTTGTGTAATAGCACTAATTATCAGCCACCCTTGCAACGAGTAGATAATTGCCATTAATTTCTTCGGTGTTTACTGTAGTGACATTAATCACAATGAGCTCATTTGACTTTAATGTGAATATAATATGTGATGCCATAGGAATTCCATTGTAATTTAGCAGTAAATAATGTCCACTGATTGTGAAAGCACTGTTAGCATTCCTCCTAGGATGGAATGCCTTTATGGCTCCCTCACAAATGTGAAATGCTGTCCCTCTATTCTTAGAAATGAGAACTGCTTATTGAAATGCAAGAAAACTCTGGGGGAAAGCATATAACAAGGAAATACTAACTTTTCAAGAAAAAGATGATAAAAATTTTGTATGCTAGCCGTAGACAATAATGATAAAGAAGAATTGACCCAACACTTTGAAGCCATGTTCACCAGTAAGACGATTGAGAGTGGGAAGTATAAGCACAGATTTCCAAGGCTGAGTTGCTTGGTATCTAATTTTGGCAATGGACAACCTCCAGAAGCATTAAATTTCTTGCTTCTAGATTGAATATATGTTCAATGCCCACACTGTAGTGATTTTGAGAGTATTATACATATAATAGTGTGAAATACAATATCTAAGACTTCATAAATGCTTAATAATTTTTTTTTAAATTATTTTATTTATTTATTTGAGAGGGAGAGAGAGAGAGAGAGAGAGAGCATGAGAGGAGAGAGATCAGCGGGAGAAGGAGACTCCCTGCCAAGCAGGGAGTCTGATGTGGGACTCGATCCCAGGACTCCAGGATCATGACCCAAGCCGAAGGCAGTCGCTTAACCAACTGAGCCACCCAGGCGCCCCTTGATAATTGTTAATGGTTGATATTATCAATGCTTAAAAGAAATAAACAAAGTAGATGAAATCAATGAAATCTTTGTTGTTAAAACGCCTGTGTTAATTTTAAAGCTTTTTTTTAAATAGAACTATTAAATAAGTCAACTTTCGTTCTTTTTTTGACTGTCAAGAATGAGATTTCTCCACAAATGGTTACATTTGTCCCTGCAGTAGGTCAAACTAGGGTTTTAAGACAACCACATGCTGCATAGCTCCACTTTCTTATCACAGTGTTTCCTGTGTATGTCAATCTATTGTTCCTATCAATGAGCTCTTCTAAGTGGGTTTTTTTTTTCTCTTTTTATGCATCTTCCCTTGTTTCAATGTCCTCAAGTTAATCAAAGAAATGCTTCTTCCTCTAAGTGCCTTGTTTAAAACATCTTGTTATGTCAAGCTAAGTAATGTCATTTATAACAGAAGAAGAGCATTGTTTGTCCAAGGAAAGCAAAATATCCTCTTGCAAACTGACAGGTATGGCTGTTTGCTGACTGGCCGAATTTAAATTGGCTTGTTTGGCACATAACTCCCTGACTGAGCCTTCTTTCTGTACTGAGAGCTGCTTCTGACAATACTTCCTTGCATTTGCATGCCATTAAAGACCGCTGCTGCACTCTATGTTTCCTTCACATGTGTGTGTATTTTTCAGCTGGTAAAATTTCTTTCTTTCTGCTTTATTTTCCTTAAGACCCAATCTGAAATGTTATATTCTCTGGACATAGTAAAGGCTGGATGAGTCCTTCATCTGTTTTCATACCTGTGAGAGGAAACGATTGTTGTACCACATGACTTCATAATCCCTCATCCTCCAGGATTTCCTGGTATATTTGGAAATTCGGGAAAAAGTTTACTTAAAGTCAGGTAGAATTTTTTTTTTCATTTTCTTCAATTAAATGATCTTAGAATGAGATCCCCCCCCCTTTTTCCGTACTGGTAACAAAGTCTATTCCATCATATCAGCCTCCTACGAAGAAACTCAGAATTACTGGAGAAATGAATCAAATCCTATGTCAGAAGGAAAGATACAATAAAAAGTGAATGTTAATAAAAATATATCTTAGAAATAGAAAATAAGATTAGAGGTGACATATTATTATCAGCCATGAGGGATTCTTCAGGCAGCCAGGAAAAACACACACACAGCTTTTTTTGTTTTGTCATCACACCACACTTCCATTTTCCAATGAATTCAGAAATAATTGTCACCTTAGGGCTCTATAGAATAGCATGAATTAGGGTTGGGTAGTTACAAACACTACAACCTGCAGTTTGCATAACTTGTTGCTTAAAAGAAAGCAGAGTCAAACAAATTCACATGAATTCTTTAGGCTATTAAAGTACAATTAAAATAAAAAGCTTTCTAAGAACTCTACAATTAATTTTCACCTCCAGTATGTGAACCATATCACTGTTCAATTATCAAAATCTGGTCACCTACTTAGCTATATAACACATAAATCTTTTTATATATCTTGTCATCCAATATAATCACGTCGGCTCTATTTGCTCAGAATAGAGAGCTCTTGATGTCTTGGGGTGATGACTCAACCACCAAGAAACAAGAAGATAAGTTAGAAATTTGGAGACACAGCAACTAACACACTTGATTGATTAGTTGATGGGGATAAATAAAAGATGGTTTTAAAGAGCTGTGGGGCAGGTATTTGTGGGATAAAGCTCAGAGATTTGTGGCTTCAAAGCTTTAAAGTGCTTTTTATCTGTATGAAATTACTGGAGTGGCATTTGAGTTCATGCAATTTAACAGTTATTTCAAGGCTGTGGGAAACCATTAGCAAATATAAGTGATTGTTACTGAGGAAGATTCTGTACTAGCCCGGGGGTCTTCTATCGTTCTAAACTTCTCACATATTATGTAAATAGACAAAATTTGTCATTATGGTCAGCCACATTCTTTTTTCTATAATACGAGCCACCTAGACTGTAGGCTTCTTATAATATAAGCATCACAAGGGCAAAAATGTCTATTTTTGTTTCTTAACAAAAGAGAGCTTAGAACAATCCCTAGAATATATCAAATGTTCAATAAATATATGTTGACTGAATGAAAGCTTGTCTCTAAAAGAGCACATGGTAGATATTTTTCCTCAGTCTGAGACTAGTAGCTTAAATATTGATGTCTTTGCAGAAAGAGTTACCTGGTTCTTCTAAAAATGGGATAGCAAAAGGAAACTTCTATTTCTCTTCTCCCTTTCTGTTAGACACTGGGCATTTCCTTTGCATTGTGTACTAAGCATATGAGCTCTGTAGTCAAATTGCTTGTGTTCACATCTCAGTTCTACCTTTTCCTAGTTGTGTTAACATTGTCAGCATACAGAATTTCTCTGTGATACTCTCGGCATAGAAGGAAAAGAGACTGATAAGAGTATTTAACTCATAGAGTTATTAAGGTGCATTTAAAATCTCTAAAAGAGGGGCACCTGGGTGGGTCAGTAGGTTAAGCATCTGACTCTTGATCTCAGCTTGATCTCAGAATCTCGAGTTCAAGACCCACGATGGGCTCTATACTAGGAGTGGAGCTTGCTTAGAAATATAAAATAAAAAATAAAATAAAATGCCTAGAAGAGAATTTAGTACATAGTGATTACATACTGTAATCAATCTTTTTATTGCTGGTGCTAATGTGGAACATCTACAATATATATATTATTTAATGCTGGATATTCCCATTTAAGTAGGATTACCAAACCAATTAAAGGTGAATTATTTTTTGGCAACTGAGAATCATCTCATTGCTCCTACTCGATTGTACCTATGTTAACACAGCTTATTTACATCTATACGGTATTATTATAGCTTGATTTTATGTCAATATTTTCCACTCTATACCAAAGCGTTTTTAGAACCAAGACCTTGCCTTACTTATTTCTGTATTACTATGAACGATACATAGATCCTTATAAAGTATATTTTGACTAATTGATAAGTGAATGAATACAAGTATCACTCTACAAGTATTTGGCTTCTGTTTATACAGATCATAGTTTTTCTGCTCTGGAATACACAGTAGATTACTTGCTCTAAAAATAAATGTTATAAAAAATAAAGATTCAAAGTAAAGAATTTTATATTTTCATTTTAATTTCTGAAGGTCAAATGTTTAAAGGATGTAGGTTTGTGTAGCTCTACTAGTATACTGAAACAGTTCTTCATAAACATCTTTCAGCCTTTGCAATTTCATCAAAAAACAATATTATAAAGAAAAAAGCAAACGTCTGAATTCTAAACATGAAAATTACTTGATGAAAACAGAACAGTTCTATAAAAGATATCTGGCAAAGAGGTTCTTTGTATTTGGTTCTGTTATAGTTGATATTAGAAATTACTACTAGAAGTTATACTCAATTAAAAAGATAAAATTTCTAAGATCAATAACCTCTTAGTATGCAAGATATCCTATCTCAGTAAACCTTTAGTGTTTGGCAAAGTGTACCTGAAGTTTAGATCACTTAATTGTCAATTACAAAATTTAAAAAATTCCTTTCTATATTATAAGAAAAAATATCTACCATTCTTGTATATTCTCTCCACGTTACTCATCATAGAATTTATTTCTGCACATTGAAATTCTCTGGGCTGCTGGGGTGGCTTAGTTGGTTAAGTGTCTGATTCTTGATTTTGGTTCTGGTCATGATCTCAAGTTCATGAGATCAAACCCCCTGTCAGGCTCTGCACTGAGCATGGAACCTGCTTAAGATTCTCTCTCTCCCTCTCCTTCTGCCCCTCCCCCATTAAAAAAAGGAAAGAAAGAAAGAAAGACAGTCTCAAGTTTAGTAGCAATATGTTTAGGTCACCCACAAAGTTATTGTTGTTTTTTTATTGAAGAATTAGATATGTAATTTCTTTGAGGAACAATATTTTTGAAATGTTGACGCACTTCAAGTCACAGAAAATGTCAAATGCTTTCAAAACTGTGAGAGGCAGATTCATGTTCAACAAAAATTTTCAGGAATTCAATCTTTAAGTAAAGCAACAAAACTGAGATTTGATCCATTTTTTTTCTATCCTCTGTCATTACCTTCTCAGAACCTATGACATTTTGACATATCTTTTCTATGATCTCAAGCATTTATATATCATTTCTCAATCATTCCTTACTATACTCAGTAAAAGAAATATAATGACCTCATTTAATACTTTCAAAGAAAACAAAATACTTTGGTTCAATTATATTCAGATTTTTGCTATTATTTTTGGTATTTTGTCTTTTTCGAGTTGACTAGAATAAAATATGAAATCTTAAGGTATATTTTAGCATTCTGATGAAAAAGTACAGTCTTGAACATTTTTTATTTCAAATTATCAAAATTTATTGACTTTGTTTATTCAAGTATAAATATAATTGTAGGACAATTAAATTAATGGATGCTATTCTATCAGGTTTAGAACATACATTTTCTTTCTTGATAGCTATATTTTAGGAGCAAAATGAATGCAAATTCTCTATAATAATTAGAACTATAAAGAAATCATCTTAATTTATAATTTCAGTCTTATAGTGGGTTAGTGTTTTGGCTTATGTACTGTCTGTCATTTTGTTATTATGTTTTTAGAGTAAGATTTTTTTTTAGATTTTCCATAAAAAATAATCTGTCCTAATGCATTACATTAAATTCAAATAAGTAAAACCTGTCATTCCAAACTAATTTTTGCACTGCATCATTTAAATTTATGTTGTTCATTTGTTTTAATTTGGGAATAGTCTTGTTAGATGGCTCTTCTGTAATGTTATTAAATTGATTTTACAAAAAGATTAGTTCATATCATTTGACTACCATATTTCAAGAAATTTTATTTAAAGCCATAATTAACATTTCTAACTTTAAAAGTTTCCCTTGTCAAAATCACTTATAAATAAATATTTTATATAAAAAGTGCACTCTTCAAAAATTGCATGAAGTTTTATTCATTTATTCAAAGTTTTTAAGCTCCAATGAATGTGCTAGCTAAAAATAGTGCAATCTTTATGATGCTCATCTTAGAGCTGATGGATGCCAGGATATGTATATGAAAATGTAAAATAATGTATTACACACACAAAAAGAACACAGTCTCCTGCAGAGATTAAGTGTCTTTAACACCAGGACTAGCTTGTCTTATCTGCATTTGGAACAATAGATACTTCCAATCTAGCATGACATTTCGATGACAGTCTTTATCTTCCATTGTCAGTTAAAATATGGGGAAGAAGTTTCCTTGAAATTTCCCCCAAAGTACCAGATATACTGCAATTCCCAGTTGTGCATTTGTTTGCAAGGCAGAACTGGAATCAGTTAGAATACTGAACTATTTAGTTATACAACAGTGACCAGAGAATTTCACAAATGTGAATTCACCCACTGTGTTCTTCCGACCAAATCCCCTCAACTGTTGTCTAACATTTGGACAGTAAAGCTTTCCCATCTCTAAATAAAGAAACATTTTGAATAATTAATGTTTCATTTTAATATTATTCTTGTCTAGTGTTTAAGAAACGATTTAAAATATTGTAACAACAGGTTTACTGAATACATTTAGAATAACAGCTGGCAAAATTTTCAGGCTCTGAACACATATGTACATTTTAAGCTTTTTTTGGTCAATATAACAAGAACATCTGATTTCAAACATAGTAGCTGTCATCAAAGATACTTGAATCATTTAAAAAGATGTTATTTGAAGCAAAATTGATTTAGTAAAATCAATAGTAAAATACTATTGTTTACATTTACTAATGTTTATTGAAAGTATATATAATAATATTTGCTTAATTAAAGATATACATGTGCCAGGGTCATAGAGTAGGTTGGCATCTGATTCTTGGTTTTGGCTCAGATTGTGATCTCAGGGTCATGAGATTAGCCTCATGTCACACTCTGAGCTCAGAACAGAGTCTGCTTGAGATTCTCTCTCCCTCTCCTGCTCCTTATGCTCATGGTCTCTCTCCCTTCTCTAAAATAAATAAATGTATTTTTCTAAGATTTTATTTATTTATTTGACAGAAGGAACAAGAGAACACAAGCAGGGGGAGAAGCAGAGGGGGAGAGAGAAGCAGACTTCCCACTGAGCAGGGAACCCCACCTGGGACTCAATCCCAAGACTCTGGGATCATGACCTGAGCTAAAGGCAGACACTTAACGAATGAGCCACCCTGGCACCCCTAATTTATTTTTTAAATTAAGGGTACACATTTTATCATAACTCATCTACATAGTATAAACTAAAACATAATCATAAGATAAATTAAACAGTGAATTTTATATATAAAGGTCCAAGATCATAAATATATATTACAGACTAAAAGCAATATTTCTGGCTTGTTTTAAATTAAAATAAGTCATTTAAAAACCACATGAATTTTGTTAGGATAAGTTAGAAAATAGTCTAAAATTATGTGTTATTTATTTGATTCTTCATCTTTGTTACTAGTAGATCAAATTAGGAGTTATACAGGAGTGTATTAGAGCACTAGACCTGAACAATGAGCACTTTGGTCATGCTATATATTTATTCCAAAAAAAGAAAAAGATATTGGGCTATTTAATACTCTCACCCTAGTGTTACTGCATTCTTATATCCTTAAAAATGTAAGATAAACTTTCAAACTATGTAGATTTATTTGTTTTTCATTATATTCCTGTTTAATTACTAAAAATCTTTAAAGATCAGATCATAGATAGCATTGAATGCCAGAGTAAGTCTTTTCTTAATTTATCTCTCTGCTTCTCACATAGGTAATATCAATTGTGCCTACTGTATGCCCACAACCATTTTGATGTTATACCCTCTTGGAATTCTTAACTACTTCCCTGTTACCTACTGTGATACATTCTTTAATATATGGTCATTTCTTTCTTTCTTTTTTTTTTTTTTTTCACATTTATCCATCCATCCTTTTGTTCACTCTTTTACTAAAGCTCCTTTGAATATCTACTTAAGTGACAGGTGCTTGGGCTGAACTTCAGTAGTGAATGAGGCATAGGTCTTTCCTTTTAGGAGTGACTCCTCAAAGGTTCAGAACATTTGCAGCATCAAGGTGGAAAGAGTTCTTTATGCTGTAGAAATGCTGTGAACTTATAGTCTGTGAAATGTTTCTCACTGAGTTTATCCAGCAATCTGTAGTAACAAATATCTTTTTATGACAAGCTTATCTCTAAAACTAGATCACAAACACTGTCTCCATAACACTACAGTCAATGCGACATTAGATTTAGTTGGAACTCAATTAGTATCTGTGGAATGTTCTCTCTATCTACATCTCCTTTCCACCAGATATCTATTTTCTCTAATCTCTCACTTTATTTTGGTTTTTGCAAAAATATCACCTTATCAGAATGGACTCCTAAAATTATGCTCTCTAAAATAGTGCTTCCTACCTCATCACCCTTTATTCTCTTACCTTGTTTTATTTTACTTCCCAGTGTATATCAACTACCTGGCGTATGAAGTGTTTTACTTTTTCTTGCCTTCGTGCACATTGTATAATGTAAGTTCTATGAGAGCAAGGACTGCCTGTACAATTGTGTTATACTTCCCATGTCCAGATTGGCTGACATATGTTAGATGCTCAATATATTCATTGATTAATGAGAGAGGGTTTTATTATTTCCATTCAAAGGTATTATTTTATATTTTTGTGTGGATTAAAAGTAATAAACAATTTTATTCTAATTTACAGAGTAAACTATTTCTCTTAGATACAAGTTAATAAAGTAAAATATAAAACAATTGTTTCAAAATTTGAAACTAGATTTTCAAGTACAAGTAAATGTGATATATGTTGATTTGATCTTGAGAATATGAACTGCCTAGCTCTAACTTGAGCACTGACAACTTTTTATCCTGAGGATAGTGTGTATATTTTTAAATGCCAAGAGCAAATTTAACTATAGCTCTTGGGATGCAGAAAGTCCTAACTATGTTTACCTGCTATTTTCCTAGTGTCCTTAGAAAAAAAGTAATCTGGCTTATATCCACACTTCATGATAACTGTTATGTAAATTCTTTTATTGCATCATTGTTCCTGCAGTTTCCTTCCTTGTTCTTTCAATCATACATAGGTTTACAGCATGTATTATACATTCACAAGTATCTTATATGATACATTTAAACATATAATGCAGACTGAGCAGATGGCACATTTTACAGTTACATTTAAGCTGTGAAATGATGGTTTTAGAATGTGAATACAAATTTTTTGATGCTAGATTCATATTTTAGATTTTTTTCCCTAATATGTCATCAGATTTAGTCCATTATTAAGGGATAATGACATAAGAATATTATCAATAGGATATGACTAAATTTAGATAGTTCTTTTTTTAAAGATTTTATTTATTTATTTGAGAGAGTGGCAAGAGAGGTAGAGCATGAGCAGGGAAAGAGGCAGAGGAAGAAAGAGAAGCAGACTTCCTGCTGAGCAGGGAGCCAGATTGGGACTTGATCCCAGGACCTTGAGATCATGGCCTGAGCTGAAGGCAAATGCTTAACTGACTGAGCCACCCAGGTTTCCCCTGCCTTAGATATTTCTAATAACAAAAGTAATGCTGGTTAAATTTATTCTTAAAAAGTTGATTGTAAGTCAACCCAAGAAAGAGAAAATTCAACAGTCGATTTTGGCAATTTAGTTAATTGGTAAATGTCCAAATCATTATATTTATCTCAGAGCAAAATCTTTATATGTATACTTTTGGATGATTCTGTTACTATTCCCAACTATTTATTCCTCTTCTCAACTACTAGTTCCTTGTTGCCATGTGATTACATTGGTTCCTGTAAGCACTTTTCCAGAAATATCAATCTTGGCCACCAGCTTGGGTTGGGCCCATGAAATATAAGTGAGTTTTGCCAAAACTTTCCAAAAATGTCACAAAAATAGGGGTCAATCAGTTGAGTGTCTGCCTTTGGCTGAGGTCATGATCCCAGGGTCCTGAGATAGAGTCCTGGGTCAGGCTCCCTGCTCAATGGGGCATCTGATTTTCCCACTCCCTCTGCCTGCCATTCCCCCAGCTTGTGTGCTCATTCGCTCTCTCTCTCTCTGTCAAATAATTTTTTTTAAAAATCTTTAAAATATGTAAATAAATAAAACCTCAGATCAATATAATTTATAAATGTAAAAAATCTGAAATGAAGTATTAACAAGTAAAAATGAATTATCTTATAAAAAGCCACTATAACTGAGTAATACACATAAGTAAGAGTTTCAATATTATAAATATATTAAAAATAGAAAAATGTTATTACTCCTTGTATATCATTGAAAATTCATTTGATAAAATTCAATATTAAAAAAGTAATTCTTCAAAAAATAAAGAGATGCATTCTTATTTAACATAAAAAATATATCTTTATGTCCAACTATGAGCAACATATCTAAGAATTTTCTTCAAAGGAACAAAGAATAATGTGCATGGTTATTTAAAATATATTAATAGGGGTGCCTGGGTGGCTCAGTGGGTTAAAGCCTTGCCTTCGGCTCAGGTCATGATCCCAGGGTCCTGGGGTCGAGCCCCACATTGGGCTCTCTGCTTAGCGGGGAGCCTGCTTCCCCCTCTCTCTGTCTCTGCCTGCCTCTCTGCCCACTTGTGGTCTCTGTCTATGAGATAAATAAATAAAATCGTTTATATATATATATAATATTTAATATAATAATATATTTAATATATTAAATTATTATCTAATTTATTCATCATTTAAAATAATTATTATTTTAATTTATTAAATTATTATTCAACTTTAAATAAATTTTAAATAAAGAATATAATAATAATATATTTAATATATTTAACATAATAATATATATAATAAAATATATTATTTAAAAATGTCCTGAAAGTAATAGCTAATATAATTAAATAAAAGGAAACATAAAGCAGTATAGCAAATGAAGGAGGAAATATACACCATTATTTACCAATAATGTGATTTTGTATTTGAAAGACCAAAAGTACTTAATTTTTAATTATAAAAAGTAAAAAAAAAAAAAAATAGACTAATGTCACTTAGAAAGCAGACATGTAAAAATCAATTGCTGCATATTTACAAGTAATATCTGATCAGGAGACATACTGAAAAAAGTTTCATTGGGGATCCTGGGTGGCAGTCTGTTATGTGACTGACTTTTGGTTTGGGCTCACATTATAAACTCAGGGTCATAAAATCAGGCCCTGCTTTGGGCTCCGCACTCACTGTGGAGTTTGCTTGAGATTCTTTTTACCTTACCCTCTACCCCTCCTGCTTGTGCACTCTCTCTTTCTCGAAAACAAACCAACCAACCAAAGGCACCATTTATAATAATAAAATAATCCAATGCTTAGGGTTAAACTTAAGAATAAATGTGCAAAAGCTATATGAAAGAAACAGTAGAATAAATAAAAAGCAAAATCAGACCTATAAATACAGAGAACAAACTGATGTTTGCCAGAGTGAAGGGGGGTGGGAGATGTGCCAAATGGGTGAAGCAGAGTGGGAAATACAGGTTTCCAGTTATGGAATGAGTAAATCATGGGAACAAAAGTCACACCATAGGGAATGTGGTCAATGATATCATAATAGCATTTTATGGTGACAGATGGTAGCTAACACTTGTGAGCACAGCATAATGTCTAGAGAAGTTGAATCACTATGTTGTATACCTGAAACTAATGTAACATTTTGTGTCCTGTACTCAAATAAAAAAAATTCAAAAAGGAAACTATGAAATGTTATGGGGCACAAAATGAAAAACAGCAATAGCAACAACAAACAACAAAACCAAACCCCCAAAATATGTGGGGGGAAAAAAAGCCTTACCATAGTTTTGGCTAAAAATACTCAATATTATAAAGATGTCAATTATCTTAAAGTAAATCTCTAAACCCAGCTTGATTTCAATAAAATGTCAACAATCTTTTTAAAAACAAACTACAGAACTGTTCTTTAATTCATTTGGAGAACAAAATGGCAAGCAAGAATACCCTGGGAAAGTCTAAATTAAAAAAGACTGATTTGGTAGATCAAACCCTCTGCTCCCATATTGGAATATATCATATGTCATCTTTAATGAAACACTTGGGTTTTCAGTTTGAACAGGCATACAAAAAATGGGAAATAAAGGAAAGGTCAATTAAGAGGCCAAAATAAATATTAAAACTTAGTGCTTGATAAAGGTGGCATTTAAATCAGTATTGAAAATCATAAGAGAAAATTCTCAAAGGTAAAGGTAAATGTATAGTAAAGATAATTGATCAATCACCTATACAGCTCGTATGAAGGTTAAAAGACAGAAATAGTAAAAATATTTAGACCTGTTGTAATTATTCAAGGGATATACAAAATAATAATACATAAAATATGACATAAAAATATAAAATATAAAGGTGAGAAGTAAAAATTCAGTGCTTTTTAGAATGTTCTTGAACTTAAGTGACCATCAACTTAAAATAGACAGCCATACACATAGAATGTTATATATGAACTCATGGTAATCACAAATGAAATGCCAATTTATGATACAAAAAGTAAAGAGACAAGAATCCAAGAATAACACTAAAGAAAGTCAACAAATCAGAGAGCAAGAGAAGAAGAAAGAAACAGAACTACAGAAACAATCAGAGAACAGTCAACAAACTGGCAATTAGTACATATCTATCAATAATTACTTTAAATGTAAATTCACTATATGATCCAACCAAAGATTGGATAAGAAAACAAGATCCAGCTGTATGCTGCCTATAAGAGACTCACTTCAGATCCAATGATGCATGTGGGATGAAAGTGAAGGAATAGAAAAATATATTACATGTAAAGAGGAATGGAAAGGAAACTGGGGTAGCAATACTTCTATCAGAAAAGAATAAACTTTAAAACAAAGACTTTAACAAGAGACAGAGAAGTGTATCACATAATGATAAAGCGATGGATCCCACAAAATAATAGAACACTTACAGACTCTAATTTACAGGTTAAGATTTCTGAAAGGAGTGTGTGTGTGTGTGTGTGTGTGTGTGTGTGTGTGTGTGATGTGTACGTATTGCATGAGTTGACTAAGAACTTTTAATGCAAAGGATAAACTAAGTGGTATTTTATTCTATTCATACATTTAAAAAAGATACATGAATGTAGTTACCTAACTGTATCTCAGTAGTCTCAACAGGTGCACACACACACAGATGTGTATCACTATTCTTTAGTGCTGTGCTTTATAAATACCAAATTATTTTATTTAAAGATTAAAAAATCAAATTGAGGGGTGCCTGGGTGTCTTAGTGGGTTAAAGCCTCTGCTTTCAGCTCAGGTCATGATCCCGGGATCCTGGGATCGAGCCCCACATTGGGCTCTCTGCTCAGCAGGGAGCCTGCTTCCCCCTCTCTCTCTCTCTGCCTGCCTCTCTGCCTGCTTGTGATCTCTGTCAAATAAATAAATAAAATAAAATAAATAAAAATTAAATTGAGACTAAAAAGTTGTGGTTAACCAAGTTAAAAAAACTTGGGCAGTTTTTTACAAAATTATATAAATTGTTTGGCAATACTGCAGAAGAAATGATTGGTTGGCTTTTTTTTTCCCCTGCTCATATCACTCTTCAAGTACAGCTAAATCTCTGTTAATATTCTGGATGAATATTCAGATGGAAATATGAAGCAGAATAGATAAAATATGATATTTTAATATGTTTTCATCATGGGTCACCCTTTGCACATGACCAATTTTATATGTCTTTTGAACTAAGAGTATAGCTTTGAATTTAAGAGTACATTTTAAAAACTTGCTCCTATCTAGTACAAATAAGTAGAGATAAATTTTAAGCCAGACTTTATGAGTAATGATCTCACCATATGCATAATAGGCACTTAGCTGATAATGAAGTTTCCTATGCAATATATTAAGTCTTTATGTATTATATAAAAGTCTATAATGAAGTATCAGAAAATATAGTTGTAAGCAGAGGCTTGATAAATGTTTTCTTTTATAATTGTTCTAATTTTATATCATCATTATTAATGATTTCATAAGCACCCAATTTTTTCTCCCACCTGAACTGAGAAATGGGCAATTTTTCAAGGCTGTAAAAATTTAGTATTGAATTATATCTGCACCCATTATCTTAAAACTGAACTTGTCTTTAGGGTACAATCATTCTGCCAATGACACAGATTTTTTTCCTTTGTTATTATAAGTAAATTTTTTTTTACTTTTATAGTATAAGTTGCATAAGGTTCTGATCAATTATTGAGTATCCTAATTTATTCATATTACCTTACTTGCATATTTTTCTTGTTTATTGTTCATCAGCTGTGTCTTTGGTTTTTGTTCTGTATTTAGTTGTGATAAATAACTATTTTTTTAAGTTTTTATATATGTATTTGACAGAGAGAGAGAGAGATCACAAGTAGGCAGAGAGGCAGGCAGAGAGGGAGGCAGAAGCAGGCTCTCTACTGAGCAGAGAAGCCAGATGCAGGGCTTGATCCCAGGACGCTGAAATCATGACCCGAGCCGAAAGCAGAGGCTTAACCCACTGAGCCACCCAGGTGTCCCAATAAATTACTATTTTATAAAAATAACTATTTTGTAAAAGAAAAAAAAAAAAGCCTTGTTTCCCCAGCATATATTATTAAATAACTTGAAGTTATGTAGACTGGGATGGTATCCATCAATGGTGAGAAAAGTACAGCATCAAGATTAGAAACTACAAGAAAACAAATTAATCAATCTAACATGCATAAGATATTTTGCATTTTGTTGATACAATCTGAGGATAAAGTAAACTGAGAATGAAAAAGGCTACCCCATCTCTTCCTAATAGTTAAGAATTCTTTGGAAAGGTTTTGAATTTTCAAGGCAAGAATCTTTCCCCAAATACTGGCATTCATACAGAAAACATTGCACATGAATATTTTATTGCTAAAGTTAAGTGAAAAGATAAACAAGTTGAATATTTTGTTTGAAAATGGAACATGTGCTACCACTGGCAATGATGGGCCAGCTTGTTTGAGAGCAACTGTCTCACTGACAACGACCGAAAAGACCAGACCAAATATTTAATATATCTATTTGAAGTTATCAGAAAGTTACCTAGATTCAAGGATTTGCAAAGCCAACTTTCTGAATAAAACAGAAGAGAAAAGTTTTGAATCTGATTTTTTAAATTCTTTTTTTTCTCTTAAGGTATTTGTCAACTCAAAAGTGGAGTGTAAGAATCTAAGAATCAGAGCAGAAGAAAAGGTTGTCAAACAGAGAAGCTGGTAGAAGTCTAAGACACCTTCTAGAGCTGAGGGGACAAACATGGGAGTTCAGAGTCTCCACTGTTGGCAGAATTTTGTGAAAATTCCAACTTTCACCTTAGGAGTTTGAGGTCTACATCCTAGGAATGAGAAAGAATTACAAATAGACAAGTACATGCAAAGACTGAAGTTCAGGTTAGAGTCAGTTCAGTCCTTGTTTACGGCTGTTGAAGGATCTGCCTGTGTACAAGAGTGAATCCTCAATGGAGGATAGCGTCTTCTCCATCATAATTAGTCTTCTGTTTTCTGTTTGTTTTTTCACAAAACACATGACTCTTAATCAAAAGTATTAAGCATGCAGACAGAGGAGAATTGGCTGAAAACCTAGAATAAAATCAGGTTATAGAAAAGTAACAATAAGATATATGTTTTTATTGTTATTTTTCTATTATGTAACACATGTATATGTGTGTATGTATATGATATATATATGTATGTATATATATTATACATATATATGCATTATTATATACTATATAATATACTATAGTAGATAAATATAGATAGATGAATGTGTCTAGATGAGGTGGACAAAAATAAGTGAGATTATATGTCCAAACAACAAAATCAATAATGTTGATCTTATTAATATACATAAAACCTTACACCTATTATTATAGAATGAGTTCTCCAAAATTTACCATATATTAGATCATAAAGAAAATTTCAAGGTGCTTAAAATAAAAATAATACAAATCACATTTTCTGATTTCTAATGCAATAAAATTTGCAATTAATAACAACTCTGGAAACATAAAAGGACATTGCACACCAAAGCTTTAAAAATCCCTCTCTAGGCACAAGTTTTCAGTTATAATGAGTAAGTCAGTGAGGAAAAGTACAGCATGAGGAATATAATCAATGGCATTATAATAGTATTATATGGTAACAGATAGTAGCTACACTTGTAGTCAGAATAGCATAAAGTATAGAATTGCAGAATCACCACATTGTATACCTGAAACTAATGTGATGTTGTATGTCAACTTTATTTTAGCTAAAAAAGATTCTCTCTGTTAAAAGTTTTTCTCAATGAAAGGGAAAATACAAATGAAAATTAAAAACCCTGAAAAATATAATACTAAGAATTAAGCTCTTGGCCTTAGCACCGTCTTTTTGGAAACTTTCACATCATGAAAGCCAAGTGGGAAAAGCAGCAAATGTGCAGCCTGAAGAGAAAAAGAAGGAAGAAGAGGCAGAGGTCCAAGTAAACCACTAGCTTGTGCACCCATGGAAACCACAAGAGCAGAAATAAGGAAAACCGGAGGCCGGTGCCACTGATACAAACTGTTGGACTACATACCCACTGCCTCGAACTTCTGTCAATGGAGCCAGAACATTCATAGTCATCTGGTCACAATACCCACCTTTGGGAGACCCACCTTACTCATAACAAAAGCTTGGTCCTTTTTCCTGGACCTGTGCGACATTCTGGACTTGTTCTGTTCTTTGTTGTGGTTAAATGTAACACCTGTACAGTAAGTCATCTCTTCTGCTTTATTAGCCTAAGAAAAAAAGGAAGAAAAAAAATAATACATTGTAGGATATAAGTGAGACATGTAAAGCCATAATCAGAGAGAAATGCATAATCTTAAAGACTTGCATCAGTAGAAATAAGAAATAATTCCAAATAAAATAATATAAAATATTTATTGATCTATTCCAGAAATGCAGCTCATTATAACTTTATATTCAGAAATTATTAACATGTAGCATCTTATTAGATGAAAAGGAAGAAACATACATATAACACAAATGAGTACTTCCATGGACGCTGAAAGGGCCTTGTAAATATTCAATTTCCATTTCTGATTTTAAAAATAAGAACAAGGGGCGCCTGGGTGGCTCAGTGGGTTAAAGCCTCTGCCTTCAGCTCAGGTCATAATCCCAGGGTCCTGGGATCGAGCCCTGCATCCGGGCTATCTGCTCAGCAGGGAGCCTGCTTCCCTTCCTCTCTCTGCCTGCTTCTTTGCCTACTTGTGATCTCGGTCTGTCAAATAAATAGATAAAATATTAAAAAAAATAATAATAATAAAAAATAAAAATAAGAATAAAATAGGATTTGAGAAATACTTTGTAACAAGAATTTGTATTTGTGTGTGTGTATATATGAGTATACCTATAAACGATATATGCAAATATGATGTGTGCATATACATATATTTCTGTATAGCCAAATAACAAAGAAAAGTATGATTATCTCAACAGATGTAATAAAGGGTTTCTTAAATTTTCTCCCCTTTTATAAGCATAATAATAATGACTTATTAAATTACATATGGTGATTTCTTTAATATGATTATTTAAAAGTGGCTACAAATATCTATGGCAATTATGTACTTAGTAGCAAAATATCAAAAACTCTTCTAAAGGTGGGTACAGGTTAAAAATGGTCATTTTCACCATGTTTATTCCACCTTCGAGTGAATGTCTTTGTCATTTAAATTAGCTTAGAAAAACAATCCAAGGTATGTGTGGTCAGAACGGAAAAAAAAAAGATAATTCTATTATTTGTAGATTATATTATTATACATATAAAAACTTCAGAATTTCTACAAGTAAATTATTAAGATTAGTTTAGCAAGGTCGCAGGTGGAAGTTCAGAAAAATCAGTTATGTTCCTATGTATCTACAAAACCAGTTTTAAAAAAATGCCATTTAAAATTACACTCAAAATACAAAATACTTAGGAATAAAATTAATAAAACTTCTAAGAGCTTTATGGACAAAATGTAGAAAATCATGTGTTGCAACATTTTGGAAGGCTTGAATGAATAAAGACATTATACTGTGCTCATAAATAGATTACCTGCAACTTAAACTTTAAAATTCTGACATAGGGGGCAGAAAAGTGTATGTGTGTATGTGTGGTTTCATCTGGCAAGCAGATTATAAAATTTAAATAGAAATTTCAAATGCCAAGAATAGTCTGGAAACTCTCCCAAAAAGAAAAAATGGTAGAAGGATTTCCCTCTCTCAGCTACAGTAATTAAAACAGTATTGTATTGGAGCAGAATGATTTAGACATATAAACCATAATAACACCATATAGAATCTTAGAACAAAAGTGTGTATATATAGAAACTCGCTATATGATAAGATGGCACTCTGGATGAGTGGGAAAAAGAAAAAGACATTTAAAATTGGCACTAGAACAACTGGCTATCTCAGGAAAAAATAAATTGATCTTTTAATGTTCCATTCAAAGGAAAAATCAGTTCCAGGTGGGTTAAAACTTAAATGTGAAAGAAAATTCAATTCATAAGTCCTCCTTAGGGAAGTACTTTTTAAATATGATAAGAAAAGCAAAATCACTGACAGAAATATTGCAGTTTGTACTTCATTAAAATTAAGTACTTTTGATCATGAAGAGAAGTTAGAAAAAGAATAATGAAGCTTACAAGTGAGAGAATATATTTGCCTTACGTGTAATACTTTAGAACTAGCATCCAGAGTATAAAAGGAACTTCTACAAAATAAGACATCCCAATAGATCGATGTATCAAGGGGTCTATTCAAGTAAATCATAAAAAGAAAAAAATCTATGATCAATAAACTAAAATAAAAGGTAATTCATATTATTATCACCAGTGATTTTTCAATGTCAGAATACAATTCAAAACAGGAATATAAAAGTTTGCTTCATTATTAAGAAAGTGTCTGGGGGTGCCTGGGTGGCTCAGTTGTTCAGCCTTGATCTTGGGCTCAGATTGTGATCTCAGGATCTTGGGACCTAGCCCTGCAATAGACTCCCTGCTTAGCAGGGGGCTCTGCCTGCTGCTCCCCCTGCTTGTACTGTCTCTCTTTCTCTATCAAATAAATAAATAAAATCTTTAAAAAAAATTTTTAAAAAGAAAGTGATGATGAAGATGTGTTATAAGATTATTTTCCTTAGGAAGTATTACTGTGCAATGTAATTCATCATTTAACAGTTTATATTTATTCTGCTGGACAGGAGATTAAAAGTTTATTTTTATTTTATATTTTGGAGTTAGGCTTTTTATAATTTAAAATTATCCATTTTGAAATCCATTTTACTTGAAAATAATGTTAGACTTCCTATCTATCTATCAACCCATGGAGAAAAAAACACTGAGAAATTTGTTTTCTCTAACTCAAATTTTGCAAAGACCTGAACTCCTACAAAAATATTGTTGAGAAATAAATTATAGTTTTCACCAGAGCAAGGGTATGTACATTAGGAAGCTGTTCTAAGATATTATACCTCTAAAACAAATAAAACAACATTTACCTAGTTATTAATAAGTTCTGTTAAATATTTTATTGACAATATTAGAAAAGATAACTTGAAATTTCTCCGAATGATAACCTTGTTGAGTAGAATATTCCTTGTGGGAGGTTGTTTTCCTGTCACACTTTGAATATATCATACCATTCTCTTCTGGCCTGTAACATTTGGGCTGAAAAATCTGCTTATAGTCTTATGGCATAAGACAACTTGTACATAACAAGTTGTTTTTCTCTTGCTACTTTAATATTCTCTCTTTAACATATCTTTTGACATTTTATAATAATGTGTCTTGGTGTGGATCTCTTTGGGTTCATCTGATTTTCTTGACTCTGTTTTCTTGATCTGTGTTTTCTTTCTGAGGTTGGGGAGGAAGTTTCCAGCCATAATTTTTTCAAATAAGTTTTCTGCCCCTTTATCTCTCTTTTGTTCTTCTGGGACCCCTATACCGAGAATGTTAGTTCACTTGATGTTGTTCCATAGGTCCTGTAAGCTATCTTCACTTTTTAAAATTCTGTTGGCTGATCTGATTGGGTGAGTCCTGTCACCCTGTCTTCCAGATGGCCGATCCATTCTTCTGCTTCCTATTGTCTGCTATTGAGCCCCCTTGTGTATGTTTCATTTAAGTTATGGTATTTTTCATCTCTGTGACTTCTGTTTGGTATGTTCTTATATTTTCCTTCTCTTTGTGTAAGTTCTCACTGTGTTCATCTGTTTCCAAATTTCAGTGAGCATCTTTATGACCATTACTTTATCCATAAGATTACTTATCCCCATTACATTAAGGTCTCTTTCTGTAGTTTTATCTTGTTCTTTCTTTTGGAATATATTTCTCTGTTTCCTCATTTTGCTTGACTCTCTGAGTTTCTTTCTGTGTATTAGATGAACCAGCTACCTCTCCCAGTCTTGAATGAGTGGACCTGTGTAGGTAACCCTTCTCTCTCCTTCACCCTTACCCTAACTCTTGGTTGCCTCTTAAACATTTGTGATTGTCTCAGCAGCCCAATTTATTCTTGATAGATCCCCATTGTTGAGGTGTGCCAAGGCCTCTCAGTGTTCCAAGAAGAGGGGGATCGTTTAGCACCTAGTTTATTTTTAGGCTTATTGGAAGCCATCCCTTCAGGGAACAGCTTTTAAACTATGCAAATAGTTTTATGGGGCCAAAAGACCTGTGAGGTCTCCAGACCAGAATATCTGGAGGCATTGTCTAGGTGACAGTTGCACAAACCAGAAGGAAAAAAAATTCAGGACTCTAGATGAGAGTATAAGCTTCTGTCTGGGAGGTAACACTGAGCTGTAGTAAGGCCAAGTGAGTCGTTAAGGATGGTTGTCTCCCTGCTTATGTTCTTCTCCTCTAGATGTGTGGCAAACCTAAAGTTTGCCCCTCAGGCTGAAGCTCCAGTACAAATAAATAGGCCTTTTTCACAGGAAGACTGGAATTTGTTTCAGTCTTCTGTCTGTGCAGTGTCCTGGGGGTTGTAGCCAGCCAAGAACTGTTTTTCTCATTGTTAGAGTCCTGTGGAGCCCAGGAACTTAAGCCCCCTTGGCCACCAGGGCCAGGCAATCCAGGGATTTCATGCACACTCCTGCTTTAGGGAGGCAGCTGGAGAGTGTAGGGGGTAGGGTACACTAACCTGCTTCAGCAGTGCAGCAGTTAAGTGCCTTGTCTCTGTGACCAAGGACTTTAGCAAGGGAGTGAGAGAATCCCATGACCGCTAGCCCTCATCAGGTCTATGCAAGGAGCAGGAAAATGCTGTAGCCTTTTGCACTCACTGGCTTTAGCAAGCCACCAAGAAGTTGACACTTCTCTGTGTGCCTCCTATGCTAGCAGGGTAATGAACAGTGCAAAATGGTGCCTACCAGTGTCTCCATCTACTACTGTCTCCTACACTCTGGTAGATACTTTAAGATTAGCAAATAAATTTTCACATATAGTCTAGGCGCTTCTCATATTACGGCTTTTGTCATGGGTCCCATGGCAAATGAGACCACACATGAGCCCTTTAAAAGGAGAATCTCAGTTCCTGATCTACAGTTCCCTGTAGGTGATTTGGACATAAGCCCCCTTAGTTTCTCAGTCAGGTGTTTCGGGAGTGCATCTCTCTGATGCAAATCCCAAGGGTTGGAGTGCCTGATGTGGGCATAATTCCCTTACTCCTCCGGGAGAATCTCTGGACTTACACAAGATCCCTCCCTCCTATTGTGCGTCGCCACACCAGGGTAGAGGTTTTTAGTGAGACTGTGTCTCTCCCTCTCCTACCCATCTCCGTGTGCGTGTGTGTGTGTGTGTGTTATCCTTTATTGTGGAAAAGTGGTTCAACTAGTTTTCACTTTTTTTCCAAAGGAAATTGTTCCAGATATAGCTCTAATTTGTTGTTTCTGTGGGAGAAGGTGAGTTCAGAATCTTCCTACACTATATTCTATAATAATTCATTTACTGTTCAAGTACATACCAATCACGTAATGGTTGTGTTTATTATTATTTTTTCATTGTGTTATGTTAGTCACTATAAAATACATTATTAGTTTTTAATGCAGTGTTCCAAGATTCATTGCTTATGTACAACACCCAGTGTTCCATGCAATATGTGCCCTCCTTAATATCCACCACTATGGTTGTATTTATTAAATATGGTTTTTATTTTATAAGATCTACCAAAGGAATAATGGTATTTTATCCTAGATCATCTATGAGTTTGGTATTCAATCCATAATTCTCAAAAATTACCTGTCTCAAATGACATATACATTTTTATGCATCACACTGAGATCCTTCAAAGTACATAATATCCAGTAAAGAACATAAAACATCACTGCCAGACTTAGTCAATAATTACACAGAATTTTAATAATGATGGAGGTGACTCCCTTTTTTGTGTCTATGTAAAACATTTGGAGGTTACTTTTCTTTATAATGCTGAAATCTCATATTCACACTTATTTCATTTGTTACAAATTACTCATTGCATTATGAAAGAAAATCAGTTCCTAATTGTGACATTTGTTGTTATTTTAGCTTATCCAAAGGCAGCTTACATCTTTTATCTTTTTAAAATATTGTGAACCAAATTGGGCTTCTAGGGTTGCAGACATTTTAAAAAAGAAACTTAAAATAATTTGAAGATGTTATTTTTAAATATCTAGCTTGGACAAACAGATGTGACCCAAAATGAAATTTCAATGTATGCCAGAAATTTAACATCTAGGGGTGTCTGAATGGCTCTGTAGGTTAAGTGTTAGACTCTTGATTTTGGCTCAGAGCATGATCTCAAGGTTGTTGAGACCAAGCCCTGTGTAGGTCTCCATGTTGGTCATGGAGTCTGCTTGCAATGCTCTCTCTACCTCTCTCTCTCTGCCCTTCCCTACCCTCTCTCTCCCTCTTTCTAAAAAATAAAAAAAAAAGAAAAAGAAAAAGAAAACCATTTAACATCTAATGGAAATCTAGCATTCTAATATCCTATAAATTAAGCTGGTTTTATTTTTTAAAAGTTCAGTTTTAAAATTTTCTATGGAACAATATGACAAATAAATATAATCAAGAATAATGAAGTTTTTTCCAGACAACCAAAACAGAATTTATGTTAACTGATTATTACTATAATTGACATTAAGTTCTAGAAATAAATCTTAAAGACTATTAAATAGAATATTATATAAATTATATTAACTTAAATAGTAGTTCCACATCTGGTCAAATGTATATGCAAAATACTATTTAGTATGTCTCCTGGTAGAATATATACATCTTATATTACTATCGTTAATGGTCAATAAAGCCCTAAGTGAAGAATGGGTTTAACTTTGTTTCTTTGAGCATTTCACATAGATATTTATGTATGGCACAGTTTTTCATTTCATATATGTAAAAAAATCCCCTTTTTAAAATTATTAATGTTCTTTTCCACTATGTTTTTCTGTCTGAGATCTTTTCTTCAACCAAGTCATGTATCTGTATAGGGGGATGGTGTATTGGTGATGGCAATGCGAGGTTGTAAAATAAGATTTATTGTATGGGAAACATCAAAAGCAATGCCAAGTTAACATTCAGCTCCTTGGACATAAAAATATAATTTTTGAAGCTAGAAAATAACCTTGAAACTCTGGATATTCTATTAAGAGTATATATATATATATATATATAGAGAGAGAGAGAGAGAGAGAGAGTAATTAGTGAACAGATTTTTCTGTAATATATAGAAGATAATACCTATGTTCATTTATGATCATTTCTATGATTGCAGAAGGGGCCAGAGTAGGGATAGAGAGTGGAGAAAGGAAGAAGGTAAAGAAGTAATTAGAAATGGGTTATCATTTCTCCTCTTCAGCTTTCACCTAGCAGAGGTTGTTAAATCATTTGAGGTAATTACTCAAGATCTTTTACCTGCACCTCTATGTGTTTCTGGAACAGAATTCTATGGTGAAGATGGCATTTCCAAAATTATATAACCAGGTGTAGAATAGAGGTTTCAGCAACATGATCAGAAAAGGAGATGATCTAGGTCATCTCAGGTGCTATGTACTTTGGACAATACATCAATATTTAGTGGGCCTGCTCTTGGGCCTGCTATGATAGGGAAACAATATTTTTGAGACAGTTCAGGATAGGGCAGCCGAGTTGGAAGTTGGGACAGAGAGAAGATATGAAGGAGGCTTGGCATTCAGAGATTGCAGTTTGCTCAAAGGTAGAACAATTAGCACGGGAAGATAGGCAATGTGTCTCAAGATTTTTATCCTACCTAAGTAAGGATTGGTTCACTGGCCACAATTCAGCAGGATGCGGGCTAATCAAATAGATTAGAAAATTAAGTGTTGCTTTGGAAGCATGATACTGATCTATGCACAAGAAAGGCAATGCCACCTGAAGTTATGGACCCTCCCTAGGAGTAGTCCACACCCAATAACTGGTCAAGTTTGGATACAAAAGTTCAATTCCTGCTTCTCATTCAGGATATCCCTGGAGTGGCAAGTATGGTGAATGCTTAAGCGAAAAGTACACCCTCAGAAGATCAGAGCAAAACCTAACAAAGATTCAGGGACATCAAACAACTCTGAGTATATAGTAAAACCACTGAATTATACACTTGGAAATGATGAATTTTGTGGAATGTAAATCATATCTGAATCTTAAAAGTAAATATTTATCATGTCTGAAGAAGCTGAAGTAACCAATGGTTGAGCTAAACAAGTGAGACTGGATGGGAAGAGGAGTGAATAGGGAAGGGAGCATGAGATAAGCTAAATATTTAAATCACATGTGTTGTCGATGCCAGGAATAATGTATCATGTAACTATATTTATATCTTCTAGGAAGTGCATAAGGTCATAGAATGGAGAATAAGGCATAAAGAGTCTTGTTTTGGTAGTTATTTTGGTTGATGATTTTCAGACGTTATTCATTTATTCAAAATATTTATTGAGCAATGAGTTTGTTCCAGGAACTATAATATAAACATGGCACATACATAGATTTATACAGGAAGTACATAAACCAATAATCATAATGCATTAATCCACACTATTTTTGGAATGCATTTACCTCAATTTAAATCTTAGTAGTCTACCTAGTTTTGAAGGCAATGGGGACCCTACGAAGGTGTTTACAAGGGGGTGATTATAATTATGAAACATAGCTACCCAATGCCTACTAAATAAATTAAAAACTCCTTAGCATATTGTAATTGAACTTTATGATCTGTTCCCTCATCGTCCATTCACATTTCCCCAGCTGTATATTCTTTCCCAAAAAGGGCATTACATGTCTTGTTTTTTAGTGTCTTTGTGCGAACTGCCCACTCCTGCAAGAATCAGTGGAGCCCAACTCCTCCCCATTCATCCAGACTAGACTCATGTGTCATCTCCTTAGAAAAGTCTTCCCTAACTCCATTGTTTTTGCCTGCTCTGCCATGTTCAGTGAATCACTTCTAAATCTGGTCTTACAAAACTTTGGGCTATTACTATCAACACCTCATCACATAACCCTATAATTATTGAATCACATGTCTAATTCCACAGATAATAAGGCAAAGGCTTTTATTTTTGTCATAATTTAGTATCAAGGACACAGGCACTGAAAAATGTGTTTATTTGAGTGCTTGTGGTTGGCATGAGGAAAAGGTGGGTAATGGTAGTGGAAAGGTACATGCATTTTATATCTTTGTTTATAATATTAGATGACAGTACCATAGAATTGAGTTATTCTCCAGAAGTAACAAAGAGCCATTGGGACTTTTAAACAGATCTGTAATATATCAGATTCATGGATTCATTGTTCTAGCAATTAGATATGAGACTAGGCTAAGGATAACATTTGTCAGACACTGATTTGATGGAGTAGATGCTGTCAAACTGAGCTAGCTAGTAGTCTAAAACTCCCTCATTCCTCTTGCAAACCTGCATGATCTTTCAAATAGGGTGACTTTCTGTTTAGTCACAAATGCAGCCTGTATACACACAGATGGCTGAACCATTAGTTAATACAATGAAACATGTATGCCTTTGAGTACTTCACCCAAAGCTGCTCTGTCATCCCATTTTCTCTCCTTGAATTTCTTTCCTGCCTATAGGTCAACAGCCACAAAGTTAATATCATGCTCAGCAAGGAAACTCCAGGATTCTGTTTCAGAGCCCCAGGCGGCAACATTTCTGAGTAATTGATGCCCATGTCCTGCTCCATGTTAAATATTTTAGCTATCACTCCTAGTTATATAGGTAATTCTGACAACAAAGTACTGAATTGGGAATAACAGCTATGTATATGCTGGAGGTTATTGTTATAGCACAAGTAAGTGATAATAACCAAACTGACATCTCCAGTGAGGTGTAGGATATGGAGTTAGAGTTGAGATTCTGTTCCAGGTGAGGGAAGAAAGTATGAAGTTCCCTAAACTTAAGGAAAAAGCATTAGATTAATTGATCTTGGTTGGGGGGGGGTGTTCTTTCTACCTCTAGGACACGAACCCTGGTTCTGTGTCCCAGATTGGGAAAATTTTCATTGAAAATTTGTTCAACCATATCTTCTAGTCTTCTTTCTTTCTCCTCCCCCTCAGGGATCCCAATAATTTTGATATTGGAATGTTTCATGACATCATTTATTTCTCTAATTCTGTTTTCATGGCTTCTAAGCTGTTTGTTCCAGGCCTCCTCCTGATCCTTTTTCTCTATCAGTTTGTCCTCTAGATCAGTAATTCTATCTTCTGCCCTGGTTACCCTAGCTGTTAAGAGTATTTAGATTAGACTGGATATCATTGATAGCATGTTTAACTTCTTCCCAGGAGGCTTTCACTTCTGCCCTTAGGGATTCCATGTTGTCACTAATGGTTTTCTCCAACCTAGCTATTGCCTGGATAATTGCTACCCTGAGTTCCCTTTCTGACATACTGTTTACATCCATATCCAATAGCTGTGATGGAGAGGGTACAGTCTCTGAATTTTTCCTCTGTTGGGTGTCCTTCCTCCTAGTCATTTTGGTGAGAGGTGGTTGAGGGGATGTGTCTGAATATATTAACCTCAATTCAGGCAAGGTGCACCTGGAACACTTCTGAGCAATCGGAAGTCACCACCAAAAAGAAAGAAAAAAGAAAAAAAGAGAGAAAGAGAGAGACAGAAAAAAAGAGAAGACCCAGCTAGAACAGGCCCCAAAGGTAAGATTTATAATGTATACAAACAAAAATGGACAAAAAGACTGACAAAAGTAAATGACAAGAAAAAAAGAAAAAAAAGAACCCAGCCAAAATGAACCTCAAGGATAAGATTTATATAATACCAAAACAAACAAACAAAATACACAGAAACACTGATTGATGAAAAAGATGGGAGGGTGGTTATAAATCCTCATTGTGGGAGAGGAAGGTTATATTGATTCTTTCTGGGTGTATCTTGTTAAAGGACTCAACTTTCCAGAGATAAAGGGAGATTAAAACTGGTTTATATATAGGGGTAATATTGATTAGGGAAAGAGGGTTACCTTGAAGTTTGTATCTATATGTATATTAAAAAAATAGGAAAGAAAAAGAAAAACACAGATATATGTATGAAAAAAGTTCAAGTTAAAACGTTATTGGAATATGTTGTATTAAACCTCTAGTTGTAATGGTAACTAGGTTTAAAAAATTAAAAAGATTAAGAATAGCGAGAATGAATTAAAAATAAAATTTGTATTTATGAAATATACAGGTTTTTGTTTCCCCCTGATACTGAGGTTTTACAGTTTTATGGGGACCCTGTGGTGGTTGTCATCTGGTTCTTTTGGCTGGCTTTCTGGGGAAGGGGCCTGCTGCGTTGTTTTGAATTCAGTCAGTCTTACTTGGGTTGAGTCCTCCTGCCCCCTATCGAGAGGATGGGCTCTGTGCAAACTGGTTTTTCAGGCTTTTGTTCTCTGGAGGTTGTTGTTTTTTGTTTTTTGGGGTTTTTTTGTTGTTGTTTGTTTGTTTGTTTGTTTTCCTTTGGTGGCTTTTTGCATTTTTTTCAGAGGTTTACTGGAAAGCAAACCGCACCCAGACCTCCGTCTCAGAGAGAAGCTTCAGTCTGCTCCCCTCTGGGTGGTCCAGAACACAGACTTCCTCACTGCAAACTCCGCTGAGCTGTGCAACCTCCCACAGGCAGAGCATGTCCCCAGCCACCATCTCAGGGGTCGCTCAAAGCTCCCACTTGTCTCTGCACCCCTGATTCACTAAAACCATGAGCAATATTGGTCCAGAGAGCCCTCTTCCGGTGACTGCCTTTGCCAGGACTGTAGTTGGGGTCCAGACCTCAAGTTGCCACTGCGGGATTGTGACTCGGCGGGTCCTAGGGGTAGAAAGAATACCCCCAAGATCAACAAATCTAGAAGGATCTCGAGGCACTTGATTGTGAGACTGATGAATCATAATTTCAGAAAAGAACTTTTGAGAGCATCAAGGGGGAAGAGATTCCTTATGCACAGAGGAAGGTCCATCAGAATAACATCAGACCTGTCCACAGAAACCTGGCAAGTCAGAAAAGGCTGGCAAGACATATTCAGGGCACTAAATGAGAAGAACATACAGCCAAGAATTCTTTATCCAGCAAGGCTGACTTCAAAATGGATGGAGAAATAAAGAGCTTCCAAGACCGGCAAGGTTTAAAAGAGTATGTGACCACCAAGCTGGCATTATAAGAAATATTAAGGTGTGTTATACAAAGGAAGAAAAAACCCAAGAGTGTCATAGAACAGAAAATTACAGAGACAATCTATAGAAACAAGAACTTCACAGGCAACATTGTGTTAATAAAAACATCTTTCAATAATCACTCTCAACATGAATGGCCTAAACACTCCCATAAAATAGCACAGGGTTGCAGATTGGATAAAACGACAGTATGCATCCATAAGTTGTCTACCTATTTTAAACCTAAGGATATATCCAGACTGAAAGTGAAGGGATGGTGAAGCATCTTTCATGCCAATGGACCTCAAAATAAAGCTGAGGTAGCAATTCTCATATCATATAAATTAGATTTTAAACTAAAGACTGTAGTCAGAGATAAAGAAGGATACTACATCATTCTTAAAGGGTTTATCCACCAGGAGTATCAAAAAATTGTAAATATTTATGCCCCCAATATGGGACCAGCCAACTACATAAGACAACTGTTAACCAAGATAAAGAGTCATATTGAGTATGGAGAGGGTGGTTGGGTTATGGACATTGAGGAAGGTATGTGCTATGGTAAGTTCTGTGAAGTGTGTAGGCCTGGCAATTCACTAACCTGTACCCCTGGGACAAATAATACATTATATGTTAATATAAAAAAGTCATATTGATATGAAAACATTAATAGTAGGGGATCTTAACATGCCACTCTCAGTAATAGACAGATCATCTAAGCAAAAAATCAATAAAGAAACACGAGCATTGAATGATACATTGGACCAGATGAATCTCATAGGTATATACAGAACATCCCTAAAACAACAGAATACTCATTCTTCTTGAGTGCACATGGAACTTTCTCCAGAATAGACCACATACTGGGTCACAAATCAGGGCTCAACCAATACCAAAAGATTGAAATTATTCCCTGCATATTCTCAGACCACAATGCTTTGAAACTGGAACTCAACCACAAGAAAAAGTTTGGAAGGAATTCAAACACTTGGAAGCTAAAGACCACCCTGCTTAAGATCTTTGGATCAACCAGGAAATCAAAGAAGATCTTAAAATTCATGGAAATCAATGAGAATGAAGACAGTTTGGTCCAAAACCTATGGGATACTGCAAAGGTGTCCTAAGGGAGAAATACATAGCCAACCAAGCCTCCCTCAAAAAAATTGAAAATTCCAGAATACACCACCTCTCTTTACACCTTAAATAACTGGAGAATCCACAACAAATTAAGGCAACCCCACACATAAGAAGGGAAATAATCAAGATTAGAGCAGATATCAATGAGATAGAAACTAGAGAGACAGTATAACACATCAACAAACGTACAAGCTGTTTTGTTTTTTTTTTTTTTTTAAGAATCAATAAGATAGACAAACCATTGGCCAAACTAATCCAAAAGAAAGGATAGAGGACCCAACTTAATAAAATTATGAATGAAAAGGGAGAGATCTCTACTAACACCAAGGAAAGAGAAACAATCATCAGAAATTATTATCAATAGTTATATGCCAATAAGTTAAGGAACCTAGAGGAAATTGATGCATTCCTGGAAACCTATAAACTTCTAAAACTGAATCAGGAAGAAATTGACAACCTGACAGACCAATATCTAGAAACGAGATTGAAGCAGTGGTCAAAAACCTCCCCAAAAACAAGAGCCCGGGGCCCGATGGATTCCCTGGAGAATTCTACCAAACATTCAAAGAAGAAATAATACTTATTGTCCTGAAGCTCTTTCAAAAATAGAAACAGAAGGAAAACTTCCAGACTCTTTTTATGAAGTCAGCATTACCCTGATCTCCAAACAAGCACAAAACCCACCAAAAAGGAGAATTTCAGACCAATATCCCTGATGAATATGGATGCCAAGATTCTAAACAAGATCCTAGCTAATAGGATTTAACAGCACATTAAAAGGATTATCCACCATGACCTGGTGGGATTTATCCATGGGATGCAAGGGTGGTTCAATATTTGCAAATCAATCAATGTGATAAAACAAATCAATAAGAGAAGAGAGAAGAACCACATGGTCCTCTCAATTGATGCAGAAAAAAAATTTGACAAGGTATGGCATCCGTTCCTGATTAACACGATTCAAAGTATAGGGATAGAGGGAACATTCCTCAACTTCATAATATCTATCTATGAAAAACCCACAGAGAATATCATCCTCAATGGAGAAAAGCTGACAGCTTTCCCTTTGAGATCAGGAATACGACGAGGATGTCCACTCTCACCACTGTTGTTCAACATAGTACAAGAAGTCCTAACAACAGCAATGAGACAACAAAAAGAAATAAAATGTATTCAAACTGACAAAGAAGGAGTCAAACTCTCTCTCTTCACAGAAGACATGATACTTTATATGGAAAACCCAAAAGACTCCACCTCCACACTACTAGAACTCATACAGCAATCATCAGGATACAAAATCAATGTACAGAAATCAGTTACTTTCTTATAACTAACAATGAAAATATAGAAAGGGAAATTAGAGAATTGATTCCATTTACTATAGCACCAAGAACCATAAGATACCTGGGAATAAACCTAACTAAAGAGGAAAAGGATCTGTACTCAAGGAACTTCAGAACACTCATGAAAGAAATTGAAGAACACACAAGAAGATGGAAGAGCATTCCATGCTCATGGTTCAGAAGAATAAATATTATTAAAATGTCTATACTGCCTAGAGCCATCTATAGTTTCAATACCATCCTGATCAAAATTCCACTGGCATTTTTCAAAGAGCTGGAACAAACAATCCTAAAATTTTATGGAACCAGAAGAGACACTGAATTGCTAAGGAAATGTTGAAAAAGAAAAACAAAGCTGGGGGCAGCACATTGCCTGATTTCAAACTTTAGTACAAAGCTGTGATCACCAAAACAGCATGGTATTGGCAAATAACAAACACACAGACCAGTGGAACAGAGTAGAGAGCTCAGATATAGACCCTCAACTCCATGTCAAATAATCTTTGACAAAGCAGGAAAAAATATACAGAGGAAAAAAGATAGTCTCTTCAATAAATGGTGCTGGGAAAATTGGACAGGTATGTGTAGAAGAATGAAACTCAATCATTCTCTTACACTGTACAGAAAGATAAACTCAACATGAGGCAAGAATCTATCAAAATCTAAGAGGAGAACATAGGCAGTAACCTCTTCGACATCAGCCACAGCCACTTCTTTTGAGACATGTCTCCAAAGGCAAAAGAAACAAAAGTGAATATGAACTTTTGGGACTTCATCAACACCAAAAGCTTCTGCACAGCAAAGGAAACAGTCAACAAAACAAAGAGGCAAGCTACAGAATGGGAGATGATATTTGCAAATGACACTACAGATAAAGGGCTGATATCCAAGATCTATAAAGAACTCCTCAAACTCAACACACACAAAACAGATAATCATGTCAAAAAATGGACAGAAGACATGAACAGACACTTCTCTAAAGAAGACATACAAATGGCTAACAGACACATGAAAAAATGTTCATCATTATTAGCGATCAGGGAGATTCAAATTATAACCACATTGAGATACCACCTCACACCAGATAGAATGGCCAAAATTAACAAGAGAGTAAACAACATGTGTTGGAGAGGATATGGAGAAAGGGGAAAACTCTTATAATGTTGGTGAGAATGCAAGTTGGTGTAGCCACTTAGGAAAAGAGTGTGGAGACTCCCTAAGAAATTAAAAATAGAGCTTCCCTATGACCCTGCAATTGCACTACTGGGTATTTACCCCAAAGATACAGATATAGTGAAAAGAAGGGCCATCTGTACCCCAATGTTCATAGCAGCAATGGCCACAGTCGCCAAACAGTGGAAAGAACCACCATGATGCCCTTCAACGGATGAATGGATAAAGAAGATATGGTCCATATATACAATAGAGTATTAAGCCTCCATCAGAAAGGGTGAATACCCAACTTTTGTATCAACATGGATGGGACTGGAAGAGATTATGCAGAGTGAAATAAGTCAAGCAGAGAGAGTCAGGTATCATATAGTTTCACTTACTTGTGGAGCATAAGAGTAACATGGAGGACATTGGCACATGGAGAGGAGAAGTGAGTTGGAGGAAAGTGGAGGGGGAGACAAACCATGAGAGACTGTGGACTCTGAGAAACAAACTGAGGGTTTTGGAAGAGAGGGGGTGGGGTGTTGGGTGAGCCTGGTGGTGGGTATTATGGAGGGTACATATTGCATGGAGCACTGGGTGTGTTGCATAAACAAGAATTTTGGAACACTGAAAATCAAGTCAAATTAAATTAAATTTTTAAAAAAGCGTTAGGATCAGAATGGGTCTGAAGCTCAGCTAATAGGAATTGGATACATGATATCTTCCTAGATTAGCAACTTGTCAGAATGTTAAAATATCAGGACAGAGTTTCTAAAATAATTCTAAATTTAGAAGTGGTCCTTGGGTATGAAATGGGTGGAACGTTACACATATGGGATGAAGCAGGAAACTGCTTTGGGGACAGTAAGATGAGAATATAAGAAGCCAAGCAAATTCTGAGTTCTCATGAGAAGAATTTAAATATCCATTTGTAGATATAAATAAAAATTTTTCTGTTATAGAAGTCAGTAAGGGGAAAGGAAGTATACTAGCTTAAAGGGTTAGGACTGGCTTTCCACATAAATGAGTACATAAGAGTCTTTTTCAACATGTATTGTCTTGACCAGGAGATATAATTTCATTGGAATATATGAACTGAATAGTGAACTATTTGATATTGAATATAATTCAGTATGATTTTTGTTATTTTTTCCTTTTCATTAATATGGATGGCCTAATATAATTGATAACACTATTCGAGTCATACTAACTCAAAAGATTGAGAATCATCCTGGATTCACTCTCCTTCACCTCTTATATCATCAGTTACCAGATCTCACAAATACTACCTATTTCTAAAATGTCTATGGCCAAATGTCTTTTTCTAAATTACTATGTGCATTTATGCATCTTTATATGTTCCTGACCTAGTTTAGTTATATTCTAGGTAAAGCCATTTATGACAGGTCCCGCATATTCTGATTACTTTTGGTCACAAGAAGAGAACTCATTTTACTAATTAAGTTCCAGCCAATATAATATATGACTTCTGATCTCTTACCATTTAAGTCTCCAGCTCTGGTTGGAAGCCTCAAGTGGTGGTTTTAGGGTTAGGGAGGCATAGGGTTAGTATCTTCACTAGTCTTAGTCCATGACCTTCTCAGTTTCCTAAATTAGCCATAATCCCTGACCTGTCCCCGTTGGACCTGGGGTGGGGAAAGAGCAGTAAAAAGAAAAGATTCTACTTGACTGGTATACTTGTAATCTGATCCAGATGGCTTACGATGATTACAATTTCAGGCTCATTATCTTAGGAGGCACTTTTTTAGGTTCCTTATAGAACCTTCTACTCGAAAACCTCAATGGACAATCATTTGCTATGAGTAAGGTCCTTCTTCTGGCTGTGCCCACTGTTGATTCCCCACACTCCCAGACTCAGGATGGTGTCTTCGCCTCTCCAGATAGTCCTCTTGTGTGGGATTCTTTTTTAGAAACACATCAGGCCAGCTTGGCTCTGATGGAATTGGCCATTCCCATGCAATACTCTTTATTTCCTCTACCTCAAACTATTCTAGCCTCTGCCATGCACCATTAGAATTTTCTTAGTAAAATTAGACCCTATTTTTTTGCCACCAAAGACCCTGTGCTCATGTCAAGTTCTCTAACTATTTTGGATGAAGACCCTCAACCTTAGCTTATGTTGGAAAGAAGGTACCCCCTATTCTTTCATGAGAGAACATAGAGCCTACTGACAACACTCTCCAAAGGAACACTACTTTTCATTCAGCTCAGCCTTTTTTTCAAACTTCAAAGGCAGATAAAGAGCTAATGATGGTATAACTATTTCCATAATCTTGTAGTATGTTCTATATAAGCAATCTGGCACTTTCCTTTATTTGTTGCATTGTTCTTGCACTTTGCTCAGAACTCATCAGAGAAATAATCTCATTTTAATATCTGACTACAAATATGTCTCTCTCGCTAAGTAGATTAAACACTTAAAGTCAGAAACCAAGGCAATATGGAGTGCTAGTTAGAGCACAAAGATTGGGGCCAGATGTGCTATGGTTGAGATTGCTGTTCCATTACTTATAGATGGGAGACCTTGACCACATTATTTACTTTCTCTTGGATGTGGTTTCTTCATCTGTAAAATGGGGCTAAGAAACCTAACTTATGGTAACAAATGTCCTTTATTAAGCTTTTGCTTTCATATCATTTATTTAGCCTTGTGTGAAAATCAAAACAAAATCAAGTATGCAAATTCCTTTATATCTATTGTCTCATTTTTATGAGATGGGATTTGTTATTTTCCCCCATTTATTGATGAGGCATATATGTTAATTAACATGACAAATTTATATAGTTATTAATTATTCAGAAATGACAGCTGGGAATCTAGAAATGCAGTAGATGCTCAGTTAATACTTAATAAAATAAATATTTCTTACCATTTTACAGATAAGGAAATTGCTGTACATAAATATTTAATTAATTACCATATTTCACAAATCCAGTAAATGTTGTTTCAGACTTGCACAGCTAGGTTTCTTAAAGTCTATTCTGTTTGAGTCAATGACTGACTCCAAACTCCATTGCACTTGCAAACTCATTAGCACACATACACATTTAAATATATAATGAATTACTTCCTAGGTTTTTGAAGCAGGAAATATAAATTCATTTATCCAGTTATTTTACTAATGTATGGGATAAAGTAAAGTTATAATACAGCCTTTATAATAAATTTTACATAGTTTTTAGAACAGGATGTAATAAAAACTAATATGGATGGTTGAGTTTACTTAGTTTACTCATAATGTCCATTAGTATCACATGGCCAATATTGTTTAGGGGTCGTGCACGGATAGAATGTTTTTGTATGGTTTAATTTATAATATTCTCAAAGAAAACAAAAACAGCCTCATATTTATCCTATTCAATTAACTTGTGTGGACTTATAAATTATGTCTTGCTAAGTTTCTGGCTTGAAGAATAGAGAGGCCAGGGGATTGATCTAAAAAAAAAAAAATAACAATATACTCAATGAGGAATCTTAAATAATAAATATCAAATAATTAAGCTATTGAATTATTAGCTTCATTCAATAATATATATTAGGTAAATAGTATATAGCAGGCACTTTTCTAATCCCCAATTTAGCACAAGAGTATATTAGATTTTCCTAGTTTTATTTTTTTCCTAGTTTTATATAAGTGAGCTAAGAAGACAAAATTACTGGATATATGGAGCATAATTTCTGCTAGAAAAAATAAAACCCCAACAAAATAAGTAAAAAGAAACAAGGTGCAGGGGTTTTGATTATGGATATAAGTTGTCCTATTTTTAAGAAGGTAGCTAAGGAAAGCTTTTAAAGAAAAAAAAAGGTGATATTCAAATAATGAGCTAAAGGAAGTGAGAGAGAAATTCCAACAAGTAGTTGGGGAGGGGAGAGTGTCTCAAGCAGTTTGAAAAATAAAAATAAATAGTCAACATTGCACCAAGACTGGTCTTGGGAGAATAGCAAGGGAGCTGCTGAGCAGAATTCTCCAAGGAAGCAGGATGGCAGATAGAGAAAATGGTCAGAAATGTGGGAAAAAATGTGACAGGAAGAGAGAAAATGATAATGGGCTTCACAAAGACATAAAGATTTTAGCTTTTGTTTGGAGTGAGATTGAAAGATATTAGAGGGTTCTTAGCAGAGTGAGCCCATTATGTAATATGGGTTTATAAGTTGACTCTGACTGTCATGATAAGAGATGAATGAAAAGGGGTAAGGGCAGAAGCATCAAGGATGGTGGAAGGCTACTACAAGATTGAATGGAAGAATGATCTGATGGATCACTGTGGTCGACGGATTTACATTAGTTCATCTAAGCAGCTGTGGAGTTATTAAAAAGTAGTCAAATTCTGGACATTTAAGATAAAGCTGGTGGAATTTGCCAAACTATTAGAAGCAGAGACTAAGAGAACGAGAAGAGTTGAAGATGGTTCAAGGATCTCTCACAGTATGAAAGTCTGGGATTGCTATTATACTAAATGGGATAGATTGGAGGGAGAACAAGTTTGGACAAAGAACTAAAGCATGGATTTGGATAGGTTAATGTGATATAGCCATTAAAAAATACAGTGGAAAACTCCAGTTGGCCAGTGGAGATTGAATCTGGAATTCCAGAAAAAGTGCACACTACAGCAAATTATATTCAAGAAACCAAAGCATATTGATAATATTTAAATTCATGGGACTTGCACACTGTATTCCATACTATTATACAATTAAGATCTTTACTTTTGCAGACAAGCATACTTATAATTCATCTATTTAATACATATATTAGATACAGAGTATATACCTAAATATAGACATATATTTATATATGTGTGTGTTTATGTGTATACACACGCACACACACACACACACACACTCTACTCCTAGTTATACATCAGTTAAAATACTTATAACTTTTCACAAAAAGCACATTCAAGACTGCTTATAACAACACTAGTTATAATATCCCAGATTAGAAACAACTCATATGTCCAACATAGATAGAAAATATAAATAAATTCTGGTATATGTGTACAATGAAATATAAAGAGTAATGGCAATGAATGAGATACAACTGTTTACAATAATGTAGATAAATATCACCCACCATGTTGAGCCAAAAAAGCCAGACTAAAAAAAAAAAGCATATATTGTACTTTTCCATTTGAATAGGATGAAAAAAAGTGTGAGAAGTCAACTGGTGATTAACATTGGTGGGTTGTGACTTGAAGGGAGGTGCAAGGGGAACTTCTTAGGTGCTGATTTTGGTCTTTTTCTTCAACTCAGTGCTGATTACATCATAGTATTCACTTCTTAAAAATCACCAATGTGTACATTTATGATTTGTGTACTTTTTATTTTAATGTTAAATTTCAAGTAACATTTACTTAAACTACCTTTGTTGACCCCATTTCTCCTGCCAGCTACTACGTTGGAAAAGACATGATAGAGACGGAAAACCTGACACGGCAAGTGAAAGAAAGCATTATTAGAGGAATGTCCTTGAGTAGATGAAAAGAGATGGAAAACAGTACACAAGAAGACAATTTGTCCATTGCTAAGTATATGGGTAGATTGTGTCTGGGAAGTGACATTGCATGGGCACAGATGAAGGTAGGAAAGTGGATACCTGTTGTAAGAGCATTCAAATATCTGTATTGGTTATATCTTTCCCATGAAATCAGAACCATGATGAAATCAGTGAAAGAATGGGAAAAGAAGTGTTGGAAGTTTAAGGAGAGTGAAGGTAAAATGTAATCACTTAGGAGAGTAGGAGATTCACTTACTGGAGAAATAGTACAAGAATGTTGGACCCATATGATTTCAGTGTTCGAGAAACTGAAGTGATCCAGACAGTGTGTGTGTGTGTGTGTGCGTGAGTGCGTGCATGTATGTGTTTGGGGGTGGCATGGACATATGTGGCAGTATGTGTATATTATTTTCCAACCATATTCAACTATAACTGATATGACAGCTAGAAAAATGGATTTAACCAGCATTATTGTTTAGCTTAGTGGATAAGATAGTATGAGAGAAGGACAAAAGAACTGAGTATATATGCAGATGAGTAAATTTAATGATTAACCATAGAATTTAATCTACATAAAGTTAGATATGAGGACATGAATAAAGTCAGTGATAGTGAAAGGTTACTAAGTTCATAGATTATGGATACAAATGGCATTGAAGGTTTTTAAGGCTTGAGGTACAAGAGGCAGTGAGATAAAAGGATAAGAAGTGATAAGAAATTAAAATTTAAAATATGGAGTGTTGGTACTTAACATTAGAATGATAAGGTCAAGTGCAATATGGGAGTAAGAGCAAAAAAGATGACATCATAGGAAAGAAAGAAAAAAAAAGTTGGAGACCAGAATTTTGGTAAAATCATCTATGTTTATTATAATTTGATAACATTATGCATTTATAATATTGAAATTACCATGAATGATGAGATAAGTAGAGTAAAAAAAAAATAGCAATGACCTGAGAGTTAACTATTGAATATTAACTTTTAAAAGTGGACATACATGATGGATATGTATGTGGACTTAGCATTTTGTATTTTGTAGTAGTGGAGTGAGAAGCAACAATACATATCTCAATTTATTTTTTAACTAGTGTGGTCATTTGGTTTAGAACCTAAAAATTTTTATACTGTGTTAAGCTTAAGTTTTTTTCTTTGATTATATTTAAATATATTTAAATTATATTTATGAGGGAAATTGAGTATGACAAGTTTATATAAATGTGAAGTTCATGGAACAAGGATTGCTTAGAAATGTACAGAATATATTTTTATTTTTATTATTTTTTTATTTTTAATTTAATTTTTTTTAAGATTTTATTTATTTATTTGACAGAAAGAGATGACAAGTAGGCAGAGAGGCAGGCAGAGAGAGAGAGAGGAGGAAGCAGGCTCCCCACTGAGCAGAAAGCCTGATGTGGGGTTCGATCCCAGAACCCTGGGATCATCACCTGAGATGAAGGCAGAGGCTTTAATCCACTGAGCCACCCAGGCACACCCAGAATATATTTTTAAATGAAGACAATAGTTGATTTAATTTTCTCCCAGAACAGAAAGAATACAAAGATAATGCGTAAAAAAAAAAAAATCAGATAAATATGTTGGAATATAGTTTGCTTCTCTGATCTCACCAAAACAATGAAGAATACCTTCAAAATGTCCTTAACAATATTTAGATATTTTTCCTTAGCATATATTTGATTTTGGTGGCTTAGTTTTATGAATTTTTGTGAAATAATTAAATAGACTTAAATAGACTTAGTTGCTTCATCTGATCATAATATCCTTGTAAATATACATGTTCAAACAGTATTCCAACATTTTTACATATTATACTGAGATGTGCAAATTTATATAAAATGTAGACTCCTCCAGAATAGTTGAATGTAGTACTTATTTATTCCCAAGGTCTTTCCTTAAGAAACAATGAAAGACTTCTGTGCATGTTTAATGAATTTAAAATGACTTCAACTTTTTACAAAGTTTAAGTCCTCTTTCCATTTTAGTTATGGTACAAAAGTCATTTCAAGGTTCTAAAGCGGTGATCTAAAGTGGTATCTCCAGAATCCTGCAGGTTGATGAAGAGCAAAACTGGACAGTACAATTCTTGGCTTTCATTTTATTCAGTGAAGCCCCACTTTCATCTGTTTTATATACTAAGATTCTGCTTAAGGTTATTTTGGAAACAATAGTTTTTACTGATGAAAAGAATAATGATGACAAATACATGATAGACAGAAAGAGTCACTAGATCCCAGGATATGTTTTGTCTATATAACTATTCTACATACAGCACAAATAACATAATTTTAATAATTTATTTATTTTTATTTCCTCCTCATTATATGACAGACTTCAAAGGGCAAAGATTTTAGTCTGTTCTTTTTTGTTTTGTTTTATTTTGTTTTGTTTTTTATAGGTTATCATAGCACCTGAAAATGTTTCTGATGTATATTAGCTGCTCCATGAATATTTGTTCAATAAAGGGATATGGAGACAGAAGCCTATGCAATTCTTAATCTTTCAACATTTGCCTTGCTTCCTTTAGAAAAAAAATAGGGGAAAAAACTGTTACCTCAGTTGAGAAGAACAAAGGAGATGATGTGTGTAGAAATACTCTATACACTGCTGAGCACTCTCTCATTAAGCGTAAAGTATAAGGCACAATTACTAGATAAAATAAATTGTTTTCATTAGCTCAGCAATCAAAGGCACAAAAATAATAAACAAATAAAGTTGTTGATATTTTTTCCAGTAACCTCAATCACCATGATAATTTGGGGTGAGGGGTAATCACAAAGAGATAGGACAAAAAACTTGCAGTGGACATTGGCAGATAAAGGTGCTATAGTTTTACAAGGGAAAAAGAATGTCCTAGTAATAAGGCAAAAGCAAAAATGAACCCAAATTCTCTCATGACCTCAGCTATCATCCGGGGTATATTGTTCCAATCAACTGGAATGATTTTATTAAAAAAAATATTTTATTTATTTGAGAGAAAGAGGGAGAGAAAGTGAGTGGGAGGAGGGACAGAGGAGAGAGAGTCTTAAGCAGAGTTGGCCCTGTGGCCCTGAGCCTGGAACCCAACAGAGGGCTCAATCCCATGACCCCAATATCTCAATAAGAGCCAAAACCAAGGCTCAGAGGCTTAGCCTACTGTGCTACCCAGGCACCACTGGAGTAAATCTTAATAACCCTAATGTTACCATAGATAAAACAGTAATTTTATAGAATACAATGATACCCATGGAATGTTCTTTCTAGAGGAAAGCAGACTATTAGACCATGATTATTAATTTAATAATTACATACTGTCTATCAGAATCTGTATTAGGTATTTTATATACATTATCTGATTTAACTGTCATAACAGCTCTAGGAGTTTCAAATTATTTTCCTCATCAAGCTGTACAGAAATGAATGGGTTTGTGCACTGACCCAAGCAAAATGTAGACTTGAATTTTCAATTTCACTTTCTCTAGCTCTAAATGTGTATTCATTCCATTTTGGAAAATGAAGCCATACCCCAGTAAAAAGTAGGTGGAAAAATTTGGTGAAGCAATAAAAATGAATTTATAAAAAAAAAAAAAAGCTACTACAAATAAAGCCCCTATTACAAAGAAGCAACATTTTCACACACAATGAGATGGTCAGAATACCACTAGAATTCAGATGAATTCAGAAAAATAGGATTTGAAAACAGATTATCCTTAACAAAGTACTAAAAATATATAGAATCCCAATCCAGTGTTTACAGTTATTGTCCATATCTGTGCAATTATACTTATGTTGACAGTTTTGTTTACTTAAAATATGTATTTTTCTATACTGTATGTCAACCATATTTAACTCATACTTTTATCACCTTCATAAAGTTTCAATTAAATAAAAACATCCTGAATTGCTGGATAAATACAGTAAAGCCATAGTAGATTTATCCTCTCTTTCATTCTAGAAACAACATAAAATTAACAAGGAAAATTAATTCCTAAATCTGCTATAATAAAAAGTAACTGAGAAAAACCACATAGTTAAAAATGTATATTTTTTAAAATAGTCAATATTAGATAAAATTCACCTTCAAAGTAAGGGGCCAATTCAGGAAACATTAGCAAAAATATTGACTTGGAGTGCAGGGATAGTGTCCTTATTCATATAACCTAACTGTTGAGACAGAATTAGAAGAAAAACTTTTCCTGGGCCTGATTCAGTTCAGAGAAACACAAAGAAATACAGAGTGCCATATGTGAAGGGAGCAGTCTCTCTCTGTGGATTCTCTGAATTTTAAAGTCTAAGAAACTACCACTTCATCCATTATTGGAAAATATTGCAAATGGCTAGTTGAGAAAAGTTATTCATTCAATTATGAATAATGTAAAGAAGAGGACACAACCTCCATATGAAAATCAAAATAATTGAAAAAGTAGAAGTAACCCTTCCCAATAGATAAAAACAAAACAAAACAAAACACTTCTATGGAAGGATGTTGCCACAGAGCAGATCAAACTAAATAAAAATGTCACTGTTAATGCTGTTCAAGATATCCAATCAACCAGACCACTTAATGATTTAGTGTCAATAGTGATAAAATTTATCTCACTGTTCATAAACAGTCATACAGTGGTATTTTTCTCTAGAGTGTTTCATCTGAACACTTGATGCATTCTTCTTGTACTAGACCTGAGAAATACACACACTGGGATTTTGGGACAGAGCTCAAATGTAGATCTCCGTTTATGTCACGTAAGTAAAGCACCTCACTCTGAATTTCCCCCATCATTTTTAAAGCTAGGAAAAAACCAGCTGTTTTGCTTAGATGGCAATCATTTACATGGTTATTGGGTGTTCTCGAGCAAATTTTTCACAGTGGGAGACTTTTTACAGATAAGTAATTCATCAGTGATAGAGGGAAAGATTGCAGAAACAGTCTAGTTAAATGTTATTATGGGGAAATTGCACATTTTGTCTATTTAAACATTATTGCTTTGTTTTGGAATGTAGGTTCAAATAAGCTTTAGAATATAAAGTTTCCAAGAAGTCATTTTCTTTAAGAAACTAGCTAGGTTAAAAATAAACTTTTGTCAGCAGAAAAACTGTTTAGCTAACTGTTTGTAATCCTTAGCTGGAGAAGAGCAGAGGGAATCAAACTCCATCAGTTGTGTGATTAATAGCTTGGACTGTAGAACTTTCAAGCAGAGCGTAATCATGTGAGAGAAGCACACACACTAGACAATATTTTTATCCCTTAAATTAAAGTCATGGGATTGCAGGGTAGAGAGGCTGAAGTAGAGGGCACAGTTGTTGAGTTTGATTTTTTTTTTCTTTTGGTTTCAGTTTTATTTTGATCCAGGCAGTGAATATATTCAAAAAAGCTCCTCTTACCCAATCTGCATGGGTGTAAATACCTGAATCCTAGGGAGATGAGTTCAGTTTGGCAGCTTAGCTAATTGAAAAACATTGACACCCAAATTGACCTGCTTATTTCTTACTTCTGAGGCCACAAGCCTCATACTGGCAGGAGCAGCTGGGGCAGCATATAAAACACATCAAGATGTGTCTGAGCATAAGTAGCTTTTAGAAAAATGGAAGGGTTATAACCATGGATAGATAATTAGCAAATGATATCATGTAAGAATGGTCAGTGGTACTTCAAAGTACTGATAGTACTATTTTTCTTTGGTACTTGTATTAAAGTAGCTTCTGGTTCTAAATAATTTAAATGACTTGCATATATATGTATATATGTACATTCAGCTGTAATTTTGACAAAATAGGCCATGAGCTTTTGACATATTCTGTTACTTTTAATAAATCTGGTTAACTTAAATTTTAACATGTTTTCTAGATTTTAAGTCTTCTCTATTTAGTTTTTGTCATATATATTGCCATTTTTAATAGTTAACTAAATTTTTTTTAAGGACTTCCATTTCAGTCAATTTAAAATTCTAAAATAAAAAAACAACCATACAATAAAGTTTATATTCTAGATGAAATAATACTGGTGATTATCTTTGTGAAGAGTGAAAAAAGATAGTACAAGATGTAAGAAAAAAGAGAAGGAGATAGTGAAAATAAATGCAGCAGAGAGAGATAGAAATACATCAAAATATAAAGATGCAGAGAGGTTTCATTTTTAACATAGACACCACAAATTTTACTTTCAGTATATTCTCCTCCAATCAGTGAAATATACTTTATCACTGTGAAATGGTCTCTCATTTTAAAAAGAAATATTAACTGTAGACAGAGATATGGAATATTTTTTTTATCAACTCTCTCTTACTTATTTCTTACTTTTGAGTTTTCTTTTATGTAGGTCAGGCATTTTTTTTCCATCTCTCTCCAGAGCAAAATACTTTAAATTAGTGAACTACACTCATTTTCCCGATTCCTCTTCTGTGGTTGTTTCTTGAAGCTATTACAATCAGGCTTTCATTCCTATCATACCACCCAATCTGTGCTCATAAAAGTTACCAGTAACCTCCAGTTAAATTAACACACTGGTAATTTCTCAGCTTTTATCTTTCTTAATTCATTTGCAGTATTTGACAAAATAAATAACCTCCTTTTTCTAGAAAACATATACATCATTTGCCTTCTGGGCTCACACTACCACTATCTCACAAGTCTTTTTTACTCAGTTCCTTTCCACTTTTCTCCCATCTACTATTTTCTGTGGGATGGATTATTTCTCCCACAGTTCAATTTTCTGTCATTAGAGTAGTTAGTACATTTATATTTCGTGTACTATTTATATAGCTGTACTTTATTTTCTGCATTTGGTTAGTTAAATATTTTCTAGTATTCCATTTGATTTTTTCTACTGGCTTTTGTCATACTTTTATATGTATGAATATGTGTATATGTACTTATGTATGTAGATGTGTGTTGTATATTGTAATATCTAATTCTTAGCTTATCTTCCTCTACTTATTTTTAATATTAAACCACTTCATATAAAATGTAAGAAGTTTGCAAGAGTACAGTTCTATTAAATCTCCCATTCCTAATTTGTTGTATATTTGTATATTCTACGTACATTCATTCAGATTTTCTATTTGCTATCATTTTCCTGCAATCTGAAGAACTTCTTATGGCATTACCTTCTGTCATTACTTTTAGTACAATTTTTCTGTTGACAAATGTTCTCTTTTTTTCCCTTTATATGAAAATACATTTTATCAAATAAGTGCTATTTTCGTGGGATGTAAGATTCTGGAGAATAGCTAATATAAATATATTTTTAGCACTTTAAAGATTTTATTTATTTATGTGAAAGAGAAAAAGAGCATAAGTAGCAGAGAGGCAGGCAGTGAGGAAGGAAGCAGGCTCCCTGCTGAGCAGAGAGCCCAATGTGGGGCTCAATCCCAGGACCCTGGGATCATGACCAGAGCAGAAGGCAGACGCTCAACCGACTGAGCCACCTAAGTGCCCCTATTTTTAGCACTTTAAAGATGTGGTCTTCTTGTCTACCTTTCTGTATGATCAGAAGTCAACCATAAGTTTTATTTTTGTTTCCCCACATAGAAGTGTTCTTTTTTGTGCTGCCTTCAAAATATACCTTGGTCTTGCAAAGTTTGATTCTGATATTCTTATGGATGACTTTATTTTATTCAACTTGAGGTACATGAAACGTCTAGCATATGCATTAATAAAAATTAATACTTTTCATAAATTTGGTGATATTTCTTTGGATATTTTTTCTCCTGTATTCTCTCTGTTTTCTCATCTTTGACTTCATTACATCTGTGTTGGACCACTTTTCATTGTCCCACAAATCCCTGAATGTTTTTTCAATGTTTCCAATATTTTCTATTTTTTCATTGAATTAGATATTATTTTATTGATCTATATTCAAGTTCACTGACCCTTTATTTTGCAGTATCTGATTTCCATTAACTTTTTCTAGTCATATCACATATAATTTTTGTGGTTTTAAAATTTAATATAGTTTCTTTTCCCTGCTGAAGGTCTCCATTTATTTACTCATTGTGTCTATCTTTTCCTTTAAATCATTAACTGTATTTATAATGGCTGTTAAAAAATTCTTATTTGTTAGTGTTAACATCTGCAGTCACCTCAAATTTTATTTTTAGTGACTCTTTATTAACTTTTAACGGGTTGTATTTTCCTCCTTCTTCAAGTCAAGTATGTTATGCTTGACATTGTGTGTTATACTTCACAGGGTATATGAATGATGTTCACTTCCTAAAAGATTATTGATTTTTGTTTTGTTAAGAAGCTTGATCTAGTAAAATTTGATTTTATTCTTTGCAGCAGTATGTCTACTTCTTTTCTTCTCTCTTTTCTTCCTTCCTTCCTAATTCTGTGCTTTGTCTTCAATCATGAACATTGTACTGATTTTATGACATGGCCTTTCAGAATTTCAGATGAATGATCAGCTGCCTAGATCTAATTTTCATTGACAAAGTAAGATTACCATCATTTTTAATATGTCATGACCTCTGAAATCTCTGTTCTGATCTTAGTCCCCTAACAGCTGCTTTCTATTAGATCTCGTTAGAATCTTACCCTATACATGTGCAACCCAACCTTCAGACAAATAGCCCCAGGGAAGCCCTCTGCATATTTCTGTGTCTGCCTTCTGTGAAACTCCCTACTGTCCACTAATCTGCCCCACAAATTTTAGCTACTTCAGCAAACCTTGATTTTACCTTCTCTGTTCACCAAGACTGTGATCTCATTAGGCTATAATTCAGAACATACCCTCAGGCAGAAAGTTTGGGTGAACATAAGGTTCACAGTAGTTATACTTTTCTCATGGATCACAGTTCTGTGATGCCTGCTGCTCAATACTTGAAAACAGATTCACATGTTTTCCCCATTTTCATATAGTTTTCTTATGAGGACAAGTCTGATTCCATGGTTAGAAACCAAAGTCTGCACTTCTCACATATCTTGACTAGCAATTGTTTTCCCAGTTAATTTGAGTTACTAACCTTCACTTATAAATGTAAGCATTTTTCTCAAGTTAAAGCAATGCTTTATTTCTAGTAGCTTGACAAAATCTTGAAGTTATGCTTGACTCTTCTCTTTGATTCTATAATTCAATCCATTAGTAAACTCTAGTTTTACCTTCAAAATATAGGCATAATATTTATCCATGGCATGGATTAACCATCCAATGTTTCCACAATATTCCTGCCTCTTTTTTGGACAGAATTACTTCAATAGGTTTCAAGTTAGATTCTTCCTTCTATCTTTGAATTCTCAGGGTTGTCATTATCTTATACAGTATTTTTGTGCTTCTTTCGAAGAGATGTCACCTATGATCAAAAACTTTCATTTTGGGGACATCATTTAAGTGTCTGTCTTTAGCTCAGGTCATGATCCCAGCATTCTGGGATCAAGCAGCATTTTGGGCTCCCTGCTCAACAGGAAGCCTGCTTCACCTTCTCCAGCTCTCCTGTGCTTGTGTTCCCTCTCCTGCTAGCCCTTTCTGTCATAAGTAAATAAAATCTTTAAAAAATAATAAATAAAACCATCATTTTCTTATTCTCCCAAGTTCTCCCTTATTCTCTCAAGTTCTATAATTGATTTTAATAACTAGAAACCCCATAAGCCTAAATTAAATATATTTACATAGAAATACTCATTGCTTTACCATTATGAAGTGACTCCTGTCTGTACCGTGTATAGGTTAAAGTAGGCTCCTTTTTTAACATCATGTTTTGATAAGGAGAGCCAAATATCTAAAATATGTATCAATATTAATAATATGTAGACATGCAGAAGCATTAAATTAAGAATTTATTGAGTTCAAATATTAACTATGATTAAACATTGTGGACATTATAAATCTTAATGTAATTTATCTTCTACATTTCTGGTTTTCCACATATAATCTAATTCCTCAAGGGCACATCTAATCTAATCACAGTGTCTGGCACATAGTATGTTTGGCCTGCAAAAATATATTGAGATACCCACAGGAAGATTGCAAGATCTGGGTTTGATTGTTAGGAGAAAGGATGATGATAGATTGAGGAATTTAAGGGTATATTTGCCCATGGCCTGACTTAGATAAAAATGTTTCTAAAAGAATAAATTGCTGTTTAATGGGAAATTAAAATAAAATAAAATAATAATAAAATTAAATTAAATTAAAAAGTGTGTGGCTTAATAGTGTTTTAATAGTAGATAGATGCAAAATGTACAGCGTCATTTAAAGACACTGAAAAATAGATTACCTGAACAACTGTTGTCAGCAATATATGATAGAAATGAAACACCTAGTCATTTTATATTTTAGAGATATGATAATGGCCAGCTGCTGACATAGACTACCCTCAATTCTTTAGGATATGGGCCTGTCCAACTTGGCCCTTGCTTCATCAAAGCATGCACTCTGTGAGGGAAAAGAGTAGTCTCTCACAAGAAGGACGTTACAATTTTAGGTAATCTAATCATTTAAGTGACATCCTTTGCCCTGGCCATGGCCACAGGTCTTTCTGAAGAGCAGGGGCAACACAGGAATCAAAGCCAGGGCATAAGGATTATTGGGGTGCCAAACTGGAGACTGCCTGTCACAGTTATTCACAGTGTTCTTGGTTGCTGGAATCATTTGTGTACTCTTTTTTTTACTGTCAATTATCTGAATTCTCTTAATATTTCTTAAGTTAACTTGCATAACCTAAAATGTTGTACTTAGCCTTTGTTGGTGTGAATATTTGGAAGGCTCCTTCTATCAAAATTTGCTGAGACTTAAGATATACTCCCTTTGTCCTTTATATGGAGATGCCAAGTCAAATTTGAAGTTTAATTATGGTATCTTTGTTAATCTTGGTAGTTAATCTATTTGACTTTTTCCTCTTTTCCAAGTCTCTGTTTACATAATTTTATTTTAATAGTAATATAAGAAGGTCATAACTATCTTAGGTATATAAAACTTTTTTGTTACCTAATACTTCTGGATTGAAGACATAACTATATCTTCATGTATGCATGTTTTTGTGTATAACATGTACAGATAATTAGATTGATGAGTAGATTGATAGATCAATCTTTAGGTATTAAAACATAATAAAATTACCCTGTTCAATAGTTAGATTTTCTTTAAAATTCCAAGTCATTTCTGACTGTCCTTTTTTCTTATAGATTTTTAAAGCACAGCTGCTCTCTAATTTTTTTTTTTTTGATGGTGAAGCATAGTGTATTTTATGTATTAATAATTTCTAAGTTCCTGACTCAGTGGCTGAGATGAATCAATGGTAATTCCAATCACTTACATAGTTGACTCAAGAGTATGAGCAGTGTGGCTTGGAAAGGATGAAACATTGAGGTCAGTTTCACATATTCTGAATATGATGTGCCTTGAATTATGAGACTGAGATATATGGTTTATTATGCTCTTTAATATTTTATTCTTTACAAACAGTGTTATTTGCCTCTATGTGGATTCTAGTTTTCAGTTATAGGGACATCTGTCATATTTCTGAAAGATTGTTCTGAAAGCTATCTGAGATGTCTAAACAACAAAAATTCAGTATGCCTAGGTCTTAAAATTAAAGATACTGTTTCATGTACCAGAACATTCTTTTTGAGTCTTATTTGAATAAGAGTTCCAAAGGGCTTTTTCACTCTTTTTACTATGTCTGGGTTTATAGACTTTGAGGGCAAATGCTGTCATATTTCTAGATGATAAAGCTTTCTGACTATTTTCTTGGTAACTACTTATGGTAACAGCAGAAAGGTTAGTACCTCCCTCTTGAATCTCTCTCTTAAATTATTCAAAAACTCTGAGAAAGCATACTTAGTCTGACAGGGGTCACCAATCCTACTCTGAGAACCAGGATAAAACACCACAGGAAATCAGATTGGTTTCACTGATTTATCAGTCAAGGATCCTCCTGAGAGCTGGCTCATACAATTTTAGGGACTGGCAAATCTAGGCTAGCCTGCTAGCCTAAAAATTCAGGCAAGAGTTGAGAGTATAGTCTTGAGGAAGAATTCCTTCTCTGGAAAATGTTTTTGTCTAAGCTCTTCAGTAGATCAAATGGGGCCTACTCAGATTGTTAAGGGTAATCTTTATTTAAAGTCGACTGTTTGTAAATGTTAATCTTGTTGATATAATACCTTCACAACAACATTTAGACTGGCATTTCACTGAACAACTGGGCACCATAGCCTGACCAAATAGACCATAAAATTTAACCATCACTCTTCTGAAATACAGTTTTAAAATTGGTCCTTCACATTGTGGCAAACCGAGTATTTTAGTGATCATATATCTAGTTTTAGATTCCCTGCTAGCTATGTGGTATTACTGCATTATATTAGAGCTCTAACATTGCCATACAATTTGTAACAACTCTTTCCTCAAAGTATAACTAGAGTGCGATAACCATCCTTCTTACATAGCACTCATTCTATGTGTGTTACCACTTTCTGCCTATATATGTTAATGGAAATTTTATTTCAAGGATCACTTTGGGGGTGCATAGGTGATACAGTCAGTTAAGTATCTGACTGTTGGTCAGCTCAGGTCATGATCTCAGGATCATGAGATCAAGCCCTGCATCAGGCTCCATGCATTGTGCTGGGTCCGTTTAAATTTCTCTCCCCCTTTCTGCCCCGCCCCCATCTCTGTCTCTGCCTCACTCGCTCCCAAATAAACAAATCTTAAAAAAAAAAAAAAAAAAAAGATTCATTTGTTCTTTGATCCCACTCATTCTTGGTCAGGAAAACCCTTGATGTATCATGGCCAATTTGCTAAACTTCAAATCAATTCTTTCAAATAAGGAAGGTCATTTCCTCTCCTCTCCTTTCCACAGACTGCTTTTTGTTTTGTTTTTTTTCCCTTTCCATAGACTATTTTCTCTACCTGGAGCAATGGCCCTTTCCCTTATGCCCCATTTTTTTTTACTTGTTTAATTTCTCACATCTCTCAACTGTTAATTTGCTATGGAAGCTTTCCTGACTACCCAGTTTAAGGTAAATTGTATTCTCTGCGCCCATCATTTTATGTTCTGTAGTTCTTACTTTATCACACTATTTATAAGTTTTTGTTTTGTTTTGTACTGTTTTATGGATTTTGAGGAGTGTGTTTCTGCTTTTAGGTAAAGATTTTTTTGGCCTCTGTCTTCCATGTGCAGTACCCCCTTTTGATTCAGGTAAGAGAGTTCTCTACACTAGACCTGTGCTTTAGAGGGCTCCATTTAGGTCTTTCCATGTCTGCCCTTTATCCCATAAATTGAAGAGTCTGTTGGAGCAAAGGGATCCACCTACACTTTGCCATTTTCTTGTCCTCTGACTACACTCTAGGAACCCAGCAACTTTAGAAGTTCCTGCTCAAATGGCTTAAAGTTCTCTTGTCCTGAAGATGGGCCTCTAAACTAGAGTGGCCAGAGGAAAGTGTGGGTGTGGACGAAGCTTGGAAATGTGATTTGGGATGTCCACATATGTGTTGCAAAGAAATATCATAGTGTGGTACCAAGGGGAATTTTAGAGAGGAGATGGTCTAAGGGAACCTGTGTGTAGGACGTTTGAGAGTTGGAGACCTAAAGCAGGGGCTGATTGCAGACAACAAGCATATTCTCCCCTGGAACTCAGTGATCCAACAATTACATTTTCTTTAAATACTTTGTGTTTTTAAAGACTGTATTTACCCATTTAAGGCAGAGAGAGAGAGAGAGAGAGAGCACAAACAGGCAGGGAGAGAGGGAGAGAGAGAAGTAGGCTCCCTGCTGAGCCCAATGTGGGACTCCATCCCAGGGCCTGAGCAGAAGTCCCATGCTTAACCAACTGAGCCACCCAGGCTCCCCTATGATCCAACAGTTCTAAATTCAGAACTGGCCTTCCTCTTGTTATGAAGATACATTTGGCAAAGCAAAAGGACAGAGTATATTTTACTTAACACTGATTTGTAATTTTTAAATATTCTGACATATGGTACTTTGTTTTGTCTATTGTAGATTATGTGCTTAATGAGAGAAAGGGACCTCTTTATCCTGCTTTCTGCTCTCCCCAGATTTTGATACATGTCCTTCAGTTAAGATTTGCCTTAAAAAAATTAAATAGGTGAAAAATTCTAGATTAGAAGTTAGGAAGACCAAGTTTTTGGTCCTAGGCTGCTTCTAAACTGCTATTTGGCTTTATACAAATCATTTGGTCTCTTGGCTTTCAACTGTAAAATATGATAATTTAAATTTGATTATTGCTGAGCTATATTCCAGATATAAAACCCATTTACAGAGGCTTCATTAATATGCACTGATATATATTTAACAACGAAAAAGAAAAAGGTAGAGCAGAGAGATATAATTATTGTAGTTAAAAACGAAACTGATCAGATTCAACACACATGGACACCAACCCTTATAATACCTTGTACATCTCTGCTGTACTGTATAGCTTTTAATATTTATTTCTCTGAAGAATCCGAGGAAGGGTGGTGAGTGAAGTTTAGTTCTCCCATTTTACAGATGCAGAGGAAAGACAAGAGAAGATTGACTGTCAGCACGCTTACCAGGAGAACAAAACTTGTTTTTTCTGTAAAATCTCAGTTCTCCTGGGGACCCATTGCAGGCTACGAACTGAATTAGTCCACATAACTGGGACTGAAGGAGAGCTAGAATAGGTGGGCTCTACATAATGCTTTTTTCCCCCTATCCGCACATGAGTCAATTTGGATGATTATTTCCCAAAAAGCCAAAGAAATATGATAAATGGCATCTTCATCTTAAAAACACATGGTCTTTACTTTTTCTCTGTTCTGCACGACTGTATGTTAATATCTCCATTTGTCTTTTACTTGCTTGTGAGATATACACCTTTAATGTGTTAGGTATCTATAATCATCTAAAAAGCTTGTATTTTTCTTTGGGCAGTACAGTTTCTCTTTTAGACATGTTAATATCTCCATTTACTATCCCAGAGCAGAAAGAAATAATATTTTATTTTACAGAAAAACAAATTGTTCTTTCATCTTTCATCTTACAACTTTCATCAAGTTGGCCAGTTTTAATTTCCCTAAACCTAAAGTATGTTTCATCTTATTTATAGTTTTCTCTTTTTTGTGTGTGTTAAAATTGTCAAAACACAAAATGTAAGAATATTACTGAGCTCTAGCATGGACTAGAATTACATATTTAATCTGTTGAAATTTATAGGAAATATTTATAAATATTTCTGAATTGTCAATTCTTTTTAATTTTTTATAAAACTGTGTATATGCTTTTAAACTATTTTTATACTGATAAATTTGTAATGCTAAAAAGAGTTTTCAACCCAGATTTACATTTGATTTTTAGCTAAGTGAAAGAATGTTAGATGTCTGAAGATATATGTGAAATCTTGAAGTATGTTCAAATTAGAATTTTGTTAAATTAATAAATATGTCAATCAAATAATAAATATTAAATTCTTACTATATAAAATGTTTGCTAAACTGCAAATATGCACAAGATAATGCCCCAGATTTATGGAACTTTAATAGAAAGTAACTGAAAACCATGGAAATTACCATTTTTTCCAATGTCCAGATATTAAGATGATTTTCTAAATTTATAACTAAATATCCTTTAATAGTTATAGCTGTAAGATTTCTCATTTAAATACAGTTATAAATCATTTATATGAGAGAGACAGGTAGAAAAGAGAGAAAGGAAATGTTTATTTATAGGGAAGTAAAAATTTAGAATTCAATGAAAGAAATATTTAATAGTGAACAGAAGTGACTAAGAAGGTTTTTAGTTTTGTTTTGTTTTTGTTTGTTTGTTTTTTGTTTTTGTCTTGAAACTATCAGTATCTGTATTCATTGACTTATTTTCAATTAGTTAATTGTGGGATTACATTATACAAATGAGTAATTTTTACTTTTTTTTTTCTTTTTAACTGATGCTTAAAGGCTTTTTCCCATTCCTTCCTTGAATTCTCTTCAAATGCCAAAAGCAAACTTGTGAAACCAAATTATAAGATCAGTTTTTGTACTTTATGCAATTCCAAGATATTCTGGTAGTAATAAAAGGAAATTTGATACTCTAGTCTTCTTTCAATTTTAGGTCTTATTCAGTATATCGGCTTCTCAAGACATTGCATTTTTTTTGTATCACTTACTTTTTAATTTTTATTAATTATTTTTATTAGCATATAATGTATTATTTGCCCCAGGGGTACAGGTCTGTGAACCATCAGTCTTTTTTTTTTTTTTTGAATCACCAGTCTTAACACACTTCACAGTACTCACCATATCATATAACCATTCCAATGTCCATAACCCAACCACACTCTCCACACCTCCCCTCCCCGCAGCCCTGAGTTTATTTGGTAAGATTAAGAGTTTCTTATGGTTTGTCTCCCTCCCGATCCCATTTTGTTTCATTTTTTCCTTCCCTACCCCCCAAACCCTCCACTTGGCCTCTCAAATTCCTCATATCAGGGAGATCATATGATAATTGTCTTTCTCTGATTGACTTCTTTCACTCAGCATAATACCCTCTAGTTCCATCCATGTCATTGCAAATGGCAAGATTTCATTTCTTTTAATGGCTGCATAGTATCCCATCATATATATCTATCCCATCATCTTCTTTATCCATTCATCTAGTTGATGCACATCTAGGTTGTTTCCGTAGTTTGGCTATTGTAGACATTGCTGCTATAAACATTCAGTACACGTGCCCCTTTGGATCACCACATTTGTATCTTTAGGGTAAATACCCAGTGGTGCGATTGCTGGGTTGTAGGGTAGTTTTATTTTCAACTTTTTGAGGAAGCTCCATGCTGTTTTCCAGAGTGGTTGCACCAGCTTTCATTCCTACTAACAGTGTAGGAGGGTTCCTCTATGCATCCTCTCCAACACCTGTTGTTTCCTGATTTGTTAATTTTAGCCATTTTGACTGGTGTGAGGTAGTATCTTATTGTGGTTTTGATTTGTATTTCCCTGATGCCAAGTGATGTTGAGCACTTTTCATGTGTCGCTTGGCCATCAGGATGTTTTCTTTGCAGAAATGTCTGTTCGTGTCCTCTTCCCATTTCCTGATTGGAATATTTATTTTGGGGTGTTGAGTTTGATAAGTTCTTTATAGATTTTGGATACTATCCCTTTATCTGATATGTCATTTGTGAATATCTTCTCCCATTCTGTCAGCTGTCTTTTGGTTTTGATGACTGTTTCCTTTGCTGTGCAAAATCTTTTGATCTTGATGAAGTCCCAATAGTTCATTGTTGCTCTTGCTTCCTTTGCTTTTAGCAATGTTTCTAGGAAGAAGCTACTGCAACTGAGGTTGAAGAGGTTGCTGCCTGTGTTCTCCTCAAGGATTTTGATGGATTCCTGTATCACATTGAGGTATTTCATCCATTTTCAATCTATTTTTGTGTGTGGTGTAAGGAAATGGTCCAGTTTCATTCTTTTGCATGCAGATGTCCAATTTTCCTAACACCATTTGTTGAAGAGACTATCTTTTTTCCATTGGACATTCTTTCCTACTTTGTTGGAGAGTAGTTGACCATAGAGTTGAAGGTGTGTTTCTGGGCTCTCTATTCTGTTGCACTGATCTTTGTGTCTGTTTTTGTGCCAGTACCACACTGTCTTGATGATTACAGCTTTGTAATAGAGCTTAAAGTCTGGAATTGTGATGACACCAACTTTGGCTTTCTTTTTCAACATTCCCCTCTCCATTTGGCGTCTTTTCTGGTTCCATATAAATTTGAGGATTGTTTGTTCTATTTCTTTGAAAAAAAAAATTGATGGTATTTTGTTAGGGATTGCATTAAATGTGTAGATTGCTTTAGGTAGCATAGACTTTTTTACAATATTTGTTCTTCCAATCCATGAGCATGGAATGTTTTTCCATTTCTTTGTGTCTTCCTTAATTTCTTTCATGAGTACTTTATACTTGTCTGAGTACATGTTTTTTGCCTTTTTGGTTAGGTTTATTCCTAGGTACCCTGCAGGTTTGGATGCAATTATAAGTGGGATTGACTCCTTAATTTCTCTTTCTTCTATCTTGCTATTGGTGTATAGAAATGCAACTGATTTCTGTGCATTGATTTTATATCCTGACACTACTGAATTCCTGTATGAGTTCTAGCAGTTTTGGAAAGGAGTCTTTTAGGCTTTAGCATCCTACAAAAGAATGAATGGGTCAACCAGGAAATTAAAGAAGAATTGAAAAAATTCATGGAAACAAATGAAAATGAAATTACAACTGTTCAAAATCTGTGGGACACAGCAAAGGCCGTCCTGAAAGGAAAGTATATAGCAATACAAGACTTTCTCAAGAAACAAGAAAGGTCTCAAGTACACAACCTAACCCTACACCTAAAGGAACTGGAGAAAGAACAGCAAAGAAAGCCTAAAGCCAGCAGGAGAAGAGAAATAATAAAGATCGGAGCAGAAATCTCTGCTTCTTTCAGAGCAGAAATATCTGAAATAGGAAAAAAAAAAAAAAAAAAAAAAAACAGTAGAAGAGATCAATGAACCTAGGAGCTGGTTCTTTGAAAGAATTAATAATACTGATAAACACCTGTCCAGACTTATCAAAAAGAAAAGAGAAAGTACCCAAACAAATAAATAAAATAAATAAAATCACGAATGGAAGAGGAAAGATCACAACCAACACCAAAAGATAAAATTATAAGAACATATTATGAGCGACAGTGCACCAACAAATTTGACAATCTGGAAGAAATGGATGCATTCCTATAGATGTACAAACTATCAAAACTGAACCAGGAAGAAACAGAAAACTTAAACAGACCCACAGCCAGTAAGGAGATTGAAGCAGTCATCAAAAATCTCTCAACAAACAAGAGCTCAGGGCCAGATGGCTTCCCAGGGGAATTCTACCAAACATTTAACAAAGAATTAATGTCTATTATCCTGAAACTGTTCAAAAAAGTAGAAATGGAAGGAAAACTTTGAAACTCATTTTATGAGGCCAGCATTACCTTGATCCCAAAACCAGACAAAGACCCCACGTGAAAGGAGAATTAGAAACCAATATCCTTGATGAACACAGATGTGAAAATTCTCACCAAAATACTAACCTGTAGGATCCAAGAGTACATTAAAAGGATTATTCACCACAACCAAGTGGGATTTTTTTCCTGGGCTGCAAATTTGGTTCAACATCTCAAATCAGTCAATGTGATACAATACATTAATAAAAGAAAGGACAAGAACCATATGATCCTCTCAATAGATGCTAAAAAAGCATTTGACAAAGTACAACATCCTTTCTTGATCAAAACTTTTCAAAGTGTAGGGATAGAGGGTACATACCTCAATATCATCAAAGCCATCTATGAAAAAAACTACAGTGAATATCATTCTCAATGGGGAAAAACTGAGAGCTCTTCCCCTAAGGTCAGGAACATGGCAGGGATGTCCACTATCACCACTGCTATTCAATGTACTACTATCCTCAGCAATCAGACAACAGAAATAAAAGGCAACCAAATTGGCAAAGAAGTCAAACTCTCACTCTTTGCATCATTTACTTTTAAATGAAATAGATGCAATAGTGATTAAGATTGAGGGTTGAAGTGGAAAGTATAAGAAACAAGTTTATGATAATCTCTTCTCCTGGGACTCTAAACTTATTTTGTTAACAAGTGGACTCTTTGCCTAATTAAAATTATCATTTAAAAATGATAAGCAAGTAGACATATTACTATAAAGATATATATTAAAGTGTTATTTTTTTAATCTTTTTTTTGGCTTTTTTTTTTTTTAAGATTTTATTTATTTATTTGACAGACAGATCACAAGTAGGCAGAGAGGTAGGCAGAGAGAGAGAGGAGGAAGCAGGCTCCCTGCTGAGCAGAAAGCCCGATGCGGGGCTCGATCCCAGGACCCTGAGACCATGACCTGAGCTGAAGGCAGAGGCTTAACCCTCTGAGCCACCCAGGTGCCCCTTTTTTTGGCTTTTTTGATGAAAGGAATTTCAGATGAGTGAGAAAGACATGTTTTACCAACATAAACTTATATTAATATAGTTACCTTCACATAATTTTAGTTATGTCAAGTAACCCTTAGAAAACTTCACTAATTAAACACAGGTTACATTATTAGATATTTTTATTTGCTATTACAAAAATATTATCTACTTTGAATCTTGACAATGTCCTAAAATCCTAGAGTACCATTACTCCTCACATATAGCTTTTCTTCCTGGTCTAGAGAACTCTCTTTCTTGAGACCTTCAAATTTTCTCACCAAACCTACTAACCTTTTGCACTCTTTATAATTATAAAACCTTTCCCTGTATGCTAATCATTTTAAACCTGACTTAATGATTGATTAGATAATACATTAGGGATTATTTTCATTAAAGATTAAGCATTAGTTAGTTGGTCAAAAATGTAACTATTACTTTGGGAGATCAGTGAAATCTTTAATACTAATGGCAAGAACAACAAACTACACATATGAATGGTATTCTAGTTGATCAAGTACTTTTCCATGAGAGTATGGGTTAACAATTTGAGATTAAAATACACATATAAATTGGGATTAAGCAAATAAGTAAATGGATGGTGGTGATGAGAACCAGGTTTATCACTGTTAGGAGTTTAGAGCTAAGTAAGGGAGGGAAGACTAAACTTTTCCATGAGTTTATGGATTTAGAGTTGGAGAAATTAGTATGTTCTCATGATTAGTTTAATATAGATACAAATGGGAGTATATTAAAATATTTATAGATAGGCATATATGCATATGTTGGTATACCCACATATATTTCCCTGCTGTGTCAGCTTAGAGTCCCTAGATGTACGGACACTCCATAGCAATGAGCACACCTAGTGCTTTGATCTTGGTTTCTAGTACCTTCTTTAAGACAAGGAACCAGAAATTCTTGGAGAAATAACTGATACTAGGACTAAGGCAGGAATTACATAAGATGTGACTGGAAGATCTTCTGGTGCTAAAAGATGAAGCAAGGAAGTACTCAATAAAAATATAATGGTTCTATGTAAAAAGACACAGAACCAACCAAAAGAATTTCCAGTGGATAACAAAATAAAGGATATTGGATTATAAACAAGAGTATGAAATACATAACTATGGCCTAATAGAAATAAATGGCTGTATTTTAAAAGGGAGAATGGGCATATCTACTGTGCTCCAAATTGTCTATGTAGATATTCTGTGTTCAAAGAAATAGAGGATGACTCCTTACTCCTTAAGGATGTGCTTCACACAGTGATTTCCTTCTAAAAAGTAAAGACTGAAGGGGGGGGAACCTTAATTCTTGTGAAAACTGACTTACATGACCTCAACTAGGTGATGGAGTTTGACATCAATAGTGGTAAATTATGTGGATAATATACATGCTTGATATGAACTGAAAAGAATGGCTCTTTAACTCAATTTGTCTTCTTCCAAAATGAAACAAAACAAACCAAAAAAATATATATATATATAAACCTTGTCTAACCATAAGAAAAACATCAGAGAAATCCCAATAGAGAGTGATCCTACAAAATACTTAACAAATACTCTTAAAAAGTATCAAGGTCATTGAAAACCAGGAAGTTCTGAGAAACTGTTACAGCTCAGGGGACTCTAAGGAGACATGATCGTTAAATGTAATAATGTATTTTGGAACAGAAAAAAATGACATTACATGAAAGCTACAGAAATCTGACAGAACATATACAATGATTTATAATAATATAGCAATAATGGTTCATTAGTTATGATAAATGTATCACACTAAATAAAGTAAGATGTTAGTAACACGAAAAATTGGGTATGAATATATGAGAATTCTCAGGGCTATTTTTATAGATTTTCTGTAAATGTAAAACTATTATGAAATTAAGTTCATAATGCCAAAATCTACATCAAAATAAAAATTTTAAAAAATCAACTTACTTTTTCTAGGAACAAATAAATTTTGATTTACAAAACTCCTATTTATATTCACTTTCCAAACAGGCATTCACGTGGCTTTCAGAATGGTTTATTCCAAACTCCTAACAAACTATAAACTCTTCTTTTTTTTAAGATTTTATTTATTTATTTGAGAGAGTGTGAGAATGCACGAGCAGTGGGGGTGGGGGGAGGAGGCAGAGGGAGAGAAAGAAGCAAATTCCATACCCGATGGGGAGCTAGATCTCATGACCCATGAGATCACAACCTGAGCTGAAGGCAGATACTTGACCTACTAAGCCACCCAGTCATCTCCAAACTATAAATTCTTGAAAGAAAGCCTACAATCACCTTCACAAGGAGAAAAACATGAGAGGAAAAACTTGTTATTATATTTTTATTATAAAATTCAGATCCCAGTGTTAGCAGTTTAATGTTTCATTAATGTTTTAATCTTTTATGAATATATAATCTAGCTTATTAATAATATAATGCTTAGACATAATGTTTGAGAAATATGTACTTTCGATTCATAAGAAATGGGAACTATGCTTTTATTGCAAACTCTATCATGAAGAAGAGTATATACCACTTATATATAGTTTAAATAATAATAATAATAAATATGCTTGTATTTTTACAATCAAGATTTTAAAAGTAGAAAACTGTTAGCTTCTTAGCATTCCTCTATTCTCTTGATTACATTTCTACTATCTTTTTATGTTAATCATTCTCCCTGACTTTCTTTTAAGTTGTATCTATCATGCAAGTATATTTCTAACAACATATTGTTTAGTTTTGTAAAACTAAGTACGGGACATGCACGTCTCTATTCAAGGAAAGCTTAATATTGTTGATATTGATTGAAGGTTCCCAGCAAACATGAGCTGAATGGAGCCTTTGGTACACATTGCAAGGGTTATGAAAGCTTATAGGGGTCGTTTCTGCATAATTCAGTGGGAAAAACATGAGTTATTTGAGACATAGGGCTCATCCTAATTGGGATGTGTGGGAGTGCAGCAGTATGGGCTGTGAACTGGATGTCCAACAGCACAGTGAGAGTGAGCTAACTTCTGTTTTCCACCTCTAACGCCCCCATGAGCCATATCTAGCTCAAGAGAAGCCAAAACAAAAATTTCTCTGGGACTCTCTTCAGGTTACCCAACACAGAAGATCATGGAAGAGAGAGCAAAAGTTTAATCAACCCATTGTAAAGACAACGTAATGACAGAAAATAATCTGTGCTTGGTGTTTTCCAGAAGAGACCTTATATTTTACACTAAGAGTGTGGGAGAGGAGGGAATGGGGAAGCGGCCCAGTGCTGTGATGGTGAGAAAGGCATGCAGAGTCCTAAACATTTTCTAAGCAATACTTACCCAGTCTTTAACACTTTCCACTCCACTCCTGTTGCTATGGGTTTATGGCATGTGAGTTCTGAAGAATTTTGAGGATTTTACTCTCTCACTTAAGTTCTTTTTCAATGTTCTCTTGTGCTGGGTGGGGATTTAACTTTCTGGATTGTACTAAGTCAGTTTCCATTCAACCATCTGTTTTGCAGAATTCAAAAATTTTGCTGTGATAGCCTTTCCTATCCTCTTCATTCTTGTGATACACATACACACATACATAGGCACACACAATCACACACACACACACACACACACACACACACATTTTAATTAGATCCTTTAACAATAGTGTTTTTGGGGTTTCAGACCAAAACTAAACTGAATATAGGAGTTCAGTTTGTCATTTTAAACTAGAACTTCAGAGCTGAAATTTCTCTGTAAAATGATGAAGTCACAATTGACATAATCTTTTGATTTCAGTGTCAGCAAAGTGTATACTATGATTGACCAGACAGTAGTATTAAAACTGCTGAAATAGCTGATGTCCATTTGCTTATATCACTCTCTCCCACTCCCTTCTAGACATATCTTAAATATAGAACCAAATCCCAATTATAGATACATGACTATTTAGGATAGTAAAGATTAATAATTGGATCTTTATGAATCAGATTTTCAACAACCTCTCATTACCAATGAACAAATCTCAATAATTCATTATAGTTGTAAACTGAGAAGTTACACATCACACTGATCCCAACCAAGATCTTGAAAAACAGAAAAGCACATTTATTTTTCTAAATAACTATATCAACATTAACTGGTATTCAAAATGGCCATTAGTGAAATGACAAGGGATTTAAATATGCTTAAGTTATGGCATTAGTACTATTTAAAATTTAACAAAAATGTTAAAGAAAGTTATACATATCAGATAACAAATGCTTTAGGGAAATGTTGTACTACCTGACTTCTGTGGCTTGGTTATATAGAACCACTTCATCCTGAGTTTTCTTGTATTGTGCCATTTATTTTTCTTCTACAAACAAGAGAGAATGGCAAGTGAGCACATGATTTTAACACTCTATGATAAGTGCTGTGGTATTGGTATGTACTGTATGCTGTCTATATACAAGAGGAGGGCTAGACTGGGGGGATGCAGATGTCATGGAAGCTACAGAGAAGGGGCAAAACCTGAACTGAGTACTAAGGCATTAGTACAAGTTAGGCAGCTAAAGAAGAAAAGAAGGAGCATTCCAAATAGAATAAATTAAACAAAAGCAAAGGAGCAACATTCGTATGTCTAGGTAGGCTACCTAGATCCATTGGAATTTATGGAATTTAAAATGGGAAATAGAAAGAGATGATGCTAGAGGAACATGTAAGGGAGAGATTAAGAGCATCTTGCATGTCATGCTGTGGAGGGCAGCCTTATCACAAATACATGGTGAGTTATTAAACAGCTTGAAACACAAAGGTACAATGGTTAAATTGCAAATTATATGCATCACTTTGGAGGTCAGAGTAAAGGATGGTTTGTGCATCTTTTAAATATACAACTTTGAACCACTTTTATCTCTTCACAAATGAACACATGTAATTTTCCATTGCCAAATACTCTTTACTGTGAAAACATTTTCTCCTTAGAATATCCCTTTGGGCCTAATTCTATGAATGTTAGAACTAAAACCCATATTTGTTGATTCTGAGACCAGAAATTGAAAACTTTTTTTTTTCCCCAAGATTTTATTTACTTATTTTAGAGAGAGAGAGAGAGAGCTCCAGCAGGGGGCAGAGGGTGGTGCAGAAAGAGAGGGAGAGAGAGAATCCCAAGTGGATTCTGAACTGAGCACTACTTGGGGCTTCATCCCACCATCCTGAGTTCATAGCCTGAGTCGAAATCAAGAGTTAGATGCTTAACCAGCTGAACCACTCTGGCTTCTGTAATGTCTGAAATCTTGCTATTAAGTTGATAAAAAAAAGTGATTAGTGAAATGATTTAAGAATAGAGAGGGAGTCAATATCCAAAATGGGAGTTTAGAGAAGAGAGAGAATGAATAATTCTGGAAAGTTAGATCTTAATATGGTTTAACTCTATAATATTAGTGATGGCAAAAGGATGCATTTCCTTTTTGGTTTTCATATTTGAAACAAGAAATTGTCGTTATCAGTTATCTACTGCTTCTTCACAAACCATCCCCAGATTAGTGGCTAAATAGAGGTACATTAGATATTACTCTGTAAGTTGCCTACTTAGCTCCTTTCTTCCACATCATATTGGTTGGGATCACATACACAACTTCCTTTATTTAGGTGCTCAGCTGGGGCTACTGATGCAGAATGGCTGTAGTGAATAACATGTCTAGAGGCTTCCATGTGTAAACTTCTAGACCAGGACTAACTCATTTAGGATTCTAGCCCATGCTTTATATGGAGGCTGGATCCCAGGAAAGTAAAAAACAAAAACTTCCTTGGTCTAGAAATTAGGTAGTGCCACTTCCATTACATTCTACTGGTACGAGAGAATTACATGGAAAACCTCAAATCAAAGAGTGGAGCAATAAATTTTATCTCCTATGGAGAACAGCATGAATGTACAGGAGGGATTGCGGACAGACATAAATGCAAATAAGCCATCCTATTGCCTTTTTTAAATTCTAAGAAAATGGAAATACATTTTGGTAGATACTGAAGCAATCAACACACACAACTAAAATATCTCACGTTTCAAAAGGAAAAAGCCATTACCATTTTGTCCAAATTTTGCAATGTTACCTATTGTATCTTCTGAGAAAATTTGATTTAAATATGGATCACAGCATAAAGTCTCACAAATATCTCAAATTCTTTTTTGGTAGGATTAATCAATGTACATTGTATAAAAAATGAGTTTATTAAATAAATGTATATCATATACATGACATTTCCACTGAATATATACGTTTTTAGCATTCATATTTACCCTTTTTTATCAGGAATTTCAGCCATAAGAGACAAAGAAAGACACACTAAAGAGGTTAATGCCAATTATAAATTTACAGCTTATTACACACTGTTCAAACTAATACAGATACAGCATCATTTAAGGTTGGAAACTGTAGCTAAAGGAATTAATCTGCTCTGCATGGAACTGGGTTTATTTAATCAATGTTACTTCCACTAGAAAAGTGGATTAGTTTTTTCTTTAAGACAGAGTTAAAAGTTTTGCAGCTAATTTATTTTAATAAGCGTTCTCACTGACGGCTCCAAAAAAAAAAAAAAAAAAACGGGGGAAGGGGGTAGGGTAAGCCATAATGAAGCACCAGGAAAGAAAACATGACTTAATTATTTTTCTAGGGTGGATAATGAATAAATTAGCCACACTGCCAGCTTGCCATTTGTATAGAATTTATTACTTTTTCTTTAAGAACCATATCATGACAAAGTCAATTTTTCTCCTGACTGCAAGCTGATTGATGGGGCAATGTCTGGCTGTGAAAGACTTCCTCTACATCATCGTTTTGGTGATGTTGATATCCTAAGGAGAGTTTGAAGTTTTCTTGACTTCATGCTCTCCTATATAATTACACATGACAAGTATGTTAACTCTTTTTTACAAGCTGTCTAATCATGTAAACTACAAAGTGAATAACTTATATGTGACCGAATACATATATGATTTTGGAGGCCAATACTTATTATTACTTTTCTTGGAAGATTGCTACAGTTATGCTGGGAAATGAGATCATCACTAGGATTAGAGGTGAGTGGGCCTTGTATGGTATTACTTTTTTTATGTGAGATGTGACAAATCAAGTTTCTAGGCTGGAGGCATTGATTATTTTTAATTTTTTTATCATGCTAGTGACATAAATTGAAAACGAGCATGCATGCCTCTTGTTATCGCTAAAATATTCTGTATTTTCTTCATTAAAAATAGTTACGTGAATAATAAGATAGATATATCTATATATTGAAATTGTTTTTATTAATAGATTTAACCTGGCTACCTGCTTACCCTTAAATATCAGCTTCTGTGTTGGGTGGGTAGAAGGTATGCATAACATTGAAACAGCAAATGAAAAATGAAAATAAACAGTGATCTAAACTCAATGTTGCAAAATGCAGAACTAAGCAATAAAAATATATATTTTGCCCTCTTGCAACTGTACTTTATTTTTTCTTCCAAGTTTTTATTTAAATTCCAGTTAGTTAATAGATGATGTAATATTAGTTTCAGGTGTAGAATTTAGTGACTCATCACTTACATACAACACCCAGTGCTCATTACAAGTGCACTCCTTAATCCCCATCACCTATTTAACCCATCCCCAACCTACCTCCCTTCTGGTAACCATCAGTCTGTTCTCTATAGCTAAAAGTCTGTTTGCAAGGGTGCCTGGGTAGTGCAGTTGGTTAAGTGTCTGACTCTTGGTTTCAGCTTAGACCCTGATCTCAGGGTTATAAGAGTAAGCCCCACATAAGCCTTCACACCCAACATAGTGTCTGCTTGAGACTCTCCCTATGCCCCTCCATGCATGCACTATCTCTCTAAAGTAAATAAATAAAATCTTAAAAAAAAAAAAAGGACTCTATTTCTCGGCTTTCCTCTCTCCCTCCCCACCATGTTCGTTAGTTTTGCTTCTTAAATTCCACATATGAGTGAAATCATATGGTATTTGTCTTTCTTTAACTTATTGTACCTGGATAGGAGTATTATAACCAAGCAATATTTTTAAGCACTCAAAAGGTCCTGATGGTTAAGAATCAAGAAAGTCTAGGAAAGAGATACACAGATAACTCTGTCTTCCCTATTTATTTATTTTTAAACAATCTCCTAAGTAGTACTTTTAATCAATTAAAATTAGAGGATACAAAATGCTGTCTCATTAGAAAAGAATCTTACTCAGGATGCCTGGATGCCTCAGAGGTTAAGTGCCTATCTTTGGCTCAGGTCAGGATCCCAGCCAGGGCCCTGAGATTGAGTCCTGCATCAGACTCCCTGCTCAGCAGTGAGCCTGCTTCTCCCTCTGCCTGCTGCTCCCCCTGCTTGTACTCTCACACTCTCTCACTCTGTCTCTCTCTCTGGCAAATAAATAAATCAAATATAAAAAAAAAAAAAAAGAAAAGAAAGTGATCTTCCTCAACTCTTTTGTCTTACAAGGGCAAACTACTGGTGGTTGTGCAATAAACCCTCTGCTAAAACTCTTTGACATAATAGAATTCTTATTAAATTTAAGAAATCTAAATCTTTTAATCCTCATAGTTATATGAACTTTTTAAACAAATTTATTATCTTATAAAAATATTCTATAAAGCAATATATTTGTAAAATTTAAATTCCGAAGAAATGCACATTTTCTGTTTGTAGTTGAAAATTAGCTGCATTATTAGAGCTCTTCCATCTTACTCCATAACAGGTAAACTATTTGGAGGTTTCTTTGATCATAAAAAAGCAATTACATATATACATACCATTTTATACACACACACACACACACACACACACCAAATACATACAATCACACACACAAAATTGCATTGTGAAAATTTACTATGTGTCCATTTCTTTGTTTCCACTGTACTTTGTATTAACAGCAAAGCCTAATATGCTTGCTTTAATTGAATACTATTGATTGAGCTGCCTTTCTCTGATAATTTTGCCTTACATACAGTGATTTTCAAGTTACCTAGAAATGTAATATCCTCTTTGACAATAGTAATCTCTGACGGTGTGGAAAATCTATATTAAAAATAAGCAGAGATGATAAAGACATGATGGGCACTTCTAGGCCCGTATCTAATATTGGGAGCTAGACTAAGATCAATGATGTCACCAGTACCTCAAATAACTCAATAACTAAATTCAGTCCTTAGGAGCATCTCCATATGAGCATGGGTACCAAGAATTAAAGTCATTCTTTGAGGGTTAGGGAATCATTTGTAGTTCTCTCCAATATACTGTATCCTTACAACCCAGTTCATTCCCAAGTATTTGAAGTGCTATAATGTGTTAGGTTGCTTCAGTAATATTTTATTGGATTGTAGTTCTCGGGATGAATATTCCATGGTCCTTGATTTTCTCTCTCCAGTATGCATTCTTCTTTAAAGGAAATGCCTCCACCGTCAGGTTTACATTTGAATTTTTCTTTGTTCTCAGATTTGTTTTCCTTTATTTTTTTTATTCTTTCAGGAAGCTAATTCCCTGCCCTGAGAAGACAAAAACTTAGGAGAAATGAGCAAGTCAACACAAAAATCTAAGAAGAAAATCAATTTTTAAATGCTAAGTGCCAACTTTATAAAATTAAAGGTGAAAAACTGTCTCATTACAATTTAATGTAGACAAAGTACCTATTTGATAATGAACTAAATATCTGATCACAGATGGTGACCAGGAGTAAGACTGAAAATACAAGGCACAACTGATGATATAAGGGACGAAAGGATAAAAATTAGGACGGATAACATAACATGTGCATTATAGTGCAAAATGAAAATACACTGCCCATTTTTCATAAAATATTAAAAAGTTTGAAACAGTGATATTGCAATATTCAGTCAAGCATTGGTCCTAAGTGCCGTGTCCTTTGTCACTGCAGAAATTGGATATATGTGAAACTGGCCCTGATTTAAAAACCTATCCCAAGGTGCCTGGGTAGCTCAGTCAAACGTTTGCTTTCAGCTCAGGTCATGATCCCAGGATCCCAGGATAGAGTCCCACATCAGGCTCCCTACTCAACGGGAAATCTGCTTCTCCCTCTCCTCCCCCATCTCATTCTCTCTCTTTCTCTCTATCAAATAAATAAATAAAAACCTTAAATAAAAACTTATCCTGTATAACTCATAATATTTTTGTTTTGATTTGTCAGAAATGACTATGTAAAAGAGTGTTAATGCAGTAGTTAAAATAATATGGAGGCCTTGAGTCTAGTAGCTAATAACATGAAGAAAAAAATAGTAAGTTTGATTTTCTTTTCCAAAACCTCTCATGGAAATCTGTTTTATTTTATTTAACACTGGGCCTTTGCCCACAGCTTTCTCTGTGGACTAAATCTATTTTTGCCGTTTCTTTCGTGGAACGGATACCTTTTCTTATCCATTTTCCTTCACATGGAGGCACTCCTTTGGCTTCAGCGATGAGTATAAAAAGCCTTTAATAACTTTGGCTACCTCCAGGAAAATGAGACTCCTCTTAGTGCTTAAATTAGAAAGCTATGGCTTTTTATATCTCAAGATCACCCACAAAAATTTGACTTTCTTTTTAGCTTCAAACTTTGGAATCAAAAAGTATAAACACACTTTCTTACATTCAAGGTAAAGGAAAAAGAATTCTCTTGTCATTTAAACTATACCATGGCCTTTAAAATGTGTATCTCCTGAAATCCTAACATATTTTCTTGAAGAAAAGAAATTCCAATAATAATAATCAAGGAGATTTATAATAAAACCAAGAATGCAATTCTTATTTTAAATTCCTATAAGCTACAAGAACTGGTATGGATTTGATTTTATGAATATATTTATTTATTTTTTTTATTTTTTTAAAGATTTTTTTATTTATTTGACAGAGAGGGAGATCACAAGTAGGTAGAGAGGCAGGCAGAGAGAGAGGAGGAAGCAGGCTCCCTGCTGAGCAGAGAGCTGGAAGGCCTTGCGGGGCTTGATCCCAGGACCCTGAGATCAAAACCTGTGCCAAAGGCAGAGTCTTACCCACTGAACCACCCAGGCGCCCCGAATATATTTATTTTTTAAAATCAAATTAGGTAAGCTAAAGTGCTAGGACATTCTGTCTGAATTTAAAGTTGTTTAATTACTAAATAACATATCTTTTTTGTTAGGAAATTCATTTAGGAAGAGATTATACCATAATCATTAAATTGTGTCATTTACTGAGACTTGGTTTGTTAAGGAACTCAACTAAATTTTAGGATTAATAGAAAAATAACGCTATTTATTTATTTATTGTAATTTTTAAAAAGATAATATCTATTTAAGATGTCTGCTATCTATAAACAAATACTTTCTGGTACTAGAAAGCCATAATTTTAAAGGTAAGCCATCATCTTCTTTAGAAAAATAAGACTGCAAATATCATTTTTGTGATAATTTTTATTACATTTCAATATCAAACATATAAACATTGTAAGAACAGTAAGAACTACTGCTATAAATTGTTCATCACTTCACATACCCACAAAACAAGGATCACAATCAGAAAATTTAATATTGGTAATATTTGGTTATATAAATCCCAGTCCATATTCATTTTATCAATTGCTTTAATAATGTCCTCCTATAGATATTTTATTTCTGAAATCCAATCCAGGATCAAGCATTGCATGTAATTTTTGTGTCTAATTTATTCTTTCCCGTTTCTGAAATATTTTTTCAGTCCTTCTTTATCTTCTTTGATCTTGACTCTTTGAAAACAATGCAGACCATTTTTTTTCTATAGAATGCCCTCACCTGGTGTTTATGTGGTATTTTCTAGTGAATAAATTCAGGGTTTTTGGCAGAAATACTACAGAGGGGAATATCTTTCTTAGAACATCATATCAGGAGTGGCAGGATGGTGATTTGTATCATTGTTGGTGATGATAATTTTGATCCCTTGATTAAAGTGGCAATGGCTAGGTTTCTCCACTATAGAATTAATCACTTTTTTGGTAGTTAATAAGCAATTTATGAGAAAATACTTGGGGGCCCTATAAATAATCTGTTTCTAATCAAACATTCACTTACAGTTTTAGCTTCCATTTATGATTTTCAAAATTTATATTTCATCAAGATTTTTTGGTGTTTTATCATTAAGGATTTTCTTTTCCCGTTTTTTGTGTATGTATAATTTATGTACCTAACAAATTACGAAAAGAGAACATTGTTAACATAATGCAATATAATTAAATTGGGTAGCTCAGCAAGCATTTATTTAATATTATCACCCTAATTTAACAAACAGTATTAACAACAAAATCTATTTTAAAGCTATAACAGTTTTTGTGTATAATGATAAGAAGTTATAGCCATGGACAACACTGAAAATAGAGAAGAAGAGGATGAGGCATAAGATAGAGAAAGAGGTAGAGAAAGAGAAAGGTAAAGGGAGGAAGAACGAAGGCAAAAACAAGGAGACAATGAGGGGAATGGGAGAGGAGGAAAAAGAGGTTAGAAAACTAGATAAAAGATGGTGAATGAAGCCAACTCTTTAATGTAGTTAAGATTGAAGCTGTCATTTAATCATATCACTATAATATCTTGTCCAATAGTGGTACTTATTAATATTCTTGGGATAACTATTAAAAAAACAAAAACAAAAACAAAAAACCTTTCCTCTGTTTTAGTGCACTCACCTTTGAGAAGACTACCACCACCCTTTCTACCCTGTGAACCAGCCTAAATCTATGGAGATTACAGAGGATTGAAGAGGTAGTAGACATGGATTAATTCCATGTTTTGCCCAGTTAGAAACTACCCCTGCATCAAATTTTTGAGTGATTGACAAATATTTTTAAGAGTACAAAAATTAAGAACATACTGGGTAAAGAATCAAATTAAGAGTTAGTCATTTTAGCATCTGATTGAATGTGTGGAAAATTGTGAGTTAATTGAATAAGTTAGGAGTCATCTCAATCTACACTCAATTGACATGACTTTTCGAAGTGAGATAAATCACAGCATATTTACACAGTTCAAACCACCTAATGAACAGGAACATAGGCCATCTGTTTATTTTTTGTTGTTGTTAGTACCTTTTGTAATCTTTAAAATCTATCAGAATAGAAATTTGCATATCACTGATACAGTAAGAATAAACTCTGTACATTTTTTTTTTTTTTAATTTCAAAGAGGAGAGATTAGTGAAACAGTTTGGAAAATTCTCCTTCATAGCTTCCACCCCTCAACACCCTTCAGTCCACCTTTATAGACAATTACATCTATTCCTTGAACATACTTTTAAGAAAAAGTATTCATTCACATTCTATCAATTATTATATATTTAATTGCCCTGTCTTGCATCATTTTGTTTTTTGTATTGTTAATTTATTTTTTCATTAAAGAGTAATATTTATGCATTGAAGAGAAAGTAGAAAATGCACATCAAGTAGAAAGTGTAAAAAAACCCAAAACACTGAAATATCAGTATCCATATTAAGCACAGTTTAATATATTAGATTGATTTTTACTATATGTTTCCTAAGGCTCCATTTCGTTCATGAATTCGTTATTATTCTCCATATTCTTATTATACTTTTTTCATTTATCAATCATCTATTTATCAATATCTTCCTATTCCTACCTAAATAACTAATATAGGCTATTTACTTTTATTTTTAATTTTGATATGTATTTTCTTTAAATTATATTTTTGTTCTCAATAATATATCAAGTAATATTTCCCTTCAGAATGGAATAGTGTTTAAAGTGTGTGACACTTCAGTGAATTCATATTTATTTTATGAAAATACCTTAATTTCGTTTTTTTGATATCTACATGTGTTTTACTTTTCACTAGTATAAAGATATAACTACAAAATGGTCAATTGTATAAAAATCTTGCATATATCTATGGTTATTTCCTTATAATTAAGTTATTATGATATCTATTATAATAACTAAGAGTTAAAAATTGATGGGGTGTTGGGTGGCTCAGTTATTAAGGGTCTGCCTTTGGCTCAGTTCATGATCTCAGAGTCCTGGGATCCAGACCTGCATTGGCATTCGGCTCCCTGCTCAGCGGGAAACCTGCTTCTCTCTCTCCCTCCCTTTGGTCGTATTGCTTCTCTTGCTCTCTCTCTCTCTCTGTCAACTAAATAAATAAATAATCTTAAAAAAAAAAACAGCTAATAGTTAAAAATTGTTCAAAAATATTGGTTTTACTTTTTTTTTCAAGTTTCTATTCAGAAAATGAACTGATAATGCATGGTATGAATAGTTTGGAATACACGGAGATGTCAGTATTTTAAGATTTTATTTTTTTAAGTAATCTCTACACTTAACATGGGGCTCAAACCTACAACTCTGAGATCAAGAGTAGCACACTCAACTGACAGAGTCAGCCAGGTGCCCCAGAGATGTCAGTATTTTAGAAAAACTTTGATTCATACAAAAAGCAGTCAGTATGTTTAAATTTAATGTCATAATACAACTTTACTAACTTTACTAAATGTAATACATATAATACCTCATTTAGTTCTTTAGTAACTGAAATAGGTATGTTCTATTTATCTGTAATCAATTTCTTTTATGTCTTTATGCCTTGACTCTTACAAATAATTTCGTTAACCTATTTGCTATGAATTTGCAAACATATGATACGATCCTGGCTTTTATTTTACTATCAAATGTCCTGCAACTACATTACCAAATTTTCAACATTCTTAATTTTTGTATTTTTTATATACAATGTCTTTTCTTTCTTGGTAGTCAAATCTGCCAATCATTTAATTCATACTTTTTCTTTTCCTTCTGTTTTTGGAAAGCATTTGGTTTCCCTGAGATGAGTTGAGTATCAGTCTGTTTCTTTCTGTTTATGACTTTATTTTTATGTACTCCTCAATGTAATATAATTAAATTTTATTTTTTCCAAAAGTGTAGTTTAGCGTGCCTCCAGTATTTGAAATGTCTTTCATCGAAACTAAAATTGTTATCAATGTGGTTCCTTTAGCTTTTTATTCCATTTATTTCACTGTTATTGTTCCAGGATCACAGTGTTTTGATTAATGCTGTTAATAGTATAAGCTCATAGGCCAAAGGGAAAGCCCTTGCTTATCCATACTTCAGTAAGTATTCACTTAGAGTTTGTTATGGGCTAGGCACTCATGTAGGAAGCTAGTAATATATAATAACAAAACAGTTATGCTTTCTGCTTTTGAAGTTGATATTTAATTGGAGAGACTATGCTGCTGATAGCTGGGGAGAAACTGACCATTCACAATTATATAAATCAAATAAGTCTAGAACAAGACAAATCTGGAAGGCAGTGAAGGCGGAGGGGGAAACAGCCTCTAGACAATGTTATGGGTAGGTGAATCCTTTCAGTAGGATAATCAGGGACCCCTCTTTAAGGAGAGATGCATCTTTGGGGATCCTAGGATCCCAGCAACAGCAACCAGTTTTGGTGAACTTTATCAGAAAAGGGAATACATTTGAATAGCTAACAGAATTGATGTGAATTCTGAATACCCAGTAATGGAGAATGGTAAGATGAAAAGAGACAAGAAAGCAGGAGATACTGCTTAAGTCCCACTGCTGGTCTGTCTGTGGCTAGGAGGCACTGATGATAGGTAACATGGCTGTTGGATGCTTGATTCCATTTCTGCACTACTGGCACTGCAGAAAATAATCTCTAATTATTCCACCATCTTTGTGTAACTTCTTCAGACTCAAAGTCTTAATTGCCATCTAAGTTTAATGCTCATACCCATGCTATCAGTGAGCAGAGAAAAGAATTATTTGTTGCTTTCATCTTTCCCTCCATTGTGTACATTGGAGCCCAGTCACCAATCAAGATACAATATGAGATTTTGCCAGATTGAGAGTTCTCATATTGACAGCTAAAACAAAAACATCATTTGTTGACACTTGAGCTATAACTTGGATATAGAAAACATCATGCAGAAATTAGGAACAAACAGGAAGGCAGGAATGAGACTGAAGTATTTGAAAACAAAAATGGAGAGTTTATGGAGCAATGAATGATGTATGTTATTTTTGAGATGTTCTTAATCATACAATAGGAAATCTTTCTAGAGCTAACATTGAAAGAGTATTTTAAATAAGAATTATGTGAATGCTTGTATTAGCTTAAAGAATTATTACATTAGCTTTTTATTTGTATCAACTGCAATCATCTATTTGTTTTCACCTTTTGCCCAACAAATATGGTGATATCCATAAAATTTATTAATATTAAATTCATTTTAATATACTCAATTTGATTCCCCATCATTTTATTCATGGATTTAAAATCTATAGTCAAAAGAAAATTTGAACTTTAATTATGTTAATTCTCTATCACTTTTTCAGAATAATCTAGATTTGTGGAATCTTTTGAAAATATTTTTCTTTTGATCTGGAACAAATCATATAGCATGATATACATATGTGTATACACACACACAGACACATATATATACACACACATATATGAATATATATTTTTTAATTTAAAAACTATCTCATAAAACTATCTGTGTGCAGCTTCCATATTTTAATTCACATGTCTCATTGACTACCAACTGGGAATGATTGACAAGTGTGAGCTCTGGTGACACCTTCCTACATCCCTCCAGGCAGAGCTTAAGGGAGCTTCAGATGCCTGTAGGAGTCATAGAATAAGTTTGGGAATCTCCAAACTTTCTCTACTTTTACTAATACTGTTATTGCTATTGTATCAGGATTTGAATTTTTTAGAAATGGCCATATGTCTTGCTTGACCTGGATCTTTTCACTTACTTAACTTAGGTCCTTGAGAGGATTACTGCCAGTTAGATGAACTTGCTGACAACCTATTCCAAAGTTATTAGACATTTGATTGATTCATCACTTCCTTCATTGATTGATATAATAATTCAACAACAATTTATGAAACTTTCTCCCTACTACATGAGCATAAGTCATGGGGTCTGACTATAACAGATTGTTTCCTGGCCCTGAATGCTTAATAGTTCTGTGCCCTTGGGAAAATTACTTCATTTCACTGCATCTCAGTTTCTATATCATGAAATGATAATAATTTTGTCAAAACTAAAGACTTTTATTTTATTTTTTAAACTAACATATGGCAAATTATACTATTTTTGGTGTATAGTTCTGGGATTCTTAGGACATGTATAACAACCATGAAGAACAGAATATAGGTCAGTCCCACAACCCAGAAACACTTGCTGTTATCCATTTCTATTCATACCTCACCCACCACAATGAACTCTTGACAACCACTGATCTTTTTCATAACCCTGTACTTTTGAGAACACTGTACAAATGGAATGATACAGTACATAAACTTTTGAGACCACTTTTTTCTTTTCACCTAGCATTTAGCCTTTGAGTTTCATGCAAGTTGTTGTGTGCCTCAGTAGGTCACTCTTTTTCATTTATAAATGTATTCCACTGCTTGGATGTACTACTTTTTTTTCTTTTTCATTTATTCGTTCAAGCACATTTCATTGTTACCATCTTTAGGTGATTTTCAATAGTCATCCTATAAATGTTCTTGCTCAGGTTTTTGTGTGAACAGGTTTACATTTTTCCAGGGAAAATATGTCTAAGAATGGGATTATTGGGTCTTATAGTATGTGTGTAATTATTGGAACTCCAAAAGTTGTTTTCTGGAGAAACTATGCCATTTTTGCATTCCTCAATGTATAGGGTAGTTGCCTTCTATTCTTGTTGGTCTTTGATATTGTCATTTTTTTTTGCCATTCTAATAATTATAGTGATAAACTTATAAAGACTTTATTTGTATTAACTCAATGGCTAATGTTATTGAACATTTTTTCATGCGGTTATTTATTATCCATATATCCCCATTGGTGAAGTGTCTGTTCAAGTCCTTTACTCATTTTTATTTGGGTTCTATTTTCTATTTTTTTACTGTTGACATTTTTTTGTTTTTGTTTTTATTAAACTTTATTTTTGAAAGTAGTTTTGAATTTACAGAAAAAAATTGAGTGGAAAGAACAGAGAGTCCCCATGTACCACATATCCCACACACATACCACCTCTCCCACTATCAGTACTCCCCACCACAGTGGTGCATTTGTTACATTTATTAAATTATTTCTATTATTAATGAACCTGTACACACACAGCATTATCACCAATGTCCACGATACACCTTAGGGTTCATTCTTGGTGTTGTGCATTCTTTGAGTTTTGGCAACTATATAATGACATGTATCTACCATTGTGATATCATACAGAATATTTTCAGTGTGTTAAAAATCTGTGTTCTGCCTGTTCATCTCTCCCTCTTCACTAACCCTGATAACACTAATCTTTTTATTGACTTCATAATTTTGCCTTTTCCAAAATGTCATATGGTTGGAATCATACAGAATGTACCCTTTTCAGATTGGTTTCATTTAATTAGTAATATGCTTTTAATTTTCCTCTGTCTTTTCCTGGCTTGGCAACTCATTTCTTTTTAGTATTAAATAATATTCCATTGACTGAATGAACCACAGTTTATTTGTATATTCTTTCATCTACTGAAGGACATTTTGGTTTCATTTTACATTAATGTATGATACATTTTACATTAATCTTGTGAAGGGTGAAGTCTATGTCTACATTAATTTTTTTCACATGTGGACATCTAGTTGTTGCAGCACTCTGTGTTAAAAAGAATATCTGTTCTTGATTGTATCGCATTTGCAATTTTATCAAATATTAACTGTATTTATATAGACTGTTCTGTTTCATTGATCTATGGGCCCATTCTTTCACCAATAGTACAGTATTGATTACTACTGCTTTATTAGGTTTCAAAAATCAAATAATGTCAATCCTCTAAATTTGTTATTCTCCTTCCATATTAAGTTGTCTATCCTGAGTCTTTTGTTTCTTTAGATTTAGTTTGTCAGTTAGTGTTGAATTTTGAGGGTTCTTTATATATGCAGATATAGATCCATTTTTTAATTATATAATATATAAACATTTTCTCCCAGTCTATAGCTTGTCTTTCCATTCTCGTAACAGTGCATTTCTCAGAGTAAAATATTTAATTTTGGTGAAATAAAGTTTATCAGTATTTGCTTTTATGGATCATGCTTATAATGTTATATGTAGCTTTTTCTCCTATGTTTTCTACTAACATTTACTGTTTTTTGATCTATAATTCATTTAGACTGAATGTCTCATAGGTTGTGAGAATTAGGTTAAGGTTCATTATTTTTCATTTCAATTTCAGTTTTCCCTACATTATTTGTTGAAAAGATTATCCTTTACTTATTAAATTTTTCTGGCACTTTTGTTAAAAATCAGTCTTTCCTATTAGTGTCAGTTTATTTCTGGACTTTCTTTCTGTCCTACTGATCTATATATCTTTCTTTTACCAATACTACACTGGCAAAAGTGCAATACATTGTGAAATCATGTGGTGGTAATTCTCCCATTTTATTTTGTTGTTGTTGTTGCTTATTTTAAAAATTGAAGGTATGCTAGATTCTTTGCTTTTTCATATTAATTTTAGAATAAGATTGTCCATATTCACAAAAATCTTGCAGGGTCTTTTAAATTGAATTGCATTAAATTTGTACATCAATATGGGTTTAATTAACATATTTACCATGTTGAGTTTTCCAATTCATGAGCATAGTATGTCTCTTACTTTATTTTAGTCATCTAAAAAATTACTTCATTAGGTTTTGTTATATCTTGTTCTGTATTTTTCAGAATATAGATGCTGTGCATCCTCCGTTAGACATTTACCTAAGCATTTTATTTCTAAGGCTATTGTAAATGTTTTTACTTATTAATTTCAGTTTCCAATTGTTCTTTGCTAGTATATAGAAGCACAATTGATTATTGTATGTTGAACTTGTATCCTAAAACCTTGTGAAATTTACTTATTAGTTTAAGGAGTGTTGTTTTTTTTGTTTGCTTGTTTTTTTTTTTAACTACTTGGGATTTTTTTATGTAGTTATCACATCATCTGTGCATAGGTATATTTTCTGAATTTTATGCCATTTATTTTTCTTTCCTTTATGCACAGGCTAGGACTACATGCATGATTTTAAATGGGAGTGTTGAAATTGAATATTTTTGCATTGTTCCAATTGTTTCCCAATATGGGGAAACTTTTATTGTTAAGTATGGTTTGTTTTTTTTTTTTTTGGTAGATGTAAGTAAGGTAAGGTTTTTTGTATATGTTCTTTATTAAAACAAGGAAGCTCCCTTCTATTCTAAGTTTATTGAGCTTACCAGTTTTGGTAGCAGCATTATGCTGGCCTCATAAAATAAGTTGAGCAGTGCTGCCTCCTTCTACTTTCTAGAAGAGATTATACAGGACCAATGGCACATTTTTTAAAACATATTTCATAGAATTCATCAGTAAATATTTGGCCTGTAGATTTCTTTGTTTAGAAAGCTCTTAAGTATGAATTCAAGTCCTTTAATAGTAAGACGACTATAGATTCTCCTGATACACTCCATGTCCGTTCCAATGGCCATATCTGAATTTAGAACTGTACTGATTCTAAGCCAGAGGGTAGAGAGGGGGGAAATATGGTAAAATCACCATAAGTTTAGTTGTAACTGAAATTTTGGTCTTCTTCCCTAGTTGGCCTACTACTGTTAATTTCCCAGAACCCATAAAGAGTTACTCCATGAATTCTGCCTAGGTTTCACAGCTGCATTTAATGGAGAAACCAGGTGGAATGTACTTACTTCTCCTTACCTGATCCTGGAATCAAAATTATAGCACATTAGGAGACAGTGTGTTAATACGAAAATCTCTTTGACTAGTGCCTGAAACACAGTTAAGACTCAATAAATGGCAATTATCATCATTATCACTCCAGTACTGCACTGACCTAAGGACTGGGATAAGTTCTCTGTCTTCATGGCATTTATAGATCAGAAAAAGAGATTGCTATGAAAAAAGAGACAATTAGTTGTGATTTTTAAAAGTGTTACAAAATGAAAGTAAACAGTGCTGAGACAGCTTATCATTTTTGAGTGAACTCATTTCATGACTATGTATACATTCATGATTGTTGAGTATTGGGAGTCACAGCACATATTTTGGTTATTCAAGGAACTAGACACACATGTGCTATCAGAATATTTTGGAATTATAGGTAAAGTTACAGAGCAATTGTATTTTATAAGACTTTTTAAAGTTTCATTTAATAATTAAATTAATGGCCTCATTTTAATGTCTATTCTCTGCCAGGTATTGAATTAATTTTTCATTCAGTTTATCTTAGGACTTTAATTATATCACCTGATTCTCATCTTTTATCACTCTTGTGATCAAATGGCAAGATAAGTTCCTAGAATGCATCCAGTCCACCAATATTAAACAATGCTGCCTCTCAGAGTGCTGAGCTGGGCATGTGGGAAGGAAGGATAACAGCAGGACTCCAACGTAGATGCTTTGGAGTGCTATGAGAAAGAAGGGCCCCATACAAGCTTAGCAAAAATAATGCTATTAGAAGACATACTTTAGGGGCACCTGGGTGGCTCAGTGGGTTAAAGCCTCTGCCTTCGGCTCAGGTCATAATCCCAGGGTCCTGGGATTGAGCCCCACATTGGGCTCTCTGCTCAGTGGGGAGCCTGCTTCCTCCTCTCTCTCTCTGCCTGCCTCTCTGCCTACTTGTGATCTGCCAAATAAATAAATAAAAATTTAAAAAATTAAAAAAAAAAAAAGAAGACATACTTTAGGTGATATCCTGATACTGAACAAAGACAATGGCAGAAAGTTTTCTCCTCAGATATGAATGAATACGCCCACAATCTGTCGACATACATCTTTTGGAAACCAAAATAACACAATACTAGAAAGCCGAAGAGAAACTCCTTGCACATGGATTAATATGCTAATACAGATTTTCATATGGCAAAATAGTAGGACAGAGTCTTTGTGCAGAGTTAATCCACTATAATGATTTTTGTAGGGTGAATTTTGAAAAAAATATATTTTCAATGTGTTAATATCATAGTTCCTTAAGGTAGCCATGTTTCTTTCTACTTAAGGATTTTGGACAAGTTCCCACACCTTTTATCTAAGTTTTACATAAAATTGCTTTTGTTACTCAAAATTCACTTCTTCAGGACAGACTTTCCTGAATGACCACTTGAGTCAGGTATTTTGCTTTCATAGATTTTTATACTTTTTAATGGTCCTTAAGCCATAATCTGTTTCACTCACTATTGTAATCCTAGTGCCTAGCACTTACTAAATGCTTATTAAATGGTTAATAAATGATGTAATTAACCATAAATAATTATTGAGCACTTTGTAAGCACATTGTCACAAGGATGAATGGATATGGTTTATGCTGTAGCAATGTATACAATCTAATATAGAAAGATATTCATGAAAAAAATAAATAAATACACCTGAGTTCTATCTTTGTTATCATTTAAACATATGAACTGGTCATAGTGTGACTGCAGAAAAGGTGGTGGACAGAGAGAGTAAATGAAAGAGCTTGATAAGAAAGTTATTGCAGAAAAACTATCATTAAATTGAAATATGAAGAAAGACTTCCTACATGTACTAGAGATAAGTATGTTTTTCTGAGAATATATATACATACCTACATATATACACACACATATATATACTATATATAAATGCAAAAGTGCTTATATATTATATGCATCATGTATGTGTGCATGTAACACATGTAATAAGTGAATATCCATGTGTAATTTTTAAAGATTTATTTTATTTATTTAATTTTTTTAATTTTTAAATTTAATTTTATTTTTTCAGTATTCCAAGATTCATTGTTTAGCACCATACCCAGTGCTCCATGCAATACGTGGCCTCCTTAATACCTGCCACCAGGCTCATCCATGCCCCCGACCCCCCTCTCCTCCAAAACCCTCAGTTTGTTTCTCAGAATCCACAGTCTCTCATGCCTCATCTCCCCCTCTGATTTCCCCCAATTCACTTTTCCTTTCCATCACCAAATGCTCCATGTTTTTCCTTAGGCTCCACAAGTAAGTGAAACCACATGATAATTGACCTTCTCTGCTTGACTGCTTGACTTATTTCACTCAGCATAATCTCTTCCAGTCCTATCCATGTTGATAATAAAAGTTCGGTATTCATCCTTTTTTATTTTAAAGGGAGAGATAGAATGAACAACTGACAGGAGTGGGGAGGGAAAGAGGAAGAGGGAGAAGGAGAGAAATCTCAAGCAGACTCTCTACTGAGTGTAGAGCCTGAAGTGGGGCTCCATCTCATGACCCTGAGATCATGACCTGAGCCCAAGTCAAGAGTCAGTCTCACAGGCAACCCCATGTGTATTTTTTTTTAAGATTTCATGTATTTACTTGAGAGAGAGAGAGAGTAAGAGAGAGAGCGTGGGAGGGGAGAAGGTCAGAGGGAGAAGCAGACTCCCTATGGAGCTAGAAGCCTGATGCAGGACTTGATTCCAGGACTCCAGGATCATGACCTGAGCTGAAGGCAGTTGCTTAACCAACTGAGCCACCCAGGTTCCCTCCATGTGTATTTTTAATATATACATATGTAATGTAATTTTAACCCTACTGGTCTGGCAGTGTTATTATAAACCACCTCCTGCTACACAGACATAATGGTATCATGTATCAATTAAAACATCTTCAATATATGCTTTCAGTATTATAGTAAGAGAAATGTCCCATGTATCATTTTGATCTTACCCCTAATCTAACCATGGTATAACCATAGCTTTTACTTACTATAGGCAAAAATTGTTACAATGAATTCTACAACTGAGAAAATTTCTATAAAATAAATCATTCCATGTTCCAGTAAATATTATTTTGGCACTATCTTTAATGTTTGTCAGTCTTCTCTATAAGATAATATGGATCTGAACTTTTAATCCTCTCCCAGAGAAAACAGAGTACCACATTATATTATTTATGATGATTATTTAGAGAAATAACCTTGCTATTAAGAGGGCATATTTTGTCTTAGACTTCAATTGTCAATCAGACTCTCATGACCTTTTTCACTATTCTAGTGTCATAGTGTCTCAACCATAATCTCAAAGTTCTTTTACTCTAATTCCATTCTCTTGCATAATGATAAGGTTTATTCAACCACTTTATAACTGAACCATTCTACATAGCACCAACTGAGAATATTTTTGTTCCTGCATCTGGGTATCACAGAAATGGAGTGACAGGACTGTGATTGAAGAAACAATGTATTTTATGTCAATGTAGCTGGTTTTTATCCTGTTCGTATACTTAGACATTTTTATGGCTAAATAACGGTACCCTTCAGTCCTAAAATTTTACCTTTTCTTTTATAAAGATAACAGAAGAAATTAATTGTTGAAGTGAAAAAGAAAAAGTCAAATTTTTCAGAGAAGATTGTCCCAAAGGCTTTTCTCTTTTTGCCTTATTAAGCCTGAATAAATTGCAACATCTTCAAGTAAAACTGTGGGGAAGGCTGTTTGTTTGTTTGTTTGTTTGTTTCTTGTTTCGTCTGATGGTGATCCACAGGCTCAGGGAATTGCAGACACATTTAGATGAGCTCTAGCATCACACCTGCGCTGACAGAAAATGAGCTACCAGAACAGGAAAGAGGAAAATGAAAGCTCCATTCACTAAGTGGACTTTTTTTTTTTTTAATTTATTTTTATTTTTATATTTTTACATTTTAAAAAATTTATTTATTTTTTTAATAAACATATAATGTATTTTTATCCCCAGGGGTACAGGTCTGTGAATCTCCAGGTTTACACACTTCACAGCACTCACCATAGCACATACCCTCCCCAATGTCCATAACCCCACCCCCCCCTCCCAAGCCCCCTCCCCCCAGCAACCCTCAGTTTGTTTTGTGAGATTAAGAGTCACTTATGGTTTGTCTCCCTCCCAATCCCATCTTGTTTCATTTATTCTTCTCCTACCCCCTTAAATCCCATGTTGCATCTCCACTTCCTCACATCAGGGAGATTATATGATAGTTGTCTTTCTCTGATAGTTGTCTTTCTCTGATTGACTAAGTGGACTTTTAAGCCCATGGGTTAAACTCTTTTTTCCTACTCTTCCTCTTTCTCCATTTGATGAACGGTATAAAGTCCTGAGTGATCAAAGACATACCTCCCCTTATCTTTGAATTTAAAAGGTGTTTTTAAAAATAAGACTACACCTCTTGGGGACTAGATTATAAAACTATTAGCTTAAAATTACCTGTTTTATATGGAAAGCATGTAGGCAGATGACTAAAAAGTTTCTCCTTCATTTCTTTTAATTACTGATGGTGTCCCAACAGTTTCCTTATCAAATTTTATAAACAATACAAAGAAACTTTAATATAGCCTGTGGATATTTCAACATGCATTTCTCTTAAGCACGTAATATTTGAATAAATTATCACACTGATAATTAGCTTTATAAAAAGCTACCAACTGCTACATATTAGAGGAACCAAGAAAAGAGATCGTTTCTCAGTTTTCTGTGAAATGTCTAGAAATGCGCTTAGCTGAATGCTCAGTGCTCATCTGAGAATGATTACAGTGACTTTTATTTAGAAACTCTGGTCTCTTTTTGGGGATTATCTCTTTAAATCCATTTGTTGTTTCTTAAACCACCTTTCACTGGGCAAGATGAAAGCAAATTAAACACAACATGAAATAATAGCTTTGTATAAAGAGAATCTTTTTCAATCCTTGTTCTATAAAAATATTTTGTTTAGGGGCACCTGGGTGGCTCAGTGGGTTAAGCCTCTGCCTTTGGCTCAGGTCATGATCCCAGGGTCCTGGGATGGAGCCCCACATCAGGTTCTATGCACTATTTCCAGTTTACAGTATCTTTGTCAGGAAGAAATGTATTTTGTGAAAGCATGATTTTCTAACAGACTACTCAGTCTGAACACAAATGTAGTCACCAGAATACTATCTTGAAGTCTACTTGGTCTAGATATTTATTTAATAATATATCTAAAGGGGTGCCTGGGTGGCTCAGTCATTTAAGTGGCCAACTCTTGATTTCACTCAAATCATGATCACCGGGTCTTGAGATCAAGCCCACCCCGGGGGACTCCACGTTGAGCATGGAGTCTGCTTGAGATTCTTTCTCTGATGCTCCCTCTGCCCCCGTATCAATAAGTATATAAATAAAACTTGTAAAAAATAACATACCCAGAGTATGTTTACCTTAGATTTTATAAAGAAAAAATAGGTAATTGAGAAGCATAATATACATAATAAAATTGAAAGTGTATAGTAAGTACTAAAAATTACCTCGCAAGCTATTATAGATCATACATAGATAATA